>NC_135822.1:15965165-16320463 GCF_964213995.1 Mustelus asterias | reverse complement strand
GACTGGCACCAGGACTGAAAGGCTCAAAGATAGACTGAGGGCATACACAGCCAAAGATTACTGTATTTTACCTCCTTGCAAACCAACTCTCTGGAATATCCAGTTCACATATATTTGCAATATATAATAAGCAGATTCACAGCATCTTAACCTCAATCAGTTCCTAACTTTATTTATCAATCAAGTTTGGTAAAGTGTCCTAAAGTATAAATACCATGTAAAAATATACAACGTGTGCCGTATTTAACCAGCTGAGTATTCAGAACTCCCTCAGGTGCTATATCGAAATGGGTCATTTAAACAAGATAATAGAAGAAATCCTAAACAATGCAGTGACTGAACGTGTGTAAAGTATTATTGTAGATTATTTTTTAGAAGGTGTTATCAAGCAGATGAATTGCATCAGTTCATCTCAAGATAGATGTCTAAAACCAGACTAGAGGTCCTGTGTGTGTCTGTGAACACATCCTGCCACCGTTCTCTTTTTCACCAATATTCTCCTTCTTTGTTTCCTTCTCTTTGTCTCTTGAGTGGCAACAGTTCATATTCCCAAGTGTTTTTCATGGGCGTGGCCGCTATTTATCATTCAAATTACACTGCAAAAAACAGACTATCTGATGAACTGATCACGGGTGGTCGGGCGGGGGCAGGTGGGAGTCAGCTGACCGTGTGGTTACGAAATTTAAAAAAAATGAAGACCCGCATTGATATAGCGTTTTTCACGACCGCCAGACATCTCAAAGCGCTCTACAGCCAGTGAAGTACTTTTGATGATGTCACTGTTGGAACATAGGAAAAATGGCAGCTAATTTGTGCGCACAAATCTCTCACAAATTGCAACGTGATAATCAGATAATCATTTTTTTTGTGATGTTAAATGATGGGTGAATATGGGTCAGGACACCAGGAATAACTTCCTTATTCTTCAAAATAGTGCCATGGGATCTTTTATGTCCACTTGAGAGGGCAGAGGGGCCTCAGGTTAACCTCTCATCCTAAAGATGGCATCTCTGCACTCCCTCAGTATCACACTGGAGTGCCAGCCTTGATTTTTGTGCCCAAGTCCTGGAATGGCACCCCAGGGAAAGTCAATCTTGGTTGGAGAAGTGGGTCCAGACCCAGTTTGGCAGCAACCCCATGTTATTCTTGTGGAACCATTCCTGCACCTCCCAACCACACTAAAATAATCAAGTACTCTTCCCTGGGCTCCTCTGGAGATTGAACCCGGTGGGCCGATCACAGGGCTTCTCTCTGTTGAGTCTGAAAATCACATCGGGGTCCAAATGATGTCAAAGGATCCCCAATTTAAATGCTCACCTTAGCCCTACACTTCCTTCGGATAGCTGGGCACCTATGCCACGACCTCTGGGACAATGGCAACTGGCACTGCGGGAACAGGGTGGGAAGGTTGGTCCCCATGACTTTCAGAGACATCTACACCCTGTTCACAGCGTGCAGCTGTGTACTTGTTTTTCTTTCATTTACAAGTGGCTTTATTCTTTGCAAGCAGCACGATCGGGTAGATAACCCAAGTTCAGGGTTGTTGATTCTCCGTGGTGTCCAATTAGCAATACTAAGTTGGTTTGAAAGTCAACCATGGGGATGCACCTCCTTTCACCAGCAGTCAGTAATTGGCCTGGTCTTTGTGAAGACCAGAGACCAGAGCAAATGAGCGAGTGGGAAAGGTGCAGAAATTCAAGCTAGCTCTAACTTCTCATTCACATACAAGGCCTTATGCGACCAACAGTGTTGAAGGCGGCACTGTCTCATTCTCCAGCTCTTATAACAGTCAGGTATGTCGAAGAGAAACCATGCCTTCTATTGGACCGTCTATTTCTCCTGTTGTAAAGGGCTAGTTGTTTCAGATTAACTCCAAACTGAGATAGAAAACAGAAACCCAACCCTTTATAAATTCATTATCTACATCGAGCCCAGTGCTGTGGTCAGATAGGAAACTGCTTCACTCGCAATGGATGTGATCTACACTGTGAA
The DNA here is from genome assembly GCF_964213995.1 of Mustelus asterias. Taxonomy (NCBI): domain Eukaryota; kingdom Metazoa; phylum Chordata; class Chondrichthyes; order Carcharhiniformes; family Triakidae; genus Mustelus; species Mustelus asterias. Next base: position 16,318,471 of record NC_135822.1, on the reverse strand, counting down.
ATCCACACACACTTTTTCTTTGTAACTTTGTTTTAAATCACTGAAGGGTAGCTTAACAGAATGCTCCCAGAACCATCCGCACCATACAGAACACGGAATGACAGTTAAAAAGTGTTAAACACAACAATAGTTCCAGTAGCAAGCAGCTCCTTCGCTTCACATAGGCATGCTGTCTGTTGATACATCATTGCCAAAGCTGTTGAATTGAAGCATTATCACTGACCAGTGGCAGTCAGTTGAATGCTTGAAGTTTTCAAGACAAGAGCCATTCCCACTTAAACTGCATTTCAAATTGGACAGGGGAGAAAACTATTGAACAAATAAAAAATTGAATGGATGGACAAACTATTTCCTCTTCCCCACTGCCCCATCCAGCATTTGTTAACTTCTGGCAAGGCACCCATCAAAATGTCCTTTGCAATCTTTCTTCAGCAGACGTAATTCACGCTGATAAAACATTTGTGACAGAATAAAAAATGATAAACTGTCCTTCTTTTTATTTTGCCTCTTGAGTTGACGGTGTATGTAACAGTCACACTTAAGCCTGTGACCGACTGGCGATAGACATAGATTGGAAACCTGGATGGTGTGTGGAGAACATACGAGTCGGGAACATGCAGGGTGAGTGTCCCCACGCTCCATCTGTTTGTGGGAGGTGCTCCCTAGCTCTTCTCTACCTGGCCACAGCGCAGAGCCAAAGAAGGAAATCGGAGGAGGGGAGGAAAAGTTCCACATAAGCTGGGTGTTAGCCTTTTCCAAAAACTCCCAAAACCTTTCTTCCTCAACAGTCACTGTCACCTAGCTAGTGTCCTGTCACGTCCAGCACTTTATTTTGCCTTACTTTATAACTTTTTATTTAGTCTGAACTTTTTTTTAATATATAAATAATATATAAATAGTTTATTTAAAGCTTTTATTATTTAATTTATTTTTTGTGTTTCCTTTTTGTTTTTAAAAAGCATTTAAGCTTTTTTAGCCTTTCAAAAATGGACGATTTTTTTGAGGGGTCACATTCATTGCCTTGACATCATACAAGCCAATAAGGATTAGTATGATGTATTCTGCTGGCCAGTAATGTCCATATTCTTGGCTACTGTCAGTAACCTGGTGGACTCTGTATATATAGAAGAACATGATAGGGAAATGAGTGCAAAGTGAATTAAAAAAAAAACAGGGGATGTCAACAATGAATTATTTTACTGTGAGTTGTTATGAGATGGGTGAAGGCAGAATGGGAATTTGTATAGTTTTATCTGAATGAGCTAGAAATGTGGATATACTGTTTGTATATATTGTATATATATACTTAAAAACGATGAAAAAAAAAACCAACGGAGATATGTGCATGACTGTAATGAAAATAAAACAAAACAAAAGGAAGTATTAGAAGCAAACGACCTGTAAAATGAAAAAAAAAATCACTGTAAGAATTCCTTATTTTAAATGTTCTTTAGAAGGACATTTTTGCTAAAGCATGATTAATTGCAAAAAAAAAACCTACTGTACTTAGAATTAGAAAACGAACAGCAAAATGATATAACTGAAAAGTTTACGTTTACATATTTCTTTTCTGTTTTGGCTACCAAGATTTATCTCCTTTGCCAATGGGTGCCAAGTAATGTGAATGCTGTATTGCTAAATGAAAAGACACAACATTAAGTTATAATCTTTGCTGAGCAGATTACTGTAAGGATATAATATATATATATATAGCATTATACCATAAATCACTCTTTGAAAAGAAAGATTAACAGACATTTTTATGTTAAATACCGTGTGTTAAATACCGTGAAGAAATGATGCGCACACACACACACACACACACACAAACAAAATAAATTTTAAAAAAATATATGCGAAAAAAAAAATCTGACAGTAATGGAGAGAATGTCCACTTCATCTGTTCATCTGAGATTAGAAAAACAGGTCATAACATTGCACAAAAAAAACTTAAAAAAAAGAAAATTCTAGAAAATGCAAAGCTTTGTTGCACACTCGCAACAGCCCAGAGTCGTAAGCTGCGGCACTCCTGGGGTTGCTGACACTTGCATGTGATACTAGTGTAGGTCCTTTTTTTTTTCCCTTTCTCTTGCTTTCTTTTCTTCCCTCTCTTTCCCTCTCTTTTTTTTTAAACCTTTTAATTTGACCTTTTATTATAATTTTTCCTGTTTTTTGTATGTCTGCATGTGAGAGTGTCGCTGGGTCACAGCTGTTTAGAAGCTTTACAAGGGATAGCCCAGCTGCCAGAGTCATGCAAACATTTTAAATTGCCCTTAAAAATTATGTAAGATGTTTTTGAATGCTTTATAATCCTTTCTGCTGTAAATTAAAAAAAAACAAAGAAAAATCTCACGTTAGTTTGTTAAATTTATTTCTAATATATATTGTTTGAAATTCACTCTGTTTCTCTTGGCAACTTTCTGACTCTTGGCACTATGGTGCCTTCCAATGGATTGATTATGTGGGCATTTTTGGAAGGTGTGTAACTGTGATTCTTTTTTAACTTCATTCATTTCCCTTCCAATCCATGGATGTCCCTTTCTCCTGGACCTCCCCTTCCCATGGACCTCCCCTTCCCGTGGGCATCCCCTTCCCTTGGACCAACCCTCCCCTTGGACCACCCCTCCCCCTGGGCCTCCCCTCCCCCTGGGCCTCCTCCCCCCCCGGGCCTCCCCCCCCCCCCCCCCGGGCCTCCCCCCCACCCCCCCGGGCCTCCGCGCCCCCCCCCCCCCCGGGCCTCCCCTTCCCCCAACCTTCTCTTCCCCTGGACTTCCCCTTCCCATGGACCTAACCTTCTCCTTCCCATGGACCTAACCTTCCCCTGGACACATTCTCCCCTTATCTACCTAAGTTTCCTCCAGGTGCTCTGGTTTTTCCAACAGTCTGAAAGACATGCTGGTTAGGTGCATTGGCCACGCTAAATTCTCCCTCAGTGGACCCGAACAGGCACCGGAGTGTGGCGATTAGGGGATTTTCACAGTAACTTCAAGCAGTGTTATTGTAAGCCTACTTGTGACACTAATAAATAAACTTTTAAAAAACTTAAACGTAAGCTTCCTCTGAGCCTCCCCTACCCCAGGACTTAACCGTCCCCTGGACCTCCCCTTCCCCTGGATCCAACCTTCTCCTGGGCCTCACCTTGCCTGGGCCTCACCTTTCCCCAAACCGTCCATCCCCCAGGCCTCATCTTCCCCCGGGGCCTAACCTTCCCCTGGACTTCCCCTTCCCGTGGATCTAACCTTCCCCTGATGGGACCTAACCTTTCTCTGGATCTCACATTTCCTGCAACTCACTTTCCTTTTGCCTCTTTTTTCCCGCTGGGACACTGATTAATGGTGCCCACTGGATTTTAGGTTGCCACCTCTGGTTACACATATTCCTGGAGGTTTCATCACCTGACCTCCGGACGCCAACTCTCCCCAGTCAAACAGTCTCTTATCCCCCCTCCAATATATTTTGAATCAATGAAGAAATATTTTCAAAGAAAATAAAAAGAACAGACAACTTGTTTTAATGCCCCGTTTGATTTCCCACACTCGGTTGCTGACAGCAGGGTCTGGGAGATTCATCTTAAATTCCTGGAGACTCCAGGATAATCTGGTTGGTAACTCTACCAATTGGCCACCCTTCATCTGTTGGCCTAGACAACGAGTGTCAATGGTACTGTTGAACCATGTAGGGCATCACCACCAAGTTCATTGATGTTCTTAGCTGACTTGTGCACACATGCTCTTTCCCACAGGTGTTAGTGGAATGTGAACAGGAACTGGAAGCCTGAGCAAGATTTCTTTCAGCTTTCTAGCCTTGTGACACAGAAACCAATTGTTGCACCTGCAACTGTAGAGTCGATAGATCCTCCGGCCAGTGTAAACTGGGCATTAGCATTTTGCACTTGGGGTTTGTATGGCTGTGCATTGTTCCTCTAAACTATTGTATCGTCCTTCTTGTCCATGTGCTTTTCTGTGACCAGTGAAGTTGATTTCTCCTTGGCCCTACCAATGCTGTTTTTGGCTTGAATCATACGAAGGAACATTGTAAATTGTCAGATTCACATGTCCTCTCTCTCCCTCATCACCTTTGTGGGTACATCTCTGGTCTCCATTTATTGCCCCGTACCTTTGCCCCACCTTCACTTCCCATTGGCAGTGCAGGTGGAATGAAAATATATCTTGCTGGTCAGCCATCCCTTCAGGCATTGCTGTGGGACTGCCCCACCCTAAATTTCATCATTTGTTATGAAGAGGGGCAACCGTTGACAAGACACCATCAGCTGCACCTCTCTGTGCCTCCTTCCTCCAGGCACCTGCCCATTCCTACGTTTTTAATCAGAGGCGGAATCATTAGCTTGAGCACATCCCCATGATAACCTTAGAGGCACAACAGGCCAAATCACAGGAGCAGGTAACCCAGCACATTGGATCCAGCACAAAAGGCTAGTCTTTAAATGCCGGGGAGTTGCAGAGAATCAACAATTCAAAGTAGAAAAGTAAAACTGTCACTGTTATTGAGGATACCCTACCAATTTGTGTCCGTACTGGAGATTTGCAAAAAGCCAACATTTGGAACATTAAAACCAAACCTGTGCCACCAGCGACCAAAATGGCTCTGCCAAGCAGAGGGTGTTGCTGCAACTTTTTACCTATTTGACTGAGAGCTAGGAATGATCCAGAACGAGGTATGGATTGGAACACCAATTCATACAACTGAGGTATGATATTGACTTGCCCGACTCAGCTCCATATTTGTCGGACAGAGCAGAGGTAAATCAGACGGAACTCCTCCTTGGGTATCTCTCCTGCATCATCACAGTGGCTTATATTAAAGCAATATAGTTCGAGTCCTGGAAGCTGGTCATCTATCTGCCATTTTGGCCACAGTTAGAATGAGCAAGAGGAAAAATTGGAACAGAGAGAAATGTGTGCAAGAGATGGAATATTAAAGGATAATTCCACCAAGACTAATCCCTTGCCATTGACTATTCAACTCAGCCATCAGCACAGAGGCAGCCCTTACTGAATCTATCTTCTGAATTCTGCTATGCCCTTGAAGGGAAACTTCTGATGTCCCCATTGCCTCCTCTTCTCAGTATCCCATTAAAAATTGCTAACTCACTGAAGAAACATGGGCATTAAACGTTTGCCTTAACACACTATGCCAGTCAACTGACTTCACCAATTTAGCAAGAGAATTCTACAGAGTGAACGAATGAACATTGAAGAGGCCAACCCTCCCAATCTATTCATTGCAGGCTTGAAAACCCTGGGCCTCATCTATCCAGTCTCCTAATCAATCAGTGAGATGGGCGTTGGTGGGGAAGGGAGACAGAACGGAGGAAGAACATCCCAAATGTAAAGTGGAAGGGGCTGGAAACTCAACACGCTACTTTTTGTTTTATGTGACATATACATGTTCATCCCTTCGTTACCGCAAGTTCTGTTACTTCCTTATATTCATGGACAGATCCACCCATCACACAGTATTTTTAATAGATTTTTAGCTAATATGATGGGTACACCAACAACAAAGCATCTGCATACAGCAAATGTTGTAAGTTGTCAGGTTCTGTTAAGGATGGACAGAATTCCATGGCCCCTCCCACCGACAGGATTTTCCGGTCCCGCTAAAGTCAATGGACCTTTGAATGGTTCGCCGCATTTTTTAGCCCCACCCACGCCACAACAGGGCAATAACATTTTGTCTGATGTCCTCCCCACCCCCAGGGTCTAGTGAGCCTCAGGGACTTGGTGGGTGCTGACTCCCTGTTCGTTTTCAAGAGGAAGATGGATCAGCTCTTGACTGGGCCAGAGATCTCATTATATAGAAGGGAAGGTAAAGGCAAAATACTGCGGATGCTGGAATCTGAAACAGAAACAGGAAATGCTGGAAAATCTCAACAGGTCTGACAGCATTCGTGGAGAGAGAATAGAACCAATTTCCATTCTGGATGACCCTTCATCAGAGCTAAGTGCAAAGAAAAAAGAGTGACACCATCTCCCCGGGATTGCTCTGGGTGCTTTCCTCCCACAGTCCAAAGATGCGCGGTTAGGTGGATTGGCTATGCTAAATTGCTCCTTAGTGTCAGGGGGATTAACTAGGGTAAATGCGTGGGGTTATGGGGATAGGATCTGGGTCGGATTGTGGTCGGTGCAGACTTGATGGGCCGAATGGCCTCCTTCTGCACTGTAGGATTCTATGAAAATCAGACGAGATTTATACGATGAAGGTGAGGGGGTGGCTGTAATTGGACAAAGGAAATGTAAATGGTGATGAAGGCGGCTGAGAAAGATGCTAGAAGTGTCCATTAAGTAATCAGGATATGTGAATGGCAGAACGGAGGCACAGATTTCTTTGCTCTTAGCTCTGACGAAGGGTCATCCAGACCGAACAGAAGGTAAGTGTCTTTCTAAGGTAACACTTGGTCTGCGTGATTTCCTGGGCTGGTGTCAATTGCCTGAGGGTCAGAGAGGCATTTTACTGGACATTTGTCCTGGACTTGTCCCTGGTTATTTTTCTGAGTCTTTTTGCCCCTGCTAGGTAATTACATGGCTACGGAGAGATGACAAGGTTTGCAAGCAGGGTACGGGTGGGATGGGAGGGAACAGTCCGGTCACCATGCTGCAGCCATCTTGGTGTATGGGGGCTACGCTTGATGGATCAGCTGGTCTTTTCCAGACTGTCAGTTTTATATAATGCATCATGTTGAATGACCCGCTGTGGTCATGAGCAGAAACATGCTTCTATTTCAGTAAAGGCCAAATACTGCTGGAAACCCGAAATAAAAACAGAAAATGCCAGATAAATTCAGCAGGTTAATGTTAACGTTTCCAGTCCAAATGATTCTTCTTCAGAACCGTTGAAGCATGGCTATAGAGAGGTGAGGGGGTTTGCAAGCGGAGTGAGGGTGGGGTGGGAGGACACTGTGAAGTCACAATGCTCCAACCATCATGGTGTCCTCTTCATACGGACTCGAAATATTAACTCTTGCTTCTCTCTCCACTGGTGCTGCCAGACCTGCTGAATTTATCTAGCATTTTCTGTTTTTATTTCATTTGTTAGGGGAATTCAGAATAAGGGATCACAAGCTTAAAATTAGAGCTAGGGCATTTCAGGAGTGAAATTAGAAAGCAAATATAAAGTATCCAGTGAAAGGGGCACTGGTCTTTATCAATTCCTGTTTATCAGCTTCATCACAATGATGTTATATGTAGATGACACAGTGGTGGACTTTTATGCACGTTGTGTTCTTAATTAAACAGTGCTGGAAGTGTGGCACCACTGTGTGGGTCCACTCGCCTGCACTTCAATGGCATCACCAGTAGACATGGAATTGGCACTGGACCCAATGCATTTTCTGGCCCAGCAAGACTGATGGCAATCAGGAACACCCTCCTATTCAAGTTTAGCGTTCAGGTGTGGCTATGGGTAATACAACTGTATTGAATTGCATAGTGATTGGACGACTCCAATGTAAATTCCACACACCCCAAAGAAAACCAGACATACAATTTTAACTTGATCTGCCCATCAGGAAGCTGACAGGATTGAGTGCAATGCTGTTTTAACACTCCACCCACTGAATAACAATATTGGGAAGGGTGAAAAACCAGAGTTCCAGACGATACCTTGAGTCTCCTGACTGGCCAGTTGGGCTAAAGTTACCTTGCTAGAATGATATAGCGTGCAAGGTGGCCAGTCAACTGGATTCTTTGGTAGAGCCCCAATCAGTCCCGTACACCAGTTCCCCTTAGCCCAGGAACTTTTTTCTCTTCAAATATTTATCTAGCTGCGGTGCACAGTGCCTAGCACTGCTGCTACACAGTGCCAGGGACCCGGGTTCAATTCCCAGCTCAGGTTACTGTCTGTGCAAAGTCCACACATTCTCCGCGTGTCTGCGTGTTTCCTCCGGGTGCTCCGGTTTCCTCCCACAGTCCGAAAGGCATGCTGGTTAGGTGGATTGGCCATGCTAAATTCTCCCTCAGTGTATCCGAACAGGCGCCCGAGTGTGGCGATTTTCACAGTAACTTCATTGCAGTGTTCATTTAAAGTTAAAGTTTATTTATTAGTCACATGTAAGGCTTACATTAACATTGCAATGAGTAATGTAAGCCTACTTGTGACACTTAAAAATCTTCAGTTCTCTGTTCAGTTGCTCTTGACTCTGCTTCCACTGCCCTTTCAGACAGTCATTCCAAGTCATAAAAACTCACTGAGGAAAAAGCTTTTTCTCATGTCAGCTCTGGTTCTTTTGCCAATCTCTTTAAATCTGTTTCCCCTGTTCACACTGACCTTCCCATCACTGGAAACTGTTTATCCATGTGTCCTCCACAAAAAATAAGAAATTTTGTCTTCACAGGTACTAGATGCACAGAATGGATTGGTTCTCCCCCCCAGAATTGATTGGCACCTTCAGACTGGACAAGACCACTACCAGATTCGGAAGGGTGATAGGCTACAGCATGAGATGATCAATGACACTATGGAGCACCAAGGCCATAGTTTGTCACAACCCGAGAGGATAACACCTTTGGAGGGCCACACAGGTGAGTTAGTCATTATTATATCTGTGCCATCTTTACAGAAGCCAGAGGAGTGTTGTTTTTCAAACTGGAGGCCTGTGACCAGCGGTGTGTCTCAGGGATCAGTGCTGGGTCCACTGTTATTTGTCATTTATATTAATGATTTGGATGGGAATAAAGGAGGCATGGTTAGTAAATTTGCAGATGACACCAATATTGGTGGCATAGTGGACAGTGAAGAAAGTTATCTCCGATTGCAACGGGACCTTGATCAATTGGGCCAGTGGGCTGACGAATGGCAGATGGAGTTAAATTTAGACAAATGTGAGGTCATGCCTCTTAGGTAAGGAAACCTGCTCTCTTTATCCAGTCTGACCTTTTTGTGTGACTCCGACCCACATCAATGTAGCGGGCTTTTAACTGCCCCCTTAAGAGGCCGAGCAAGACACTCAGTTGTATCAACAGGGAATGTGCCATAACTGCTGGCGTTGTCAGTAACACTCACATCTTGACAATTAGTTTAGAAAAAAATCAAGAACACATTTAGCAGATGATGCCAAATTCCATTCACATTTTGACCTGAATTGTCAAGATCTCTCTAGTTTTCAAACACAGGACGCAGCTGTCAATGGGAGGGACAAATTATAAATCTGGTACATACCTCTTCCAAAAAATATTAAAATTAATGCAGATTTTGTGAACTATTTACTGATTCTTTTATTACTCTATTTGAGTCATCCTGTGTCCTACATTGTTCCCAATTCAAAGCATCGTTCACTAGTCCTCTAAGAACAGCCACTAGTAGGTCTTTACTACTATTGGATAATATAATAATATTGGACTGCCAAAGCTGATTGGGAGAGGTGAAGTGAGGGTGGAGGAGACTTGTGTGGAGTATAAACATCAGCATAGATTAGTAGAGCCACACTGTTTTAGTGATGTAAATTCTATTTAAGTCTATGTAAAACCAAACATACACTCACCCCCTCATCAACATGCACACCCTTTCGTCTCTCTCTCCCCCTCTCTCAGTAGCTCTTGATAACACAATAGTTTAGACCAGGAACTCAGTAGGCATCCATCATTATGGCACAGTGGCTAGCATTGCTGCCGCACAGCACCAAGGACCGGGGTTATATTCCAGCCTTGGGTGACTGTCAGTGTGGAGTTTGCACATTCGCCCCGTGTCTGCATGGGTTTCCTCCGGGTTCTCCGGTTTCCTCTAAAATGTGACTACATTTCAAAAGTATTTCACTGGCTAGAAAATGCTTTGAGACACCCGGTAGTTGTAATAATTGCTACGGAAATGCAAGTCTGTTGCTCCTTTTCCTTTTTGTTGTTAACGATATTTATAAGTGTCTTCTTTCCACAAACAGGTAGAAATATTTAGGTACCACAAAAATATCTGAACTTCTCTTGCACAAAAAGATTTGGGACAAAAGTTAGCGAAACTCTCTTGCATTTTGCAGGAAGCAGCAGCAGAATAGGAAGAGATCTGGGAACACCCTCTGAATTGCTCCAACCATTGTTATCATTTTTATTTGTGATCAAACAGGAAATGAGATGAAGGATCATTTCATCTCTTTTTCGCAGAATCATAGAATCCCTACAATGCAGAAGGAGGCCATTTGGCCCATCGAGCCTGCACCGACAACAATCCCACCTAGGCCCTTTCCCCGTAACCCCTCGTATTTACCCTGCTAATCCCCTAACACTAAGGGGCAATTGAGCATGACCGGTCCACCTAACCCACACATCTTTGGCATGTGGGAGGAAGCACATTCTCCCCATGTCTGTGTGGGTTACGATCGATTGATAAATCCCTATGTACTGTCTGTGTGGGCCTACCTCATGGGTCTGTTTGGCCTACCTCATAGACAGTGTCCAAGTTTTGGTTGAGAATACATGACCATCTTACGATCGATGATAAATCCCTATGTACTGTCTGTGTGGGTTTCCTCCAGGTGCTCCGGTTTCTTCTCACTGTCCAAAGATGTGAAAGTTAAGTGGATTGGCTATGCTAAATTCTCCCTCCGTGTACCCGAACAGGCGCCGGAGTGCGGCGATTAGGGGATTTTCACAGTAACTTCATTGCAGTGTTAATGTAAGCCTACTTGTGACACTAATAAATAAACTTGAAATTTTTACTGGTACACTACTCGGAGCACAGACTGTCAGTGGTACCAAGTCATCTAGTCTCATGTGGTATACAACTGGTAGCTTACCAATGATGTCACAATTGAAAAGCTCTTTGTATGCTGTCATCTCTGGGGCTTGGTGTTGAAGACGACACCATCATCTCATTAGGCATCAGTTCTGTGATAGGCTAATACTACATTTAGCTGCCTGTATTCTTTGCTGCTCGAAGGAAACAACATTATTTAAAACTGCCCCCCAACACCCCCCCCACCACACCTCGGTTGCTCTTTCTTGGGCTTTTCTCTGAGTCGATTGTGGATATGTTACATTACGTGGGGTTGACCTTCAAGGCATCCTTAAACTTTAATCTTGGCCTACCTCATAGACAGTGTCCAAGTTTTGGTTGAGAATACATGACCATCTTACGATCGATGATAAATCCCTATGTACTGCATGTCCACTCCATCTGAACTGGGATCTGAAGGCGAATGCCTCAATTCCAGTCATTTCTGAAGTACCTCAGTGTTGGGCCTTTTGTCCTTGTATTTGATACCCATGATATTCTAAATGCATCTTGTGTGGAACCTGTGCAGCTGCTTAATATGTCTGGAGTGGGTAGTGAATGTCTCACAAGCATGAAGGAGGGTACAGCAAGTTTAGTTGTAAGTTTGATACCTCAATTTCTCCATAGTCCCTTGCATAAACAGGCAAATGTTGAGCTGGCAATTCTATTTGCCACCTCACTGTCAATGCAAACATTTCTGAAAATTGTGCTTCCGAGATGGTGAAGTCATCTATAGCTTCAGGGTTGTGTCGTTGGTCGTTATAGTAGTCGGGGTATTGTCGGAATTTGGTGGTAATTGATGGAGTATCTCTGTCTTCCCCAAGCTGATGGTTAGCCCATAGTCATCATTCACCCATAGTCATCTTTCGCTGAGGATTTTAGCTTTGTCAAATTGAAGAGATTGCCATCTGATCGAAATTGGATATATAATTCCATCATCGGTTTCCATCAAATGCCCTAAATGGCTGGAAAACAGAAACATCCTGAAGTACAACACTCCCTCCACAGTGTGGTGGAGTGGTGACCTAGCACCCATAGCCAGTAGGTCTTGTTTGCTTTTATAAATCTTTTTCACTGGTTTATTTCTTTGGTTTTTGTGGAAGGGGATGTTCTTTGTGCTGTCACCTCACTGGTGGATAAATTCTAAATCAGATGCCTGTTAGTAGCAGCAAGTGGAGACATGTGGGGCGTTCAAGAGGATGAGTGTTTAAACTTACTCAAGGTCACCAAGGTTCACACCTATGTCGCTGACAAGTGAAAAGCTCGGACACTCCAAAACGTCAGTTATGGCATCGTTAATGAAATTACAAATTCAGTAACTGCAAAAAGAAGTGAATTTGTTTATAAGACCATAAGATATAGGAGCAGAATTCAGCCATTCGGCCCATTGAATCTGCTCCACCATTCAGTCATGGCTGATATGTTTCTCAACCCCATTCTCCCGCCTTTTCCCCATAACCTTTGTTAGGATTGATACTGAATAGAGCAATAAATATGAGATAGGGCACTCGGGGATGGGGGGAGCGGCGGTGTAGCTTCCCTGCACTTCTGCGAATACTGCCATGGGATCTTTTTACATGCACCTGAGAGGGTATGTAGGGTTTAACTTCACGTCCAAAAGACAGCACCTCTGACAATGCAGCACTCCCTCAGTACTGCACTGAGGTGCAATAGTCTGGATTGTGTGTGCAGGTCACGGAGTGCGTCGAGAACCTTCCAACTCAGAGGTGAAAATGCTATCTCTGAGTCACAGCTGACACCAAGTTTACACTAACTCTTTGGTTTAGCTATGTGGGAATGTGGTTAAGCTCTGATTAGTGTCCCACTCCATGGATACACATATTGCTGACAGGGAAACACATGAAGAAGCCATTGACAAAAAAAACTGCTGTAAACACAGGAAGAAGGAATACTCCAGAGACTCACAAGGGAACAATAATATCAGTCTTTATTTCCCTGCCTGTCTCGAGCTACTGTGTCACAGCAACCTGCTTACAGTTTGGCAAAAATTTATCCCCTTAAATGAGGTTTTCACTAATATTTTTCTTGTCTTTGTCCAATAAAGATTCTCAGCTCCTGACTCGTGAGGGTGACTTTGACTTTGTACGATGGGCAATAGCGAGTCTGCAGCTTGTTAGACCTCACTGAATTCAACAGAAATGAGAATGAAGGAAGATGCCAAACCCCTGCTGACTCACTATTGTCCATTTTACAATATTGCACAAAGTGAGGATGTATCCCTGAGCTATGCTGCACTTCCTCTGGCCTCACTCACTCTCGTTCAGGTAGTCGTTCTAGTTAGGGATGAGCCCTGACTGAGGCCAGTGTCCACATATTCAACCATAGAGGGAATCCCCTTGTTCTGATGTCCTCTCATGCTAGAATGTGGCGACTCGAAGATTTTCATAGTAACTTAATTGCAGTGTTAATGTAAGGCTACTTGCGACACTAATAAATAAACTTAAAAACTCATGCATGTCACCAAAACATAACCTCCGAGTGTCAAATGTACAAGCAACTGTCTCCCATCTTAAATGAAGTGCGTGCTGTGTGAGGTTTGCCTCCAAATAGCTGTGCTTTGCCTCTGCGTTTCAAACAAATCTGACAGGTCACGTATTTTGAATTCCTGCAGTACACTATCGCAGTCAGTTGTTGCCACTTAGTTGAAGAGAGAGTTCATGGTGTTCCAACACTGACCTTGACATTGCTCCTCAGTACAATTACTGCCTTCTTCAATGTTACACTCTCTTTCCCCACTATCTCAAAGGTTCTAACTGGTGCTGTGGGATCAGACTCTGGTACCTTATCCAAGAGGCCATTGTTAACATCTGCGTCTCGAAAATAATGAGATGTTTGATCAAAGCAGGAACATCACAGTGTTTCATCTTGTGATTTCTCAATTCCAAGTTCCCTGCTGTTAGTATCTAATAGATTCTGTTGATGGATGTTGAATACTTAGATTAAGGTAATAAGGTGAACAGATTTTTGGGTATTGATCAGTTAATTATATTCAGATGTTTATATGACGAGCCAGCTAGTGAAGGGAGAATTAAGCTCTGTGGCAAGCAATAAACAATTTCCACCAAAGCATCCTCGTCTTAGTGTGATCTTCACAACCAGGTTTGGGAATTCCACTGATATTTGGTAGCAGCGGATTTGATTTGATTTGATTTATTATTGTCACATGTATTAGTATACAGTGAAAAGCGTTGTTTCTTGCTTGCTATACAGACAAAGCATACCATTCATAGAGAAGGAAATGAGAGGGTGCAGCATGTAGTGTTACAGTCATAGCTAGGGTGTAGAGAAAGATCAACTTAATGCAAGGTAGGTCCATTCAGTAGTCTGATGGCAGCAGGGAAGAAGCTGTTCTTGAGTCAGTCGGTACGTGACTTCAGACTTTTATATCTTTTTCCCAACGGAAGAAGGTGGAAGAGAGAATGTCCAGGGTGCATGGGGTCCTTAATTATGCTGGCTGCTTTGTTGAGGCAGCGGGAAGTGTAGACAGAGTCAATGGTAGGCTGGTTTGCGTGATGGATTGGGCTACATTCACGACCTTTTGTTGTTTCTTGTGGTCTTGGGCAGAACAGGAGCCATACCAAGCTGTGATACAACCAGAAAGAATGCTTTCTATGGTGCATCTGTAAAAGTTGGTGAGAGTCGTAGCTGACATGCCAAATTTCCTTAGTCTTCTGAGAAAGTAGAGGCGTTGGTGGGCTTTTTTAACTATAGTGTCGGCATGGGGGACCAGGACAGGTTGTTGGTGATCTGGACACCTAAAAACTTGAAGTTTGAAGGATGGTTGCCTGGAAGTGATTTACAAAGGTTTACTTCCAGTTGGAAGACTAGTATTGGAGTTATTTTTTGAGAGTAGACTGTAATTGAAGGTTCTTTGAAGAAAGATGACTGAAAGGGCAGCAGGATCTGATTTTCCACCACTTGTTTTGTGAAACGGAGCCTTACAATCAATGAAAAAATAAAGTTGATGTGCGGACACAGGTTAGTGAAAAGAAAGCAAGAGATGGAGCTGGCACTTTTGCTTCCTGCCAGCAGCACGATCAGTTGCACAGTGTTCGTGGAACTAGACACTCAGGAACTAAACGAAGAAGAAGATTTGGATATTCTCTTGAGCTTCACATAAAATTTCTATGAAAGATGAGTTATTGAATGTTTATGAGTGGTTGGACTTTGATAAATTTTATAAAATGAATGATTCTTCCGTGGAAGAATATGGCATGGAATTTAGCCGACTGAATATGAGATGGCAGCAATTCCACTTGGAAATCCTTAAATCCATTCTTGCCTTTAAGTTATTGGACTATGCTAGGATATCAAACATGGACAGGCTCTTGTTTTTAACCAGAGTCAAATTCAAAGCAAGGGATACACTTTTGGATCTTGGCCTTAAAAAAAGACATTTTGGGAAAGCATTCATTTTTGGCCACTTATATCGTTTAAGCGGGCTTTTCAACAGTGACACCAAAGACGGAGGATACAATGCTAGCAGCATCGTGAGACCGTTCGAATATAGGGCCCAAAATCTGTATGAAAGAAGAATTACAAACTAAACGTGTGACGACAGAGACCCAGTTGAGGTCTATAACGGGCAACAGGAGTTGGGCAGTTCTGGTAGGTGGGTGAACCCCAGGAATAATTGGGTGGGGTGATCAATAGGTGCTTCAAAGCGACTTTAATTATCATTGTGCGTTGAATTTTCCAAAAATGAAAAACTGGATATTTGCGACAACGCATGCCATGGAAGGTACAGAAGGCAATGAGGACAACGCCAACTAACCAAAAGCAATTGTACTCGTCACCAGAAACTCCAGCAATGAATATCCTAATTCCAGATTTGTTCAATTGCGCAGTTCTGGATAGTGGGCCTACATGTACGATATGTGGAGTGGCTAAAACTGTTACATGGATTCTTTGAAGTAAGGAAGACCAAAGTCAAAGAATAAAACAGTTCTACTTGTTTCAGGTTCGGTGATAGAAACCTGTTGAAATCACCAAAAATAATAGCAACTCAACATAAAATAGCAAGGAAGCCTTCAATGAAAAAGGCCCAAATGAAGTTGGATGAGGAGCACAATAAAGCGATTGTCAGTGGGAGATCTGTAGATTTGCAATTTACACACTTGGGACATTATTGTATTCCTTTAAGTCTCATCATCTCAAGACTAAATGTTAGAGTATGAATGGCAGCTGGGGATAAGGATTTTAAAAAGAAGCAAATTGTTACAAAACTACATCAGGTTGCACATCCCTCTGGCCACAGGTTGAAGATTTTGTTAAAGGATGCAGGGTACTGGATGAAGAATACACTAGACTTGTATACAAGTGAAAAATGTGGTATTTGTAAAAAGTACAGGGAAACGCTATCGCGACCAGTAGTAAGGGGTGAGAGACTTTAATTTTTTAAAATTCATTTTACAGGCTGTGAGCATTGCTGGCTGGGCCCGCATTTACTGCCTGTCCCTCACTGTCCTCCATTTCAGAGGAGAGTCAACCACATTGGTATTCGAGAGGCGGCTGGATACAGCACTTGGGGCGAATGGGATCAAAGGTTATGGGGAAGAAGCAGAATTAAGCTACTGAGTTGGATGATCAGCCATGATCGTAATGAATGGCGGAGCAGGCTCGAAAGGCCAAATGGCCATCTCCTGCTCCTATCTTCTATGTTTCTATTGCTGTGGCCCTGGAGGCACATGTAGGCCAGGCCAGGTAAGGACAGCAGATTTCCTTCCCTAAAGGACTTTAGTGAACTGGGTCAATTTTTACAACAAACGACAATGGTTTCATGGTCATCAAATTTAACCATTTGCTGTGGCAGGATTTGAACCCGGGTTCCCCAGATCTTGCTCTGGGTCTCTGGCTTACTAGTCCAGTGACAATGCCACTGCACCACCACCTTCCCCTAATGAAACGTAGCAACGGATCTCAAAGTATGTGATAAAGAAAAAATATATTACTTCATTTGGTAGATGTAACAATTAAATTTGGCCTATAATTGTTCATTTTAAGTAAAGACAAGAAATTAATTATCAGTTAAGTAATGGATAGGAACAGAGATGGGAACACCAGCTAAATTTTGAACAGACATGAAGGAAAATTTGCCAATGATGAATTCAGTAGTTTGTGCAAAAACTTGAATCTTGTAGAAATACACACATGAGTGGAAATTCATTTTAGCAGTGAGATATGTTTGAGAAATCAACCCTCAACTTTGGAGGGATCTACCATTAGTTCACTTTTTCCAGAAACTTTGAGTGCCATTTGGGTGGCACGGTGGCACAGTGGTTAGCAATGCTGTCTCACAGCACCAGGGACCCGGGTTCGATTCCCGACTTGGGTCGCTGTCTGTGCGGAGTTTGCGCATTCTTCCCATTGTCTGCGTGGGTTTCCTCCGGGTGCTCCGGTTTCCTCCCACAGTCAGAAAGACGTGCTGGTTAGGTGCATTGGCCATGCTAAATTCTCCCTCAGTGTTCCCGAACAGTCTTGGGAATTCCACCGAAACCTGCTTCCACAGCCACCCCACCAAGTCAGACATTAGTCATCTGACACATCCATCTTCAGAGCTCCCTACCTTTCCTTGGCCAATCAGAAAGCAAGCCTGAATGATCTGATTGGATGATGCTCGGCTGTGAGTCAAACAGCTTTCTTAAACCCATCTCCAGTACTTTTATAATTAATAAACGTTTCAAGAAAATTAAAAATTCACATTGTTACACCTGAATGATTTTTCCTCCCCCATTCTTTGTACCTGACAGTGTCTTGGAGATTAATCATTAGTTCCTGGAGCCTCCAGGACAATCCTGGAGGGTTGGCAACCTTTGTGGGCCACGTTAACCTCCAGGCTTGGCTTTCAGATCAGATTTGGTGACATCCTCAGATTCCCAACTTGGTTCCTTTCCCACAAGGGCGGGCAAATTTTGATTGTAACTCTCAGCACATAACTAACACCCACACCAGACCAACACCTCCACCTTCTGCACCTAAACCCATCCCAGCCAATGCTTATAGTCATGCCATCTGAGATCAGCTCCATCGCCACCGACTCAGGATCAAACCTGGGACCTTTCTGATCGATGAAGATCAGTTTCAGAGATAGAAGGTGCTTTTACCTCCATTAAATCACAGAGAGCAATGAGTATAAAACATCCTCTGCAGGTTCTCTGTATACAATCTAAAAACAAATAATTATGAATCAATCATACAATCCCTCCAGTGCAGAAGGAGACCATTCAGCCATTCAAACCTGCACCGACAACAATCCCACCCAGGCTCTATCCCTGTAACCTCACATATTTACCCTGCTAATCCACTTAATATTGATGGTCAATTTAGCATAGTAAGAAGTCTCACAACACCAGGTTAAAGTCCAACAGGTTTATTTGGTAGCAAATACCATAAGCTTTCGGAGCACAGCTCCTTCGTCAGATGGGGTGGATATCTGTTCTCCAACAGTGCACAGACACAGAAATCAAGTTACAGAATACTAATTAGAATGCAAATCTCTACAGCCAGCCAGGTCTTAAAGGTACAGATAATGTGGGTGGAGGGAGCATTCAACACAGGTTAAAGAGATGTGTATGGTCTCCAGACAGAACAGTTAGTGAGATCCAATTTAGCATAGCCAATCCACCTAACCCGCATACCTTTGGAACACCCGGATGAAACCCACGCAGACACGGGTAGAACGTGCAAACTCCACACAGACAGTCCCCCAAGGCTGGAATTGAATCCAGGTCCCCGGCACTGTGAGGCAGCAGTGCTAACCACTGAGCCACCCAAAATTAAGATGACGTAAACAAAACCATTGCCCTTGAATCACTTATTATCCCGTCATTATCCAGAGTGAGGAACTCTATCAGAGAGAAGAATATTTGATTTATTACCTATGACTCCAGTGCATGAACTGCATGGTTCTCTCTGTTATGACAAGATGCAGAGTGTTGGGGCCCAAAGGAGAGGAGAAATTAAGAGGCTGGAAGTAAATTTCAAAGCAACTGTTTCTGGTTATATTTCCAATAGCAGGTCAAGCTAGAGAATTTGTTCACACTTTTCTCCAGAATAATTCTTTATACAGTATCTAATCTTAAGAAATTATACTTTATTTCAGTGTGGTTTAAATACATTATTGTGTCAGGGGATGATAAAGTATTAAAGCATATTAGTACAATCATGAGCTAAGCCACAGAGTAAAGGATGATAGGTTTGTGTCTGTCATTGCCAATGTGTTGAATTCTCTATCTTGGCCACATTATGGGGGCTGCATTCAATCAGGTTCTTCCCCACACAAGGCAGATGGAAAGTCAACCTGGGAGTTGACACTGGGTGCCATACTGCTAACAATTATTAACCCATTCTAGAATTTAAGAGCAAAGGAACAAACTGATTTATAGTTTATAGAAACAAATAAGAAAGAACTTACATTTTACAATAGTGCCTCTCACATCCTCAGCGTCTCCAGGGAGAACTCGCCAACTCCTCTTCAAAAATAGGAGCTTTTACATTCACTGAGGGGTAGAAAGGGCCTCTGTTTCACACCGGAACACCTCTGACAGTGCAGCTCGCCCTCAACATTGCATTGCTAGTATCAGCCTAAAGTTTCTGCAGTGGCGCTTGATTTTGATTTGATTTATTATTGTCACATGTATTAGTATACAGTGAAAAGTATTGTTTCTTGCACGCTATGCAGACAAAGCATACAGTCCATAGAGAAGGAAACGAGAGAGAGTGCAGAATGTAGTTTTACAGTCATAGCTAGGGTGTAGAGAACGATTAATGCAAGGTAGGTCCATTCAAGAGTCTGATGGCAGCAGGAAGAAGCTGTTCGTGAGTCGGTTGGTACGTGACCTCAGACTTTTGTATCTTTTTCCCGACGGAAGAAGGTGGAAGAGAGTATGTCTGGGGTGCGTGGGGTCCTTGATTATGCTGGTTGCTTTGCTGAGGCAGCAGGAAGTGTAGACAGAGTCAATGGGAGGGAGGCTTGAACCCACAACCTTCTAACACAACAGCGAGAGTGTTACCCATTGAGGCAGGGCTGATGTTCTTACTGCCTGGTGCCCACTGAGGCAGGGCTGACTGTTCTTGCTGCTTCATGATGAAAGTGGGTGTACCACGAGAGATCCTTTGTTCCGCTGCCACTTGGTGGCATTATCTGAAAACGCAGCATCGGTTTTCAAATATGTGCTGAAAATACCCAGCTCCTCCTCACCACCTCCTTCCCGACCCCTCTGCTGTTTCTAAACTTCCAGTGAGTGTGACCAACATCCAAGATTGGATGAGCAGAAATATCCTCCAAACAAATACTGCAAAGGCCAAAACCATTATCATTGGTGGTCATCATGGTGAATTGGCTAATTCCATAGCCAATTCACTACTACAGAATGTAGTTGAGACCAAAACGTTGTCTGATTTTAAGAAGAAATTAGGTATAGCTCTTGGGGCTGAAGGGATCAAGGGATATTGGAGAAAGGCGGGAGGGATCAGGATATTGAATTCGATGATCAGCCATGATCAAAATGAATGGCAGAGCAGGCTCGAAGGACCAAATGGCCTACTCCTGCTTCTAGTTTCTATCCTTTTCACTGGCAACTATCTGAGGATAAATGAGACTATTAACAACCTTAGTGTCATATCTGACCCAAATCAGGCTTCTGACCACATTTCCACATCTTCACTAAGACTGTCTACTTCCGTCTCTGTAACCTCGCCGGATTCCACTCCACCTCAGTTTATATGCTGCTGAAACCTTCATTCTTTTTCCCTTGAGAATTCACAATGCCAATACATTTCTGGCCACTCTCCCATGGTCTACTCTCAGTGAACTTGAGCCCATCCAAAACTCAGCTGTCTGTGTCCTCACTCACACAAAGCTCCATTCGCCCAGGTCATTGGGCTCACTAACTTGCAGTGGCTCCCAGTTAAGCAACGTATCAATTTTAAAGTTCTCATCCTTGATTTCAAATCCCTCCGTGGCCTCACTCATCGCTACCTTCGTAACCTCCTCCACCCTTACAAACCTCTCAGTTTTCTGCGTTCCTCAATTTTAATCACTCCACCACTGGCGTCTGAGCCTTCAGCTGCCAAGACCTTTGGAATTCCCTCTCTTAACATATACATCAAAATCAATCTAATTTAAATGTTGCAATAAAATGTGAGTTTAGTATGTGGTGTTGCTTCTGGGAACAGACCAGGCTGATTTCCTCAGCTTTCCCAAAAGGTAAAGGAAAGGCTGTTATTATCTTTATGACTTTGTAACCAGAGGTTATTAAGTTTTAATACTGCCCTTTTAAAATCAGCATTCTGGTTGATAAAGCATAGCTCAAAGGAGAGAGAGTACAAAACATTATCCCATTAAAACAAAATGTTGAATTTTCATCTCACTAATTTGCTTTCCACCTTTAACACACTTAAAGCCTACCTCTTTTGAGCAAGCTTTTGGTCAATGGTTCTCCTAATACCTTACGGTGACACAATGGTTAGCACTATTGCCTCTTGGTGCTAGGGACCCAGGTTCAATTCCTGTTTTGGGTCACTATCTCGTTCTCCCAGTGTCTGTGTTTCCTCCGTGTGCTCCGATTTCCTCCAACAGTCTGAAGACGTCCTGGTTAGGTACATTGGCCATGGTAAATTCTTCCTCAATGTACCCAAACAGGTGCTGGAGTGTGGCGACGAGTGGATTTTCACAGTAACTTCATTGCAGTGTTAATGGAAGCCTACTTGTGACACTAATAAATAAACTAAAACTTTGTGACCAGAATAAGTTTTAATGCTGTCCTGTTAAAATCAGCATTCTGATTGACAAAGCAAAGCTCAAAAGAGAGGCGAGTACGAAACATTATCCCATTAAAACAAAATGTTGAATTTTTAAAATTTATTTATTAGTGTCACAAGTAGGCTTACACTAACACTGCAATTAAGTTACTGTGAAAATCCTCTAGTCGCCACAATCCGGCGCCTGTTTGGGAACACTGAGGGAGAATTTAGCATGGCCAATGCACCTAACCAGCACGTCTTTCGGACTGTGGGAGGAAACCGGAGTACCTGCAGGAAACCCACACAGACATGGGGAGAACGTGCAGATTTTGTTTTTGGGAGAACGTGCAGATACTGCACAGTAAGTCACCCGAGGCTGGGATTGAACCTGGGTGCTGTGAGGCAGCAGTGCTAACTACTGCATATCTCACTAACTCCTTTAACGCACTTCTTAAAACTTACCTCTTTTGGCCACTGGTCCTCTTAACACCTCTTTATGTTGGCGTCAAATTTTGTTTGGTCAATGGCCCGTTGTGGAGATGCAAAGTGAATGCAAGTTGTTGTTCTGCCCAAAAGAGGAGCTTTCCTTGCAGGCTTGGTAATTAGGAACATCCAATTAAAGTTGACCCAGGGTGTTGCCCTCATTGGAGAGAAATAGGGAGAAGGGGCAGGTGAGGGTGAGGTATTGAGTTTGGGGAGGAGGGTTTTTATTGCTGTTGACACAAGGAGGTGGGGGTTGGGCAGTAGTGACGTCTCCAAACTGCTGACAACACCCAAGTGGCAGGACAAACTCTCTCAGCGCTCTGATCGACGGTTTATTGTGGGAAACATGTAAGTTTGTACCGACGTTACCTCAGCTTTCGCTTCTTTACCGTCCCCCCTTCCCGCTAATCTGCTTTTTCCGCTTCTTTCCATCACTTTTCTTTTGACCGATCCCCCGGCTCTGTGTCCTGCCCGGTTGAGAGGCCGTGCACCCGCCCCGGCTTCTAGGCGAGGCCGCAGGCTTTTGTTGGGGGGGAAGGCCGTAAGCGTCAGCTGCACAGCCCAGGAACCAGGGATTTTAATAAAGTTTTATTTTAGTCTTTTCTTTCCTCCAAATGTTAAAATTCACCACCAGTTCCAAATCTCAAACCAGTTTTCAAAGTGCTAAAGTTAGATTTGACAACAGCTCAAAAGTTTCTTTGACATTTAATTTCAGAGAAGGAAGCAATCTGTTGCTTTGTAATTGGTCCTTGACCAATTTGGAAAGGATATCTGCTTCCTTTTTAAAGTTTTAACTAATGTCTGCGGTTAAGGAATTTTGTTCAGGTCTCATTCCTGGAATTGCTGTAAATATTTTGTCATTGAATCTTGTTTTATAAAACTTAAGTTGATGTGTAGCTTTTAGGTTGTGAATTGTAACTTGTTGCTAATTTTTGGTCCAAAAAAAGGCTTTGCATTTGCAGAAGATGCTGCATTTGGTAGCTATTTAAATGTGCTTATGAGTGGATGTATGCGGAGTTGAGTCAAACCAGCACTATTCGTCTTGGTGGCTTAAATTTGGGCTGAATAAAGTCCTGAGTATGGAAGGAAAATGAATGAGGTGTTGCTAATGCTTGTGTTGAATCCTGTGGAAAGTCTCTTTGAGGTGGGAATTTAGGAAGTTTTAAGGAACTTGGGGTTCATGATCAATGTGGGTGGGGCAAAATAAGTGGGGAGTTTTATGCAGCTGTTGCAGTGACCCTCAAACTGTGTGAAGGATATCCCCTTGTTGAAACATGTCTGGAAATCCCTATCCTGACCTGCTATTTAACTGTGGTCTCATTGCTCTCTGTAAATGTAGAAGTAAAGTCTCTTTGCCAAAAAAGTTGGAAATATAATTTCCTTATGTTGCCCTATTTAAGGTTACTATTGTACTTGAGGACTTGAAGTTGCTGAAATTTGGGGAAGATGGGTGAGGCTTGTGGCAGGAATACATTCCAGTGCAAAATGTAATGCAAACTTGGACTTGCATAATTAAGTTATAATCTTTATCAATTTGAGTTAATGCTTTGGTTTCTGTTTGAATGTTAGTTTCCAAATTAATACTGTGTTCCTTCATTGGTTTGAATATATACTTCCATTAAAATACAAAAGGAAAGAGATTATGCTAATGAACTCCATTGCTCAATGTTGAGGGAAATATTGCTAATGTACCATTAATTGCTGTTAACTCTTGAACCCTCTGCTGTAAAGTATGTAAAAATAACTAATGCAAGCCACTCTTTTTTTCACTGTCTTTTGAATTTGTGCCAAATTGCAGTACTTGGGAAGCAACTGGCATCCTCCATTTGAGTCCAGGATCTCTATCAGTGAACTCTTTAAGAACTTGTTCTGAATATGAATTGTGCTTTAAATATTGATAGATGCCTGTTGCAACTAAACTCCTCTCCACGCTGCTCGGTCCCCTGTTATGTGAGCCTATTTAGATCAAAGTTGACAATGATTTAGCCATTGATCTGGTTCTTGCTGCACTTGTCTGGAATGTGTATGGACTTGTGCCAAACCAGCATTAGCCTTGGCGACTGAAAATCTGCTGTGGCCGAATTTGGAATGAGTTGCGGAGTTTTACTGAATAGGAACGGGGGCAGGTGAAGATGGAAGAGCAGTGTTCTCTTAATCCACTTTTTTGATCAAAAGATTAGCAAACTTCATGGTAAATAAGTTTGAAAAAGTGTAAACTTATTCCTTGTATCCAGGGAAAACTATGGAGTGACAGTAACATAAGAATGAATAATTTTTGCTATCGGCCATGTTGAGGCATCCAGACTTGTCACGAGGATGTGGCTTGCTGTGGAAGCAGCTCAGTGTTCTAGTTTATTCAATTAACTGTTACTGATGCTTCTGATCACTCAAAACTAATATAGCAACAACTTGCATTTGTATAGTGCCTTAGCGTCGTGAAACAGCCAAGTGCTTGACGGGAGTGTCATCAGACGAAATTTGACATTAAGCCACATGGGATATTAGAACAGGGCTGAGAGACAGGATGAGTGGTCAAAGAAGTTAGTTTTAAGAAGCATCTTGAAGCAGGAGAGGTGAAAATAAACAATTGAGTTTATGGCGTGAATTCCAGAAATAGGGACTAAACATCTGCAGACACAGCCACCAACCAGTGCGACATGCGGGATGGAATGTGCAAGAGACCAGAATGTGCAGTGATCTCAGGCTGGAGGTGGTTAGAGGGAGGGGTGAGGCTGTGGAAAGATCTGAAAGCAAGGATGAGGACATTAAAATCGGGGTATAGCCAGCGCTAACCTAAATGAGCACAGCAAGAAGTCTCACAACACCAGGTTAAAGTCTAACAGGTTTATTTGGAATCACAAGCTTTCGGAGTGCTGCCTCTTCATCAGGTGAGTGACTCACCTGATGAAGGAGCAGCGCCCCAAAAGTTTGAGATTCCAAATAAACCTGTTAGACTTTAACCTGGTGTTGTGAGACTTCTTACTGTACCCACCCCAGTCCAACACTGGCATCTCCACATCCTAAATAATGGGGACAGCGGTGATGGATGAACATGATTTAGGATTGCAAAGTTAATATTGAGATTTACTGCTTACCTGATCTCTCTTCTCTAACCATTTTTAAACCATAGAATTCCTATGGTGCAGGAGAAGGCCATTTGGTCCACTGAGTCTGCACTGACTCTCCAGAAAAGCATCTTGCCCAGCTCATTTCGCCATCTCATCCACCTATCCCCATGCATTTACCATGGCTAATCCATCTAACCTGCACGTCTTTCGATGATTTCACCCTAAAGTGAAGTTTATTAGTTACAAGTAGGCTTGCATTCACACTGCAATGAAATTACTGTGGAAATCCCCTAATTGCTGGAGTGTGACGACTGGGGGATTTTCACAGCAACTTTATTGCAGTGTTAAGGTAAGCTTGCCTCTGACACTAATAAACAAACAAACTCCAGTACCTGTTCAGGTACACCTGAGGGAGAGTTTAGCATGGCCAGTGCATCTAACCAGTACGTCTTTCGGAATGTGGGAGGAAACCGGAGCACCTGGAGGAAACCCATGGAGAGACAGAACGTGGAAACTCCGCGCAGACAGTGACCCAACCTGGGTTCTTGGTGCCGTGAGGCCTAGTGTTCATGAACATCGTTCCTTTTGCAGATACATCCTATTTAAAAGGATAAAATCCAAATTGACAAACTGAGCTATCACTGAAGCATTAACCTGTTGTTTGCAACTTCAAATGCTGGTGGAACCACATTTAGTTATTTCCCTCCGAGTTCAGAAATTGCCACTTGGGCATCTCTCCACAGGTGCCATTTGCACTCACTAACAAGTGGCTGTGGTTTATGTGCAGACTTTTAATGAGAGGGAGGTGCAATCATGTTTTGAGTCTTAACTGTCTGCATTTCATGGGACTTTGCTATTTGCTGTGTATCTCAAAATCCATGTACCTGTGCTGTTCTGGCTAAGATTGACCAAGTATGCATTACATGCAGATTCTGGGAGAATGATTGCACACTGACCTCTGTCACTGCAGTGTTTGTTTTTGCCGGATGTTTCAGCTGGCTTATTGACTGCCTTGATTTGGGAGGGGGTGGGGGAACTTCTCATGATTTCAAATCCCTCCCTATCTCTTGCATATTCTCCATAACCTTCTGATATCTATCTGTGATCCTCCTGATTCAATTTTAATTGCTGCACCATTGATTGTCATGTCTTCAGCTTCCATATTACTTTGCTAAAACTTTGGGTCACTGTGTTCTGTGGCTATGTCAAAGTTTGTGTAATGCTCGTCTGCTGTTTGTTGGGGCGTTTGTAGAAGCTGCTAAGTAAATGCAAGTCATTCACTGGCATGTATCTTTTCTAAAGCTCTGGTTGACTGAACCCTGTGTGTGTGGACCCATTTACTTGTACATACAGACAAGGTTTGGTAGTTTGCCCCTTGAGTAAGTGAAAGGCAAGGATTTAATGTAGCCTGGAAAGGGGAAAGTAGACATGCGTGGGTAAAGTTTCTAGGAGTGCATAAACTTATGGACAGCAATGTAAGTCACTAAGAATCTGCTTTACTTTCCATGAGCTGGGATATCATTGACCGCTTTGAACTGCATGTAATTTCAGTACACCACTCGTGCAACTGGTTTTAAATGCATTATCCTTCATAATCTTTATTGTGAGGATGACTTGCAGCTTTGAAAATTACTCTTCCCTGACCAGATTGGTTCACTTGTAGCCTTGCATTGCATAATGCAGTTGCGAGCATGGATCCAGCATTGTGGGCTCCAGATGAATAAACTTGGAGATACAGGACTTGCTCTTAATGGTTGCGGGAGTTCCTGAATGTTGAGGCTACCAATGTTACTTTAATGTGAATGTGCACCCATAGAACCACAGAATCCCTACAGTGCAGGAGGCTGCTCGGCCTATCGGGTATGCACCAACTCTCCAAAAGAGCATCCTACCCAGGTCCATTTACCATGGCCAATCCACCTAACCTGCACATCTTGGACTGTTAGAAGAAATCAGAGCATCCGGAAGAAAAGCAGACACTAGGAGAACGTGCAAACTCCACAGTCACTCAAGGCTGGAATCGAACCTGGGTCCTTGGCACTGAGACCTATTAGTGATTGGATTTTTTTTTTAGCAGTGCCTTGAAGTGCACCTGGCTAATTGTTCTGCTGGTGTCATTGTCCTCCACAATGTCTTGGCCTCAGTACAGTCCAAACTATTATGGGCTACAGGGTGTCTGTTTGCCACACTTTGCATTGAGGTATGGTCCAAGTGGGCCTCATTTTTCTCACTGTCTTGACAAATTATCCAGCCACGTGTAATCCTTGGAACTTCATGCAGGAAGAAGGGGCTCAGATTGTAACTGTTAGGCCAGCATATCTTTGCACTCTTCTGCTGCAAGGCAGCTGAGGCTAATTGTTCAGCTTTTGCAACCTTCTGTAATATCTGCATTTTTGGCCACGTCGTTCCTCTTGAGCTCTAAAATTCCTTCCCTAAACCATACTGCCCTTGTTTGCTTTCCTCCTCTTAAGATTCTCCCTGCAACTAAGCTCTTTGCCTGCTGTAGTAACTCCTTATGTGGCTTGGTTGTCAAATTTTATAAACATTCCTTGAAGTTTTACTATGGTTACAGGCACTGTTTATAAAGTTGCTTGCAGCCAATCAAAGTCAGTTTGGTCCATGTGGTAATGCAGCAAAGTCCCCCAGATAACTTTTGGTTGAGGAATAAATTATAGGCCAGGACACCAAGGAGAGCACCCCTGCTTTGCTTTCGAAATATTGTGCGAGGGGGCAGACAGAACCTCGATTTAACTTTTCATCCGCAAACCCACACCTGTGACAATGCTGCATTACTGCTGTGAAACGTCAGCCTAGATCTGTGCTCGAGTTTCCCTACTTCCTAAATGAGCCATCAAGTTTATTATGGCACTGCTTCATCCTTTTTATGTTACAAGGGCCACTGGAATCTTAAGTCTTGTACAGAAAAAGGGATGCTGCAAACTTGTTTTCAGTTTGCAGAAATTCCTGGCTGCAGTTTTTTTCTAGCTGCTTTATTCTGCACCACAAAGAACAGTACTGCACAGAAAACAGGCCCTTCGGCCCTCCAAGCCTGTGCCGCTCATTGGTCCAACTAGACCATTCGTTTGTATCCCTCCATTCCCAGACTGCTCATGTGACCATCCAGGTAAGTCTTAAACGATTGCCAGCGTGTCTGCCTCCACCACCTACTTGGCAGCGCATTCCAGGGCCCCACCACCCTCTGCGTTAAAAAAATGTCCCTCTGATATCTTAGTTATACCTTGCCCCTCTCACCTTGAGCCCGTGACCCCTCGTGATCGTCACCTTCGACCTGGGAAAAAGCTTCCCACTGTTCACCCTATCTATACCCTTCATAATTTTGTACACCTCTATTAGGTCTCCCCTCATTCTCCATCTTTCCAGGGAGAACAAGCCCAGTTTACCCAATCTCTCATAGCTAAGATCCTCCATACCAGGCAACATCCTGGTAAACCTTCTCTGCACTCTCTCTAAAGCTTCCACGTCCTTCTGGTAGTGCGGTGACCAGAACTGGACACAGTACTCCAAATGTGGCCTAACCAGCGTTCTATACAGCTGCAACATCAGACTCCAGCTTTTATAATCTATACCCCGTCCTATAAAGGCAAGCATACCATATGCCTCCTTCACCACCACCTCCACCCGTGCTGCCACCTTCAAGGATTTGTGGATTTCCACACCTAGGTCCCTCTGTGTTTCTATACTTTTGATGGCTCTGCCATTTATTGTATAACTCCCCCCTACATTAGTTCTTCCAAAATGCATCACTTCGCATTTATCTGGATTAAATTCCATCTGCCATTTCTCCACCCAATTTTCCAGCCTATCTATATCCTGCTGTATTGTCTGACAATGTTCATCGCTATCCGCAAGTCCACAAGACAGACCATTTGAAAGTTCTAGAAGACTGAATAAGAAGACTTATTGGTATTGTGGGGGTAGAGAAGAAATCTCCTCCGCGCTTTGGAGCGGACTCAATCTTCCACCAATTTCATGGAAAGGGAGTTATATATATATATCATTTTTTATATGGCTGATCATATTCAATATCCTGATCCTCCCTTCCTCCCATATCCCTTTAGTCCCAAGAGCTGTATCTAATTTCTTCTTGAAACCAGACAATGTTTTAGCCTCAACTACTTCCTGTGGTAGTGAATTCCACACATTCACCACCCTCTGGGTGAAGAAATTTCTCCTCACCTCCGTTCTCGGGAATGGGACTTAGTGCATGTCAGGATAGCAAACTTTGCTTTGGGACTCTTCATGTTTAAGAAGCCTTCAGTCTTGCACTGTTGATGTAAACTGGGCTAACAAACATGTATTTATTTACTGTGGATTGCAAAGCTTTTTAAAATTTGCCCAAGATTCTACAATTCCAAATAGTGTGTGGTTTTCAGGAGTAAAGCACCCCTCCCTGTCTTGTTCCAAAGACGCTATAGCAACACTTGCTTTGCTTTTGGCAGTGGTTTACAAATTGCTGCAGATGCTGGAATGCTAAACATTGGGTGTGGGTGTTGTGAGATCTCCTGTGATGAGGTCAGTGGTGAGATTTTTGGATCTGCTATTTGACATTTCAATAGCTAAATGGCCTTTGGCGTGCACTTGCAAGATGCATTCAATAAAGAAAAAGACCTTTCACAATCCTGGGACATCCTGAAGCAATGTCAGTTCTTTGCATCAGTTTAACATTATAAATATGTCCTGATTGGTGAGACTCAAGTACACATGTGCAAGCTGACTGGAGCAATTAAGCTCAATGTTTTGCTATTCAACATCGCTCCTTGAGTCGCACATCAATCTGACTGGGGTGTATATCAGCCATTACTGTGCCACTGGGTCAAAAATCCTGGCTCTCCCTCACCTAATGGCACTTGGGGACACTTTCAGAGGTTCAAATTGCAACTGTTCAAGAAGGCAACTCACCAATACCTTGAGTAATTGGGGATGGATGATAAATGCTAAGTCTTACTAATGAAATGATAAAAATGGGAATTGGAAATTTTCTGTGGCTATCAAAACACCCAATTAAATATATTTTACACAGGCTGTGCACTTGGGAGTCTGGACATTGGGGACGTTTATCAGTAAACTGATACAAAGATTTCACATCTGTTTTGTTTGGTCTGGTCTCTGGCCTATGCCATGCAGATGCTAATGGGAGCAGAGGAGATGAGAGAGACTGGCTCCAAAAGCGTCATCGCCAAATGCAGATAAGGAACTTCATTGTCCCTAGGTTATAATTATTATCAAGTGATTTAGTTTTCTTCTCTGGATGCGTCAGTGAGTCTTTCATAACCTTCTCCTAGTGACCTCATTGGCAATCACTGCTTAAACAAAAGGTTATTGACAACTTGTAATTGGTCAATTCTTAAAGGGCAAGTGATGGAAGCCTTTCTGTACAAGATTGGCTCTTATTAAAAATAACCTTGTGCTGTTTTCCCACTAACTTCTTCAGTCAGCAATTTTTCCCTTCCCTTCCTACCCCCACTGCCCTGAGTGACAGTATGTAATTAGCTGATCACAGCAGGAAGTACACACAGGAGATGTGGTTCTATTTCCCAGTTGTTTTTGAGTGTTGTATGAAGAGTTCAGACCTTGCAATAAGTGATGCTATTAATAGCATGATGCGTTTGGGTGCTGTGCTAGTTTGAATTCTATGCAGTAAACCTAATGGGCCAAAACTGTAAATTCAGTAAGGGAAGTCACTAATTTACAAATGTTGTCTTGACCACCTAATGAGGCACTTCCTCAGTGGTCCATGAGCTAGGAATTTGTGTGTATATAGCTCCCTTTTTTAGAATCCCTACAATGCAGAAGGCGGCCATTTGGACAATCGAATCTGCACTGGCTCCAACATCTCGCCCTGGTCCACCCCATGCCCTGTCCCCGTAATTCCACATATTTATCCCCCTAACCTACACACTTTTGGGAACCAAGGGGCAATTTACCATGGGCAATCCACTTGACTTGCACATCTTTTGACTGTGGGAGGAAACCCACACAGACATGGGGAGAATGTGCGAACTCCACATAGACAGTCACCCAAGGCTGGAATCAAACCTAGGTCCCTGGCACTGAGGCAGCAGTGCTAACCACTATGCCACCAAGTGCTCATTAGTGCATGATTCCATTTAAAAATAGCCCAGTAATCAAATTTTATTCAATCAGATAAAAGTTAGTTGATCTCACAACTACTGCTGAAAGTTACTTCTGTTAGTAATATTGCTTTCACTTAAACATGTTAAAGGATTAGAAAAGAGCGTTTTGTTGCCAGCCCATTGCTTGAATTCCTGCTTTCCGAAGTGAAGGGGTTGAAACTTTAAGGTTTGATTTAGCAGCTGTGATGGCTGAAGTTGAGTCTGAGTTTTCCTCTCAGTGGACTCGATTGATAGAGCAGAGAGAGTAAGGGCTCCTTTCCTTTAGACTGCAGGTACCAACACTATTGCCTACTTTCTCCTCAGCTAATTTTTCTGGATGCCTTTGATCTGTAACTTCCAATGGCTGGGAGCCCCAGCTCTTGGATGTGTCTTATGGCTCTTTCAGCTGCAAGTTGTGTACTGCCACACAAATGGCTTCTTACAGCCTCCTTTATACATTACAAAAACACACTTCCTGCTGTCCCGAACTGTTGAGTTAGCTGTTGGGTTAGCTCGGGTCTGGGGGGGGGGGGGAAGGAATGGGGGACGGGACATAGCCCTATCTAGCCAAGGTAATTAACCTTTTAAATGTCTTGGCCATTAACTTGAATGCTTCGCTTCTCCCAGGTCTTGGGAAGATGGAGAAAGTGGCTTCCCTGGAGGTTTGAATAGTACTATCAAGCAGTTTCTGGTTATCTTCATGGAAAATGCACATTGAATTTTCACTATGTCCTTGTAACCCACTTGGAGCCTTTGACTGCTTTGAAGTTGTGAAAGATCAGGTGATCTTTTGGCAGCTATCTTTAAGGCATCTTAAAAATAGCTCATCTTCAATACCAAAACACGCTTGATGATGCATGGTAGGCTTGGTGACCAGCAATCCCATAGAACCGTGTAGTAGAAATAGAGTAAACTGCAAGTCACCACAGAGTACTTTTAAGTGAGTTTACGCTCATTAAGCATTGACCCAACAAATCTCCATTCACATCCTTATGTTGTGTAGTAGATACTTTCAGTAACTTCTGGCAGTTTAAAAACTTTACACCATGAACTCAGTCCTCCAATTTATTTTCCAAAGCACCCCACAAAAAGAAAAGGGGAATCCTAATTTTGCTTTTGGAGAGCACTGACCCTTGTTCTGCTATCGGACCGTTGAGCCACTCGCTGAGTACTTCCTCCGGGTTAATGACTGGTTCACACTCGGTCATACAGACTCAACATTAACTATTTCTATCTGCACAGGTGCTGCCAGACTTGCTGAGTTTTTCCAGCATTTCTCTTTTTTTTATATTTTCAGGTATACGCAGTGGAGTTTGAATGAGTAACTCTTTCAGTTCAATGGATAGTGTCTACTGTAACTCAATGGCTAGTACTGAGTCAGAGGGTTGTTTTAACCACTGTTCCGGAGACTTTCGCTTTTTTTTGGAAATTCTTTCATGGGATTGAGGGTTGACGGCTAGGCCAGCATTTAATTGCCCTTGAAGATGATGGCGAATTGTTGCATCCGTGTGGTGTAGATTCACTAATAGTGCTGTTAGGGTTCCAGGTTTCCCATCTGAGTGAGACCACCATTGATGGAGAAGTCTTGAGGGATCCTCATCACGCCATTCTTTTATTCTCTCCATTTGTACCGAGGGTACTGTTTGTTCAAAGTGCCGGGGATTAGTTACCTGGCAGAGTTGTGCACCTTTCAGTCCTATATGCTCCCTCTCTGATCTCCTGCCCCAGTCAGGGTCTGGAGAGAAATCCAGAGTTGTGTGCTTGATCTAGAGGCTAGGGTGGGATCTGTGATCTCGGTCAGTTGATTTTTCTGTGCTGTTGGCTTTAGTATAACAATAGCTGGGTGTGGTGGGCTGTGGTGCAAGAATAGAAGAGGATGTTTTAACTGAAACCTGGAATCTAATTGTCACCATGCCAGTGTATATTTCTAATTGGAATATAGGGAAATGTTGCCCCTACGATTATATAGATCAGAACTCCCTCTGGTGGCAGAAGATCGCATTGCGCCTCCACACTTTACCAAGTCCTGGAGTTGGGATGGAATTTTCACTCCCAAGTTTGCCTCATTATCTTTTTGGGCTCTGGAGTGTTTTACAGACTTTGTACTTCTGCAATTGACCTGGAATGTTGTTTAAAACACAGGCTAGTGTCAGAGGTTTCTAGACCAAGTTTGATGCTGTTCAGCCCCATAGTTTGGGGGTTGGCCCTCATTTTTGTCCAACATTTTTCCAAATATCCATTCTTAATCACCTGGTGTGCAACTATTCAGCTGTGTAGAACATCATTGTTGTGCCTCACTCTTCGTGCTTGTGAACCGCAGCAGTTGGCAATCTGTAGTTAGCTATCACCTCCCTTGGCAAGGATGTTGAAGTAAATTGGATCACATACAAACTGCTGGCTTTGAACCAGCCAGGAATTGTACAGTGCACTGCTTACTCTGGGAGATGTGGGACATTTGGCTTGTATAACTCCATATTGGTGTTGTGACTCTTTTTTTTCAGTGTGACCCCTGTGGAAATATTTGCACTTGCATGAATTCTACTTCCACATTCTTATTGCTGTTTTTCTTTTGAGTAGCTGACACTTGTTGTAGACTGTAAATATATTCCAACTTGGACCATGTTGCATCCTTGATGGATGGATACACCTGGTGTCCTCACAAATCAACTTTAACCTCAAACCAACACAATCATTCACTTCAAGCCACATTTTCCCACATGTTAAGATTTTCTAGAGCGGTTCCATGGGCATAATCTGTCCTCTCTTTCAGGTCTGCCCCAGGCCCCTCGAGTAATCCACCGGTTGGACCAGCACCCTATGGCAGCAACAGGAAACTGCAGCAGACCCAGGCCCAAGTGGATGAGGTAAGAAGCAAGAGTTTGACAGACTACCTGAGTGGTGATTCAGTTCGATGTGTTTCTATATAATAGTGCGTACGTGCAATGTCCACTATCTAGCTGTTTCTACATAGCACATACAATGTACACAGTCACAAGCACGCTAAAATGTTGGTAATAACTCCTGCAAGATCTGTGGGAAGAGAAACAGTTCATGTTCAGGATTGCTGTTGTTATGTTTGTGTGTGTATGTATGTGGTTCTGAGCAGTTGATGCCAAATATTCCTGGCTCCTTTTTGTAAAAGGGGATTATGCAGGCAATTTGGACAAGGTAAAGGAATAGAATCTTGGAGACGCTCACAGTCTTACTGACGGCAAATGCACAGGGCTGTTACAAAAGGGAAATGTGCAGCAGCTGGAAATTTGAAATATTCAACAGACCAGGCCTGCACCTGGGAGTGAAAACAGAAGTAGCGTTTCATGTTACCAACCTCTTATCAGACCTGGAAGAAGTTGAAGATATAACAATTTAATAAACAACCACCGAGGGAGGGGAGGGAAATGTAAAATATGATTAGCTAAGGGCTGGTAATGACAATGAGACCTATGTAAAGAAACAAAAGGTGTCCAGAAAAGCTGTAGATGTTAACAGCGCGATCATTACCATGACACAAGCTGGTAGATGCTGGAGATTTGAAAGATGAGAAAATTCTCTAATTCTGGCAGTGTCAATTGAGCGTGTTGACTCTTCATCAAAACCTGCATCTGCAGAAATGGGTCACTTGTGCAAGTAGCTTATAGGCCCCCTAATGGTAGTTACACTCTACATAGAACATAGAACATTACAGCGCAGAACAGGCCCTTCGGCCCACGATGTTGCACCGACCAGTTAAAAAAAAACTGTGACCCTCCAACCTAAACCAATTTCTTTTCGTCCATGAACCTATCTACGGATCTCTTAAACGCCCCCAAACTAGGCGCATTTACTACTGATGCTGGCAGGGCATTCCAATCCCTCACCACCCTCTGGGTAAAGAACCTACCCCTGACATCGGTTCTATAACTACCCCCCCTCAATTTAAAGCCATGCCCCCTCGTGCTGGATTTCTCCATCAGAGGAAAAAGGCTATCACTATCCACCCTATCTAAACCTCTAATCATCTTATATGTTTCAATAAGATCCCCTCTTAGCCGCCGCCTTTCCAGCGAAAACAATCCCAAATCCCTCAGCCTCTCATAGGATCTCCCCTCCATACCAGGCAACATCCTGGTAAACCTCCTCTGCACCCTCTCCAAAGCCTCCACATCCTTCCTGTAATGTGGGGACCAGAACTGCACACAGTACTCCAAGTGCGGCCGCACCAGAGTTGTGTACAGTTGCAACATAACGCTACGACTCCTAAATTCAATCCCCCTACCAATAAACGCCAAGACACCATATGCCTTCTTAACCTTATCTACTTGATTCCCAACTTTCAGGGATCTATGCACACATACACCTAGATCCCTCTGCTCCTCCACACTATTCAAAGTCCTCCCGTTAGCCCTATACTCAACACATCTGTTATTCCTACCAAAGTGAATTACCTCACACTTCTCCGCATTAAACTCCATCCGCCACCTCTCGGCCCAACTTTGCAACCTGTCTAAGTCTTCCTGCAGACTACGACACCCTTCCTCACTGTCTACCACACCACCGACTTTGGTGTCATCAGCAAATTTGCTAATCCACCCAACTATACCCTCATCCAGATCATTAATAAATATTACAAACAGCAGTGGCCCCAAAACAGATCCCTGAGGTACACCACTTGTAACCGCACTCCATGATGAATATTTACTATCAACCACCACCCTCTGTTTCCTATCCGCTAGCCAATTCCTGATCCAATTTCCTAGATCACCCCCAATCCCATACATCTGCATTTTCTGCAGAAGCCTACCATGGTGAACCTTATCAAACGCCTTACTAAAATCCATATATACCACGTCCACTGCCTTGCCCCCATCCACCTCCTTGGTCACTTTCTCAAAAAACTCAATAAGGTTAGTAAGGCACGACCTACCTGCCACAAAACCATGCTGACTATCACCTATCAATTCATTACTCTCCAAATAACTATAAATCCTATCCCTTATAATTTTTTCCAACATCTTGCCGACAACAGAAGTGAGACTCACCGGTCTATAATTCCCGGGGAAGTCTCTGTTCCCCTTCTTAAACAATGGGACAACATTCGCTAACCTCCAATCTTCTGGTACTATACCAGAGGCCAACGACGACCTGAAGATCAGAGCCAGAGGCTCTGCAATCACTTCTCTTGCCTCCCAGAGAATCCTTGGATAAATCCCATCCGGACCAGGGGATTTATCTATTTTCAGACCCTCCAGAATATCCTGCACATCCTCCTTATCAACTGTAATACTGTCTATTCTACTCCCTTGCAACCCAGTGTCCTCCTCAGCTATATTCATGTCCCCTTGCGTGAACACCGAAGAGAAATATTGGTTCAATGCTTCACCAATCTCCTCCGGTTCCACACATAACTTCCCTCTGCCATCTATAACTGGCCCTAAACTTGCCCTAACCAACCTTCTGTTCTTGACTCTAGGATGGAGTATATTAGGAAAAATAAATGAGACACGTGAGATAGGTGCCACAATAATCGCAGGCTACTCCAAATTGGATGTGTCTGATTGGCAAATTAGTTCAGTGCATTTGGAACAACTTGGAGCATTATGTTCTGGAGCCAACCAGGGAGCATGATATTCTATGCCTGGTAATCAATAACCTCGTGCTAAAGAAGCCTCTAGGTGACAGTGATCATAAAGCTAACTGAAGTGAACAGTGAAACGAGACTAAAATGGGAAAAGACTTGCTAAAGCTAGTGTGGGTCCTCTAAAATCTGGGGAATTGATGAGGGAAATCCAGAAAATGGTGGCATTGAACAGGTATTTTGACTGTCTTCATCGTAGAAGAATTAGAAAATCTCCCCAAGATATTTGAAAACCCTGAGGTGAAAGGGAAGGAAGCATCCCCAAGGAAAAAGGTGCTGGGAAAACTATTAAAACCAAAGCTGGCCACTCCCCAGGACCAGATGGTCTGCACTAGTATCTTAAAAGAAGTGTTTGCAAAGATAGTAAAGCCATTGGTTGTAATCTTCCAAAATTCCAGTGGATTGGAAAATTAATGCCCCTTTATTCATGAACGAAGGGAACTACAAGCCAGTTGGCCTACCATCTGTTGGAGGGAACATAAGAACTAGGAGTAGGCCATCTGGCCCCTCGAGCCTGTTCCGCCATTCAATAATATCATGGCTGATCTTTTCGTGGACTCAGCTCCACTGGCCCGCCCGCTCACCATAACCCTTAATTCCTTTACTGTTCAAAAATTTATCTATCCTTGCCTTAACATTCAATGAGGTAGCCTCAACTGCTTCACTGGGCAGGGAATTCCACAGATTCACAACCCTTTGTGTGAAGAAGTTCTCCTCAACTCAGTCCTAAATCTGCTTCCCCTTATTTTGAGGCTATGCCCCCAGTTCTAGTTTCACCCGCCAGTGGAAACACCTCCCCTGCTTCTATCTTATCTATTCCCTTCATAATCTTATGTTTCTATAAGATCTCACCTCATTCTTCTGAATTCCAATGAGTATAGCCCCAGTCTACTCTGCGTCTCCTCGTAAGCCAACCCTCAACTCTGGAATCAACCTAGTGAATCTTCTCTGCACCCTCTCCAGTGCCAGTATATCCTTTCTCAAGTAAGGAGACCAAAACTGTACACAGTACTCCAGGTATGGCCTCATCAGCACCTTATACAGCTGCAACATAACCTTGCTGTTCTTGAACTCCATCCCTCTAGCAATGAAGGACAAAATTCCATTTGCCGCCTTAATTACCTGCAAACCAACTCCTTGAGATTCCTGCCCAAGGACACCCAGGTCCCTCTGCACAGCAGCATGCTGCAATTTTTTACCATTTAAATAATAGTCCATTTTGCTGTTATTCCTACCAAAATGGATGACCCCACATTTGCTAACAATGTACTCCATCTGCCAGACCCTCGCCCACTCCCGGTAGACTATCTATATCCCTTTGCAGACTTTCAGCGTCCTCTGCACACTTTGCTCTTCCACCCATCTTAGTATCATCTGCGAATTTTGACCACTACATTTGGTCCCCAACTCCAAATCATCTATGTAAATCGTAAACAATTGCGGTCCCAACACTGATCCCTGAGGCACACCACTAGTCACTGATCGCCAACCAGGAAAACACCCATTTACCCCCACTCTGTTTTCTCTCAGTTAACCAATCATCTATCCATTACATTACCCGTAACACTGTGCATCTTTATCTTATGCAGCAGCCTTTGGTGTGGCACCTTGTCAAATGCCTTCTGGAAATCCAGGTACACCACATCCACAGGCTCCCCATTGTCCACTGCACATGTAATGTTCTCAAAGAAGCCCACCAAATTAGTCAGACATGACCTGCCCTTCATGAACCAATGCTGCGTCTTACCAATGGGACAATTTATTTCCAAATGTCTCGCTATTTCTTCCTTGATAGATTCAAGCATTTTCCCTACTACAGAAGTTAAGCTAACCGGCCTATAGTTACCTGCCTTTTGTCTACCTCCTTCTTTTAAACAGTGGCATCACATTTGCTGTTTCCCAATCTGTGAGAACCACCCCAGAGTCCAGCGAATTTTGGTAAATTACCACTAGTGCATTTGCTATTTCTCCTGCCATCTCTTTTAGTACCCTGGGATGCATTCCATCAGGGCCAGGAGACTTGTCTACCTTTAGCCCCATTAACTTGCCCAACACTACCTCTTTCATGATAGTTTCTCGGTTCTTACCTGCCATAGCCTTCCTGTCATCAATTTTTGGCATGTTATTTGTGTCTTCCACTATGAAGACCGACACACAATACCTGTTCAATGCCTCAGCCATTTTCTCATTTCCAGTTATTACATCCCCCTTCTCGTCCTCTAAAGGACCAATGTTTACTTTCGCCACTCTTTTTTTCGTTTTATATATTTGTAGAAACTTTTTGCTATCTGTTTTTATATTCTAAGCTAGTTTACTCTCATAATCCAACTTGCCTTTCTTTATAGCTTTTTTCGTGGCTTTCTGCTGACCTTTAAAGATTTCCCAATCCTCTAGGTTCCCACTAATCTTTGCCACTTTGTATGCATTTTCTTTCAATTTGATACCCTCCTTTATTTCCTTAGATATCCATGGCTGATCTCTTTTTCTACAGTCCTTCCTTATCACTGGTATATACTTTTGCTGAGCACTGTGAAAGATCGCTTTGAAAGTCCTCCACTGTTCCAGGTTATACCAGGATACTTAGAAAATCACATTGTGATCAGGTAGAGTTAACATGACTTTATGAAAGGGAAATCTTGTTTAATTTATTTTAGATTTCAAGGAAATAACGAGCAGAGTGGTTAAAGGGGAATCTGTAGATGTGTTGTTCTGATTTCCAAAGGGCATTTGAAAGGTGCCAGATCAAAGTTTACTCCAAAATAAGAGCATATGGTGCAAGGGTAGCACATTACATGGATAAAGGATTTATCTATGATAAAATCTGGGGAATTTATAATGGAATCAATTAATGGAATTATCAATTCCTCAGATTTTAGCTGGCAGGAAACAGAGTTGGGGATAAATGGGGTTTTTTCAGGTCGGTAAGTTGTAACAAGTACCACAGGAATCCATGCTGGGGCCTTAACTATTTACAATCTTACCAGTGATTTTTGGATTAAAGGACCAAATGTATGGTAGCTAAATATGATTATCACACCAAGGTAGGAAAGTAAGCTGTCAAGAGGCGGTAGGGAGTCTACAAGGATTTGGACAGGTTAAATGAGTGGGCACAAAATTGACATGGAGTATAATGTGGGAGAAATGTAAATTTGTCCCCTTCAGGGCGTATAGAAAAGTAGAATACTATTGAAATGCAGAACAATTGCAGAATTCAGTCAAGCAGAGGGATCTGAGCATCTTGGTACATGAATCACAAAAAAATTAATATCCAGGAACCAGATGACTCAGTTTGTGAATGAGGTCTCCCTTTAAGACGAGGTAATCAGGAAAATGGGGTTGAGACTGCAACCAGATCAACCATGATCTTATTAAATGGCAGAGTAGACTTGAAGGGCTGAATGACGCCTGCTCCTAAGTCCTATTTTCTTATGCTGTCTCAACAATGGATATACTGGTTATGATCTAAAATTGTTGAACTCCATGCAGGTTGTAAAATGTCTAATTGTAATACAAGGACTTTTGCATTAACTTCATTCTTCAGCGAGGATTGCTGTGACACTTGGTCCCAGCTCTGGTTCTTGAAACCGTTTTGGCAGATTATTGATGCCTGCCTTTTGCTAGACAATAGTATTACTGTTTCTTTTCTTTAAAACAGCTCGGTGTGACACCTGCTTGTTAAAGATCTGCAATGCACTGAAAAATGAACTGCAACTTGAGTACAAAGTGGATAAATCTAACTTGGTTGATGGCTGCTCCATAATTTAGCCAATTTTGAGATGTTTACATAGACCTTTGACGGTGTGGGACTTTGCTGCAATGCTTTCTAATGCTGGCCTAAAGTGTCAATAGGCAAGTTACTGAAACATCATCCTTCAAGGCCCCACAATTCTGTTTGATGTACAGGATGTTCAGAGCTGGTGTTTAGACTTTGGAATGGTTGTTTGGGAAAGCTGATTTGGGGCTAGATATTTTCAGCAAGCACTCATTACCAGTAGAATCATGAACAGCTCAGAGGGCCACTTGGCCCATCCTACTTACGCTGATGTTTTTGCATGAGCTATCCAATTTGTAATTTTGCCCCCTGCTCTTTGCCTATAATTCTGCCACTTTTCCCCATAATCAAGTGTGTTTGACTTAACCTGCTTTCACTGCCCCTACACTGATGTTTCTCTTGACCTGTATTAATCGCTTTGCACATTTAGTTTACAGCCAGCACAGTCTCGAGCCATTCGACCCAAAATGGTCTGTCCATGTTCCACACCAGCCTTCTAATTTCCCATGTTTGATGTGGAAACGATGTTGCTGCTTCCTAATTGATTGGTATTTAAAATTCGCCATCTTGCATTGGAGAACTGGACAGCTATTGTCTGTGCTCCTGCACTCAACTTCTGCCACTGACCTGCAGTGATCGAGTGATTTGCAGATACCAGGGCATCTTGGAGTCACTGGCCCAGGCAACCGAACTCGCTCCCCAGTAAGTGTTGAAGTTGGTGGATTATGATCAAGATGCCATAATCACTAACTTGTATACAGGAGGAGGCAGTTCAGCCCATCCATGCTTGTGTTGGCCCTATGGAGGAGTAGTCATAAATAATTCTACATTTCCTGTTGTTTGTCCATAACCTGTTCCTCATTTTCAGTACCTGTTCGGTATCTTTTCAAAGTTAATTATGGAATTGGTTTCCACTGCTTTTTTTTCCAATATGTTTCATCATGACTTCGTTATTGAGGCAAATTTTTCTCTTGTTTCAAAATCTTGCCTTTTAAGCGATGACTCTATTTCGAAGACTTTTTTCAACCTCTCTTTATAATTGAAGTCCTCATCCCTGACAGCATTCTGGTAAAGTTCATCTACACCCTTTCTGATGCATTTGCATCCTTCTGAAGTATGGTGTTCAGAATTGTCCTGATTGATATCTGCGGAGGAAGGTTGGGGCGATGGATGTACAGGGTGCTGGGTTGGATGAGGTCAGTACTATTGTTAACCAAATTATGAAATTCCATCTCATCATATCTAAGCTTTCACTGGATGAAAAATGAAAGTTATTCCCTCATTTGATCCCTTCCTTCATGTACAGCTCAGAACCATAGAAATTTCAGTGGAACTCACTGGCACTATCTTCAGTTCTTGTGGCTTCTTCTTTCACCCTGGAAAGCATTGTCCAGCTGACATGAGACGCTGAAGTTTTCCATTAGGGCAAATGGAATATATGGGAAAATGTGAATTTGGCCTTGGCAGGAAGAATAAAAGAAGCATTGTTGTCGAAATGGTGAGATGTTGCAACGGGTGTCTTGGTGCATGATTCAAAAAGGCTGATATATAAGTACAGCCAGTAATTCGGAAAGCTAATAGAATGTCATTTATTGCCAGGAGGATTGAATACAGATCTAGGGAGGTTATGTTTCATGGTACTCGTGAGACAACATTTGGAGTACTGTGCAGTATTGGTCACATTGTGTAAGGAAGGATGTAAATGTGTTGGAAACAGAAGGTTTACTAGACTAATACCTGGAATACATGGGTTGTCTTGGAGGAAAGGGGTGGATAGGCTAGGCTTGTATCTGCTGGAGTTTAGAAAGTAAGAGACAACTTGATTGAAACATAAGATCCTGAGAGATCTTGATAGTGGATATGGCAAGTTTCCTCTTGAGAAAAGAGATTGCTGTTCAAAAAAAGACTGAAATTAGGTGACTTTTTTCCCCTGAGTCTTTGGGACTCTCTTCCTGAAACAGTGGTGGTAAAAGAGTCTTTGAATATTTTTTAAGGCCAAAGTGATGGGTTGTCGGAAGTAGGTGGGATATGCATTTGAGGTTACTATCAGATCAGCCATGATAAATGGCGGAGCAGGCTGGAGGGGCCAAATGGCCTATTCTTTGTTCAGATGTGCTTCACAATGGAGCTGATTCAACAGTTATACAACACACAAGAATGCCTTTTGGCTCGTTGTGTCAGTGCTGGTTCTGTTTTGGAAGAGCTATTCAATTAGTCTCTCTCTCTTCCTCTTAGTCCTACAGTTACTCCAAATATTTATCAATTCCCTTTTGAAACTTGCTATAGTGTCTGCTTCTGCATTTTCTGACAGTGCACAGCAAGTGAGATCTGGAATGTAGATTTTTTTTTAATGCCACTATCTTAAATCTTTGTCCCTTTAGTTACTGACCCTCCTGCCACTGGAAACAGTTTCTTCTTGACCTTTTACCATTTTGAACACCTATTAGATTTCCCCCTAGCTTTCTCCGTTCAAGGGAGGCCAATCCCAGTTTCTCAACCCTTTTTCAATATAATTGGCATTCTGCATCCCAGTATCATTCTGC
Source organism: Mustelus asterias (assembly GCF_964213995.1). NCBI lineage: Eukaryota > Metazoa > Chordata > Chondrichthyes > Carcharhiniformes > Triakidae > Mustelus > Mustelus asterias. Next base: position 16,275,374 of record NC_135822.1, on the reverse strand, counting down.
TAAATTTCTTCACTCTTTCAGGCCTTGACATCATTCCTAAAGTGTGTTACCTGAAATTGGATTCTGTGCTCTTGCTGGCCTAACTGTGATTTGTCAATTGGCTGAATAAAAGAAAACTGATTCTCGTTTTCTCATTGGGGGAAAAAGATGCACAATCCATTCTGTTCATGGGGCTGAATGATTCTTCAGTTTCTGTTCCAGGTTGTGTAGGAAAACGCAATGTGCTGGGATAAAGTTCAAAGATAGGACCTGGTAGTGGCACTGAATCATCCATATTCTGTAAATGGGCAGCCGTCTAAAGGGGTTATCCAGATGTTGCACATGGTCTTGATGTGGCAGCCAAGTAAAATGAGGTACTGATGCTAATCTATCTTTCCACTATTGAGAATAGATCTCCGTGGCAACAACCTAATTGCGGGTGGAGACTGGAGATGTGATTATAATTGAGTGGAATTGACTGGGTGGATGTGGCCCGTCTATACTTCAGTTGCTGCGAATGTTATGGCCAACTTTCAATTCCTACCCACTTTTCACCTCATCCAATGTCCTGCTCTCTGTAGCCTGTCACATGTTTTCCCCATCACACACCTGTCCTTGTTCTGTACACCTTGACTTTTTTATCGCCATCCTCTTATTCCTGTCCAAAAAATCAAATTAATTGTTAAATTCCTTGGTCAGTAGTGTCAATTTGTAGCCTTCTCTACGATTTCCCCACCTCCCAAATCCTTGACGTCTTGTGCATTATCCCCCTTTGTCCTACCATTGATTTGCCATAGTTCCACTTCTTCCCAGACCCCTTCATCTCCCTGTTCCTCTTGAAATCCTCATGATCCTTTTTTAACCATTTAAAATCTCCTTGTGCTTCCAAGCACCTTGGGACTTGAGGAAAGGTCATACTGACTCAACGTTAACTGTTTCTCTCCACAGATGCTGCCAGCTTGCCTGAGTTTATCCAGCACTGTTATAATCTTGGGACTTCTCTTGGGTGCTAAGTAAAGCGGGTGAGAGAGCTGGTGCCAGACTGTCCATCCATGGAGAGATTTGATATCCTGCATTCTCACTTGCCAATAGGGGATGCTGAACAACAATTATTTAAGTATTAACTTGCAGCGTCCTTGTGAAGCATTTAATAAAACCTCTTGATCTTTACAGTTTGTTCAATATATGTTTGAAGTTTGCGGATACTTCATGAGAGAGAGATGAGGTGCTCTGGTCTTCAACCTTTCGGTTGTCTATACAAACAACAGAGAATTTTTTCTTTACATTCCCTTGTGCTTTGTTGGCTTTAGGTCGTAGATATCATGAGAGTGAATGTAGACAGAGTCCTTGAACGAGACCAGAAACTTACGGAGTTGGATGACCGAGCTGATGCACTTCAAGCTGGAGCGTCTCAGTTTGAGACCAGTGCTGCAAAACTAAAACGCAAATATTGGTGGAAGAACTGCAAGGTAAGGGATAGGATCTTCTGTTTTACAGTTGGCTTGCGCTCCATCCATCCAGTTTTACCACCCTTCCCAGTACGGCAGTAAAAATCTCAATCTGAGTTCAGTTGATTGCTTGTCATAAGAAGCAGGCACTGGATTTATGTAGCACGTGTTCTGTTAGAACAAAGAACAGCGCAGGAACAGGCCCTTCGGCCCTCCAAGCCTGCACCGATCACGTTTACCAACTGCTTATATCCCTCTATTCCCTGTTTTGTTATGCCTATCAAGATAAATCTTAAATGTGGCTAACATAGCTGCATCAACCACCTCACTTGGCAGTGCAATATAGGCCCCAACCCCCCTCTGTGTAAAAAGAAAACTTGCCCCCACTGAGTGCTCCCCCCCCCCCCCCCCCCCCAAATCCCCTTATCTTGAACTTGTGCCCCCTTTATAATTGTAATTTCTGCTGGGGAAAAAGCCTCCGCAACTGTTCACCCTATCTATGCCCCTCATAATTTTATAAACTTCTATCAGGCCACCCCTCAGCCTCCGCCTTTCCAGGGAGAACAATCCCAGTTTATTCAATCTCTCCTCATAGCTAATACCCTCCATACCAGGCAACATCCTGGTAAACCTTTTCTGCACTCTCTCCAAAACCTCCATCTTTCTGGTAGTGTGGTGACCAGAATTGGACACAGTATTCCCAATGTGGCCGAACCAACCTTTTTATATAACTAACATAATTTGCCAACTTTTATCCTCAGTCGTGTGTGAGCCCCATGCTGGCTGCTATGTTGGGAGGTGCTGACCTTCAATGACACCAATTCAACTCCAGATTCTGTTTGCATTGACCTTGGTTCTGAGAACAACTGGAGCAAGATATTCTCATGGTGTATGGCCACATTCTCCCCATGCCAACACTATTGGGAACGGATCAACTAATCAGCTTCATTGTGTAATTGTGTTGGTGGAAAAAGAACACATCAGTCATTCCAAGACATTGACTTTGTATTTGCACTTTTTGACTCCAGGTGTTGAACAAAATGTATGGCTACTATTAATGTTGATGGAAGTTGGAAGATGGTGGATTATTGTGTCTGTAACCTATGCACTAAAACATGTGAATAGTTCATGTTGACCAACTGTTTCTTCAGCAATGACAGTTCTGAGACTAAAACTCTTCTCTCTCTCTCTCTCCCAGATGTGGGCAATATTAATAGCTGTCATCCTGATCATCATCATCATCATAATTGGTGAGTATTCAACTTTGTCGTTGCTCTTAATCTTTTCTCCTTCTGTCAACTTGTCTCTTTCTCTTTCTGATTCGCCCCCTTCTGGACAGCTTCTGCTCATCAACTCCAGCTGAATTCCGATTTCTCTTTAAAAAAATCTAGAAATTGAAGATGGTCTCAGTAAAAGTGACCAGAAGATGTCACATTGTCATAAAAAGACAACTGGAAGGAAGCCTGTAGTCCTTGCACAATCTCAGCTCCTAACTCCCAGTTCCATGCCCACCATGTGATTGACTCTCCACTACTCTGAAGTGGGCAATTCTGTCGTTTCAAATTGGGTTACTGGGGGAAGGACAATAAATGGCCACCTTGCCATTGGCACCCACATCCCAAGAATCTTCTCTTAAAATCTAGCTGAAATCCAAACTTGCAGCAATGCTAAGCATCTTCTATAACATATGGACTGGTGTTATCCCATCCGAGGCTTGCATATCTGCAGTAACCCTAAAGGAATAGTCATTTCAGTAAGGTGTTTGAGCAGTTTCTTGCAGCCAGATGCTTCCTTCAGTATACCCAAGATTCAACACCCCAAACCTGTCATCACTGAAGTAGTCAGTAATAAAGATGTTATATATGCCCTTCTCGTGACTAAGCTGCCTTTTTTTCCCTTTTTGCAGTTTGGCAGACCACCTCATAAGAACCAACTTCTTGCCTGTTGGAGGCAGACGAGGACTTTCCGGTTTCAACCCACTTTATCTACTTTTAAAAGTTAATTGGTTTAAACATTATTAACAATCGGGGGAGATTTGATTATAATCAAGAGTTCAGATAAAGTTGTAAAGCATTCAACTCTTCAATTTGACCCTCCATTGATCTCTCAAACTGGTGATGGGCAAACAAGGCAACAGGACACCATTTGATAATAGCTGAGATTGGCACCATGGCTTTCGGGACCAAACCTTCTGCAGGAAACCAGTTCGAATGCTGCAAACGCTCGATTGTCCTTGTGACTCCATTGAGGAGGTTGTCATACATTTGAACTCCTGATCATGATCAATCTTTATCAAGATGGTTGTCTGTAATTATCAAGCTGAGCTGATGTGATTTTTTTTTTTTGGCCCTACCTCCACAATCTTTCACCCTATTAATTTTTAAATAGGCATTTTGTAAATTCCTAGCAGTTAAAAACCCATCTACTTGGAGATTTTAGATGAAGCTGGAATACAAATTTAAAAATGTTGGCAGGCTGCTATTGCTAGTCCTGGCCACCAGGACTAGGCAAAGATTGAGTAATGGATCATGAATGTTGGTGTGTGCATGGCAATGTGGGCTGTCCACACACCAAATCTTAAGAGGAATACTCTGGATGAGGGGGGCAAAAATTCTTGCTGTCTGGATGTCCAGGTGAGACAACTGGTCAATAACAATAGTACAGTATTGTCCCCTTGCATCTGAGTTTTAATGTTCTAATTTGCCAGAGTGGTGTGTTTCCTTTTGCCATTTCAGTTGAATGAGGAGGATGGTTCCTGAATTTGAAGTTTGCAATGGTCTACTCCCACTTTCATTTCACTTTCTGTTCAAACATATTGTTTATATCAAGCCTACGGTAGCTCCCTTTTCTGAAGTTTACCCTTTCTTTTGAGGTCGGATGGCGTTGTTTACAAACCACTACCTCTTCTGTGGCAATTTGTTTTGGTTTCAGCCTGCCCCAGGCTACGTCAAGATGAGCTTGAAGGAAATTTATGACCTTAGTCATCTGGGCTGCACTGTCTTCAGCACCAATGATCAGTGATGGGTGTAGGAAAAGCCTAGTTCAAATCCTGCCCCTTGAACTGAAAGAGATGAGGTACAGAGGGTGACTTCTTGGAATGAACTGTAATGGAGCATTGCAAACTTCTGGGTTTGGGCAGTAATAGAATTTTTCTTTTGTCAAAATAATATTTTCCTCATTGTGCCAGTTGCCTCATTGTCCCTTTTCATGAACACTCCAAAAGAAAAGCCAAAAAGATGCTTATTTTGACTCTTGCCTTGTGCCTTATCTGTTTGTCTTTAAAAGTTATATGGGTCGCCACTTTGGATCCGTGCCTTGCTAAGTGGAGTTGAGCTTTCATGAACCATGTACAAATCTTGACAAGTGACAAGATTTCCTTTGAAGTTTTTTTTAATAAAAAAACGCTCTGAGCAAAGTGGGAGAAACTTGATGTCTATGTACCAGATGCTGTTGCTTTAGTATAACCTTTTGGGTGTTGGTTGAAGGCTTAGCTAGTCACTTTTTTTTTTCAACAAAAACTTGGTTATAAACCTTTTAATTGATCTCCAGTAATTGGCCTAGGTTCATGAACCCAAGGAGATCATCTTTTGCACAAAGGACTTTTAAAAGGAAATCTGTACACCCCTGAATAGGGCTTTGAGTCCAAAGCATTCACAGCATCTGACCAGGTTAGTCGCCCTTTTCCCAGTCCAATGGAGCAGTCGTGCTGGCCCACTTGCACTTGTCATTCACTTTTGCTGGTGATACTCTTAGATGAATGTTGAAAATTGTCGAGCACTGTAACTTTTTGATTGCACTGTAGGCAAATTGTGATCAACACATTGGTGATTGGTATTTTGAAAAGACCACCACAGCTGCTGCACTTTTGTTAAAGCACAAAGTCACTCAATCATTGTGATATGTTGTTTTTTGCTTCTCTCTTTTTGGGTTAAAGGGAGAATCAGAGCTGATCACTTGCCTTGACCACCGTGCCCCCCCCCCCCCCCCCCCATCCAGATCTGAATAACAGCATTAATTGACTTGGTCTGACCAGAGTGATGGTGTATGCAAAAAAAAAATAATGAAATCAGTCAGTGCCTGACAGGTAATGGGTCAAGTCAGATTTTGTGAAGACTGAAACCTGAATTAACCATCACTGTTGTATTGTTGGTATAATTGACCACCAAAAGGAAAACTTTTTACAGTATTTTTCAATGAATCTCACTACTTAAATATCGGTTGACATGACTTTTTAAACTTGAGGTGCCTTAATGCCTTCAGCCAGCAAATTTAACTTCTACTGAGTTTTGTGATTCTTTGTCAGAACTTGCTGTTTAGCCTATAGTGCCGTAGTTTCTGCCACTCAGGCTTCAAAGTGCCCAGCAGTTACTGAAACCCAGACAAGTGCCTCTTTGGGTTCTTAGTGCCCCACTTTAAGCTTTTGTATAAAAGTGTAATTGTTCGGCTCAGCATTGCAGCGAGGCCTGTTCAATTGTATTTTATTGTATGGAAGATTTAATAAAAGATGTTTTGCAATCCGAAGGAGTGTTTGAATTAGTGCGCACAAGTGTAGTTCTGTGTGCTTTCTGTCTTCCTTTCCTAACACTAGCCCCCACTCCTCCCCAACTTAACACTTTGCATATCAAAACTTACCTGAAGCAATATTCTAGTACCAAGACTAAGGTTAGGTGGAGCAGAGAAGGTTGCAAGGAGATTTGACAAGTGTTCAAAGTCATGAACTCAAGAGTAAGAAGTAACTGCATCCAATGACAGAGTTAGTAACCAGGCTACACAAGGACCAGAGTTGACGTGAGGAAACAACTTGTTTTGCACTGTCTGAAAAGTTGATGGAAGCAAACTGCATTAATCCCTTTCAAAAGAGAATTGGATAAAACTTGGAAGGCGCAACCTCATGCAGGGGCTATGGGGAAAGGAGTAAATGGATAGATCAACAGGCATAATCAACTACATTGGCTGCCTTTTATTGTGTTATCCTACATGAGCTCCATTGAGCTTTCATTAAGGTGTAGAGTCTATAACATAATGAAACTCCTCGAGTGCTTCATTAGCATGGATGCTAAGCCAAAGGATAGAGGATGACAGCAAGCTCATACAACATTCCTCCTTTGCAAGAAGGAGGAAGAAAGTCTTCAAAATATGGAGCCAAAGGTATGTTGTCTACCACGGGCGAGACCCAAGTTGGAGTGAAGAGTTCTGGCGGTTGTAACTTTTCAGGAGATGGGAAGGATTGAAACCACGAGGGTTTTGAGGACAAGGATGGGGATTTTAAATAAATCTAAAAAGACCCTCCAGCACCACTAGTTGAGAGCAGCTAGCAATGGGCAATAAATTGTCCTTCCCAACAAAGCCCACACCCTGTACTTTTAAAAGTCAAAAGTGACCGATGAATTGGACTGCAAAATAGGTGTGAGTTACAGGGTTTTGGATGAGCTGAAGTTGATGGATAGTGCAGAATAGAAAGTGAGTACAGTATTAAATAGTTAAAGATGACAGTGTTCTGATGGGTCATGCCTTGAAGCATCTGTGTCTCATCAGATGCTGACAGACTTGCTGAGCACTTCCAGCATGGTGGTGGTTCAGATTTCTAGTATTTTGCTTTTATATTAGGGTATTTTTCTTAAACTCTTGCAGTCATTCTGTCTCTGTTGGATACTAAACTAGGTATCCTCATTCTGCGAGATTAAAGCTAGCGCCAAATTAACTAATGGGTTCATCTCTCTTGTCCTACTTTTCATGTATTATTAGAGATATGGTATTGAGTGGATTTTGCAGTCAGCTGTGTTAATAACTGACTGGGGTCTCGAACTCCAAGGGATTTTCACCCACTTTTCCAAAATGTCAAACTTCTCTGGAAAGTAGCAACGCAATCTATTAATCAGTTCAGCCAGACGTGACTGAATAAGGCTCGTCATTTTATTGACTGTTTCCTTATTAATAGTTTCCTTTGATGTTCCGTAGTAGTGTGGGGAATGTGTGGTTGAGGCATTTTCTTTTAGTTGCGCTTGCCAAACTTTCAATGACTTTTGAAATGCATCTTTGTTCCCAAAAAATCAGCATCCTTACCTTGCAGACATGCTTTTGATTCTAAACAAAATGAACTGAACTTGCAAGGAAAGACAGTGAATTAGAATCCAATTTTCCCCTCTCCCACCCCCACTTTCCCCCATTGAATTAGCCAGAGGGGACATTTTCTCAAGGAGGACAACCTGTTTTTCATACCTCAATTTGTAAACTGCCAAGCACCTGACCCTTTAACAGCCAGCAGCATATCTCTGTGTAGAACGATAAATGCTTGGCCCTCATTTCTGGACATAATCTTGTAAAGCCTGGTGGTCAGTGCACTGTGTTCAAGCAAGTTCACAACTTGCGCAACTCCTTTCAACACCAGGATTGGATGGAATTCCTCGCGGCAAATGAAGCGATGATCCTGAACAATGTCCCGACCAGATGCTGTCTCGATCCTTTTTATAACTCTGCTCTTTTCCCAGTCATGTTGGCCCCATTACTTGAGTCCTTTTGTAATTGACCCAGTCGAGTCTGCACTTTACAACCATGTAGGTATTCAAAGCTCTGTGCACCAGTTGTCCCTGATCAGTAATGTTAACCAGCACAACAATTTCATTGTGCCAAACATAACTAACGTAAACTAACAAACCTGTAACATGTGTACTTTCATCCAGTTGTATTGAAAAATCCCTCACTAACTTTAACCTAGAAATAAGCTGTACCTATAAATTCTCACCTGATGAAGGAGCAGCTCCGAAAGCTTGTGACACTAAATAAACCTGTTGGACTTTTTAAACCTGGTGTTGAGAGACTTCTTACTATAAATTCTCAGCAATGTGACACATTTGATGAGACACTTACCACTAAACAGGATGCATTTCAGTGGATTCCTCCTGAAAGACTGTGAACCATGTCTAATGCTGCAGGGAGAATTAATTTCTCTAACGGTGTGGGCATTCTCTTTAGCTACGCGGTAAGCTACCATGTAAGAGGCTAGCTGTGCTTTGTCATTCAATGTTAAACTTCTGCTAAGAGCTTGAGCTGATTTTAGTTCTTGCTGCACCCGTTGAAAAATATCCACAGGTTTGCTCTCCGGATTGCTATGCTTTTCAGATGTCTTTCCAGTTTTGAGGGTTTTAAACTCTTTTATTTGCCAGTGTTTCCCCGCATGTAACACACATGGGCTTTGCAGCCTGATTTGTGTTGGCACAATTGACAAAACCACAGATCAAAAAAATCATCTTCATTCTGCTTTGTTCCTGATTCTAGTTTTTGCTTTGCAGGCTGTTCACCAGGCCTTGGCGCTCTGTTCATAGCTAACGTTAGTACTGCTCTGTCCTGTTGTGGATTTGGTCGAGTAGCTACCACTCTCTCCGTCATATTCCGATGAGAGATCCTGGCCAGTAGGTTTATCATCTATTGGTGTCTCTGGCCCTCTCCCATAACAAAATGATCCTTCTCCATAATGGGCTTATAGAAAAGGAAAGAAAATTGGTGGCAAGTGCACGTACAGGACACATTGATCTCTTTATTCTTGCCTCGTAAGGAGGTGATGGCCTTGGGATATCGCTAGACTATTAATCCAGAAACTCAGCTAATGTTCTGAGGACCCTGGTTCGAAACCCACCATGGCAGGTGGTGGAATTTGAATTCAATAAAAAATATCTGGAATTACGAATCTACTGATGACCATGAAACCATTGTCGAGTGTTGGGAAAAACCCATCTGGTTCACTAATGTACTTTTTAGGGAAGGAAATCTGTCTTTACCTGGTCTGACCCACATGTGACTCCAGAGCCACAGCAATGTGGTTGAGTCTTTGAACAAGGGCAACTAGGGATGGGAAATAAATGCTAGTCAGCCAGCAATGCCCATGTTCCATGAATGAATAAAAAAAATCTGGTCGCACCCTGTACAAAAGCGAGAATTTACCCAGAGAGAAAATGGGGGGGGGGGGTCCATGAATGAATTAAAAAAATCTGGTCGCACCCTGTACAAAAGCGAGAATTTACCCAGAGAGAAAATGGGGGGGGGGGGGGGGGGGGACAAAAAGCAGTGTTTGGGGATCAGGTTTGGTGACCCATTTTTCAACAGCCTGCGACCCACCCACTGCTTGACTCCCACTTTGGAAAAACTATCATTCGCACAGACTAGTTGATCTCTTTCTGTGTTGTATTTTCAAATCAACATATCTAATCTGTCCAAAGAGGTTGTGTGTACGTGTTGGATTGCAAATATCAATGTTTGTTCGGAGTGCAGGCAATGGCAGGAGTCAGTGTTCTGGACTGAGCTTCACTGCATATGAGCAGGAAAGCATGGACAGCCCACCAATCAGCTCATTGCTGGGGCAGCCTGTCCAATCAAAAGGCAGCGCGTGACTTCTGGCTGGGTGAGGCCCCGTGCTAGGAACGGACAATAGCATTGGGAGGCTGTCCATTTAAGAACTCTCCACTTTCTCATTGTGCAGCCACATGAGATCCTTGAGGATTTGGGTGGGGTGGGGGGGTTATTCATTTGTAGGACATGGGCATTGCTGACTAGCCAGCATTTATTGCCCATCCCTATGCCCTTGTTGAGAGTCAACCATATTGCAGTGGCTTTGGAGTCACATGTAGGCCAAACTGGGTAAGGACAGCAGGTTTCCTCCCCTAAAGTACAGGAGTGAACCAGATGGGTTTTCCCAAAAATCAGCAACGATTTCATGGTCATCAGTAGATTCTTTATTCCAGATATTCTTTTGAGTTCAAATTCCACCATCCTGCCGTGGTTAGCTTGTTGACTCAAGGTTTTATTCCGTACTAAACCTGAAAGAGAGAGGGAGAGCAGGTGCAGAACAGAGACAACAGGTCATCCAGAGTGACTGGAGAGTGAAATAGAACTACCAGGAGCCAGAGAGAGACTTTTCCTGGATCCAGTTGTGATTTCCAAGAATTGGGAATCTCCACTGTACTCCGACATTATTGAAGCCCTACCATGTTGAAGGAGGCCATTCGACTCGGAGTCTGCACCAACCCTCTGATGGAACATCTTACCCATGCCCTATCCCTGTACCCCACACACTAATCCTCTAACCTACACATCTTGAGACACTAAGGGGCACTTTAGCAAAGCCAATCAATCTAACCTGTGTTATAGTCCAGGTCAGAAATTCCAAGATATTTTATGAAGTCAGCCTAGACAATAAGTTTTGCACTTTGAATTTGACGTGGGTAAGCATAAGATGTTTCACTCCAGATATGATTCAAATAACCACTAGGGAGCCTTTATCAAACAAAGTTTATTTAAGAATACAGTTACCATTCAGAAAGAAAATTTGCAATAACTTTTACCAATTACAAGCAAGAAAAAAAAATGATATTAGAACATAGAAAAAATACAGCACAATCAGGCCCTTTGGCCCACAAGTTGCGCCGGTCATGTCCCTACCTACCTCGGCTTATATATAGGCTTACCTATAAGCCTCAATCCCATTAAGTCCCATGTACTCATCCAGAAGTCTCTTAAAAGACCCTATCGAGTTTGCCTCCACCACCACTGACGACAGCCGATTCCACTCACCCACCACCTTCTGAGTGAAAAACTTACCCCTGACATCTCCTCTGTACCTACTCCCCAGCACCTTAAACCTGTGAGCTCTTGTAGCAGCCATTTCAGCCCTGGGAAAAAGCCTCCGAGAATCCACCCGATCTATACCTCTCAATATCTTGTACACCTCTATCAGGTCACCTCTCATCCTTCGTCTCCCCAAGGAGAAAAGACCGAGCTCCCTCAGCCTCTCCTCATAAGGCATGCCAACCAACCTAGGCAACATCCTTGTCAATCTTCTCTGCACCCTTTCAATCATTTCCACATCCCTCCTGTAAGGAGGCGACCAGAACTGAGCACAGTACTCCAAGTGGGGTCTGACGAGGGTCTTATAAAGCTGCATCATTATCTCCCGATTCCTAAACTCAATCCCTCGATTGATGAAGGCCAGCACACCATATGCCTTCTTAACCCCCTCCTCTACCTGCAAGGCCGGTTTAAGAGTCCTATGGACCCGGACCCCAAGGTCCTTCTGATCCTCTACACTGCTAAGAGTCTTACCCTTGATATTATACTCCTTCATCCCATTTGACCTGCCAAAATGGACGACTACACATTTATCCGGGTTGAAGTCCATCTGCCACTTCTCCACCCAGTCTTGCATCCTACCTCTGTCACACTGCAGCTTCTGACATCTCTCCAACCTATCCACAACACCACCAACCTTCGTGTCGTCGGCAAACTTACCAACCCATCCCTCCACTTCCTCATCCAGGTCATTTATGAAAATGACAAACATCAAGGGTCCCAGAACAGATCCCTGGGGCACTCCACTGGTGACCGACCTCCATTCAGAAAAAGACCTATCCACAACACCACCAACCTTCGTGTCGTCGGCAAACTTACCAACCCATCCCTCCACTTCCTCATCCAGGTCATTTATGAAAATGACAAACATCAAGGGTCCCAGAACAGATCCCTGGGGCACTCCACTGGTGACCGACCTCCATTCAGAAAAAGACCCCTCCACAACAACTCTCTGCCTTCTGCAGGCAAGCCAGTTCTGAATCCACAAGGCAACAGCCCCTTGGATCCCATGCCCTCTCACTTTCTTGAGAAGTCTTGCATGGGGGACCTTATCGAACGCCTTGCTGAAGTCCATGTAAACCACATCTACCGCTTTTCCTTCGTCAATGTGTTTAGTCACATTTTCAAAGAACTCCACCAGGCTCGTAAGGCACGATTTGCCTTTGACAAAGCCGTACTGACTACTTTTGAGCATACTAAACTTCTCTAACTGTTCATAAATCCTGTCCCTCAGGATCTTCTCCATCAACTTACCAACGACTGAGGTTAGACTCACCGGTCGGTAATTTCCTGGGCTATCCCTATTCCCTTTCTTGAATATAGGAACCACATCTGCAATCCTCCGGAACCTCTCCCGTCTCCATCGATGACGCAAAGATCATCGCCAGAGGCTCTGCAATCTCTTCCCTCGTCTCCCACAGTAACCTGGGGTACATCCCATCCGGTCCCGGCGACTTATCTAGATGCTGTTCAAAATTTCCAACACATCCTCTTTCTTAATGTCCACCGCTATTGTATAATATTGTATAAATATTAACAACTAAATACACTGTTCCAACCAAACAAGCCTCCTTACAAACATACACCCATCCCAAGTTTAGCACAGAAAATAAGGATGCTTACGTCATGCTGGATTTTCCAAGCTCTCCAACACCTGTTGTGAATTACTCCTTTAGATAGGGAATTGAAACTCTGACATCCCAGCCCTGTAATTTCCAGCAGAGCTCGAGGTAACGATAGAGCCACTGCTGGCCTCTAGTTTTCAACCAGCAAACGCCTGCAAAAGGCAGAGGCAATCCTTGCCTCTAGTTACTGGCTAGCCAGCCATCGAACCGACATAGAATTTTCACTCCAGAGAGACAAGGAAGACTGCAAACAACTTGCCAGCTGAATTTCTAATACCAGGGAGACACAGAAAAGCTGCTTTTCAGTCTGGAGTCCAACAACTTCCAGCAGCCAAACTGAAAGTGAAAGAACTCTTGGGAGAGAGCAAAAAAAACTGTCCCACCAGACTTGTCAATCATTCTTCCCACGATAATTCCAAACTCCTCGAGAGTACATTAGGCCCAGAATAAAAATAGACAAAACCCCATTTAAGCAGCAGTAAAAGGACATCTAATTAGGCAGCCTGTGCCACAATGATTTAAAAAGAACCAAAGCTGTTTATAGCTGCAGAGAACATGATTAAAAATAAATTTCTTAAAGGCACAGTAACGTCACACCTGCACATCTTTGGAGTGTGGGAGGAAACCGGAGCACCCAGAGGAAACCCATGCAGACACGGGGGGGAATGTGCAAACTCCACACGGGCAGTCACCCAAGGCCGGAATTGAACCCGGGTCCCTGGTGCTGTGAGGCAGCAGAATTAACCACTGTGTCACTGTGCTGCCTCCAAAGGCATCAAGGCATGAGGGCATGTCTCAACCAAGGAAAGTGCCAAAATGTAACTCTGGACAGCAGCATGAAGACACCAGTGGGTTTGCTGAAGAAAGTCATTCCTGAGCAACAGCAGAGACAATTCCCTGAAAGTGGGAATTCCCTGGAAGGGTTCCCAGAGAAGCTAAACCCACTGCACTAAAAAGAATGAACGATAAAAGACCAAGGGGGTGATTTTGCCTTCTCGTCCTGACAGGCGGACGAACCAGTAAGATTGCGATATAGGCGGAAAATTAGGTTCACACCCGATTTCTCACCTATCATGATCTTACCGGGATCGGCTACCTGGTGAGATCAGCCTTTGTGCCCCAAAAGGGTGTGAGGCTGATTATAATATTTAAATCAATGCTCAACGGTGAGGATCACGTATGGTCCGCATCAATGGGGACCTGTGGTGATGGCCTCACCGGTAGGAGGTTGAGGACAGGGGGTGCAGTGCCCCTTGGGCACTGCCAGTCTGGCATGCTGGCACTGCCAGCCTGGCACACTGGCACTGCCAGCCTGGCACACTGGCAGTGCCAAAGGAGTGCTGCCTACTAGGAGGGGGCATGGCCTAAGTGGAGGCAGGCAGGGGGGTGCTGCGCACTCTAAAACGGGCTTCAACCGGGGAGGGGGGGAGGGCAGGGTTCCAATCGATCGTTGGCGATGAGCTATGATTACCCCCTTGGTCTTTTACCTTTCATTCTTTTCAGTGCTGTGGATTTGACAAACTTAGGCCCTGCTCCCTTCCCCTCCTCCTATCCCTACTCCTACTGGCAGGAAACAGATTTGGCAATATTTTTTTCACAGAGTGGCATAAGATTGGACTTGTGGCCTGGCTGGAAAGAAGGATCTGAAACTCTTCTGTTTTCACGCTCCGTTTGGGACTTTGAATTTTTTTGGTAAGATCCCCGCACCCCCGCGCCCCCGCCACCCCCCCCCCCCCTCCCCCCCCCCCCCCCCAAACCTGGAATGATGAGCAGCAACTCTTGGGTTTTCTCTGCAAAGTTTACAAAGATTAGGCAGATGTTCAATCTGTTCAAGTCTTCATTATCTATTTTATCATATTTCCTTTATGTGGCTTGGAATCAAATGTTCTCTAACAAAGCTCATGGAAAACATCTTGGGACATTTTGCAACTCGATGTAAATGCAATTTCTGTGTTTGAATGAATATGAGGAGAATTGTGTAAGATTGAGCCCAACTGACACTATGTTAGTTCCTAGTGGGAACTGTCAGCAACCAGATAGCAGCTGCATTTCTGTTGCTGATCTGATTTGATTTGTGTTGGTTTTTCTTTTGCTTTTTGAGAACTGCCTTCCTGTTTCACCCTCTGAAAGCCACCACTGAGTTGGTTGGAGGTTGCCCTTATGTGTGGAACGGGGAACTCGTGAAGGATCCTAGGGGGAATGGGGGAAAGCTCACATGCTGCTGAGGTGGGAATACAGCAATGGAATTAGAACATAGAACATAGAACAGTACAGCACAGAACAGGCCCTTCGGCCCACGATGTTGTGCCGAGCTTTATCTGAAACCAAGATCAAGCTATCCCACTCCCTATCATCCTGGTGTGCTCCATGTGCCTATCCAATAACCGCTTAAATGTTCCTAAAGTGTCTGACTCTACTATCACTGCAGGCAATCCATTCCACACCCCAATCACTCTCTGAGTAAAGAACCTACCTCTGATATCCTTCCTGTATCTCCCACCACGAACCCTATAGTTATGCCCCCTTGTAATAGCTCCATCCACCCAAGGAAATAGTCTTTGAACGTTCACTCTATCTATCCCCTTCATCATTTTATAAACCTCTATTAAGTCTCCCCTCAGCCTCCTCCACTCCAGAGAGAACAGCCCTAGCTCCCTCAACCTTTCCTCATAAGACCTACCCTCCAAACTAGGCAGCATCCTGGTAAATCTCCTCTGCACTCTTTCCAGCGCTTCCACATCCTTCTTATAGTGAGGTGACCAGAACTGCACACAATATTCCAAATGTGGTCTCACCAAGGTCCTGTACAGTTGCAGCATAACCCCACGGCTCTTAAACTCCAACCCCCTGTTAATAAAAGCTAACACACTATAGGCCTTCTTCACAGTTCTATCCACTTGAGTGGCAACCTTTAGAGATCTGTGGATATGAACCCCAAGATCTCTCTGTTCCTCCACAGTCTTCAGAACCCTACCTTTGACCCTGTAATCCACATTTAAATTAGTCCTACCAAAATGAATCACCTCACATTTATCAGGGTTAAACTCCATTTGCCATTTTTCAGCCCAGCTTTGCATCCTATCTATGTCTCTTTGCAGCCTACAACAGCCCTCCACCTCATCCACTACTCCACCAATCTTGCTGTCATCAGCAAATTTACTGATCCACCCTTCAGCCCCCTCATCTAAGTCATTAATAAAAATCACAAAGAGCAGAGGACCAAGCACTGATCCCTGCGGCACTCCACTAGCAACCTGCCTCCAATCGAAAATTTTCCATCCACCACCACCCTCTGTCTTCGATCAGACAGCCAGTTACCTATCCAATCGGCCAACTTTCCCTCTATCCCACACCTCCTCACTTTCATCATAAGCCGACCATGGGGGACCTTATCAAACACCTTACTAAAATCCATGTATATGACATCAACTGCCCTACCTTCATCAACACACTTAGTTACCTGCTCGAAAAATTCTATCAAATTTGTGAGGCACGACTTGCCCTTCACGAATCCGTGCTGACTATCCCGGATTAATCCGCATCTTTCTAAATGGTCGTAAATCCCACCTCTAAGGACCTTTTCCATCAATTTACCAACCACCGAAGTAAGACTAACTGGTCTATAACTACCAGGGTCATTTCTATTCCCTTTCTTAAACAGAGGAACAACATTCGCCATTCTCCAGTCCTCTGGCACCATCCCCGTGGACAGCGAGGACCCAAAGATCAAAGCCAAAGGCTCTGCAATCTCATCCCTTGCCTCCCAAAGAATCCGAGGATACATTTCCCCGGGTTTATAATGATAGTCTGACAGGGTTGGTGCAGAGTTGGTCTCCCTCTTATAGGAACAGGAGGCGGCTATTCAGTCTCTCAAAGCTGCCTCCCCATTAGCTAGATCGTGGCAGGTCTACAGCTCAACTCCATTTACCAGCCATTGTTCCATATCCCGTGGAAATCGATACCCAACATAAATTCATACATCTCAGTCTTAAAAGTTCCAGTTGACCCCCAGGACATTTTTGGGAATCATGATTTTCTAGATTTCCACGGATTGTATGACCAAGTCATTCCTGATTTCCTTGTGAAATGTCGAACTTTTTGTGGCCCCTTGCTACACTTTGACATTAGGATTCTCATCCTTGTCTTCAACTCCCCCCATGGCTGTGACCCTGCCTTTCTCTGCAGCCTCCCCCTCTCCCCCCCCACCCCCCGGGGTGTGGTATCTTGAGCATCCCTGATTATAATTACTCCACCATTGGTGGCCGTGCCTTCAGTTGCCCAGGCTCCAAGCTCCCTCCCTACACCTATCCACCTCTCCCTCCCTCGCCTTCCACCTTTACATCACTTCTTAAAATTTAACTCTTTTTGACCAGGTTCTTGGTCGCCTGATCTAATATCTCCCCCTATAGCTGGGTGTCCTTCTCTGTTTTATAAAGCTCCATGTGAAGCTCCTTGGTACATTTTTTTAGGTTAAAGGCGCAATATAAATTTAAGTTGCTCTGGATTATCCCAGATTCAGGAAGTGGTGACATTCTCCTGCTCCCCATCAGAACCTGTGTGTAAATGCTGTGTGATAACAGGATTTGGCTTAACTGTGACATCCACTCCCTCTGAACATCCTCTGATGTAATGCTTGGCTGATGCCCAGCGCTCTGAATTTCACTCCACCTCTCTAACACTTTCTTCTCCTTAAAATCTAGCTCTTCGAAGCAAGCTTTTGGTAATCTATCCAAATATCTCCTAATGTGGCTGTGTCAAATTTTATTGGATAATGCTGCTGGGGGGAGGTCTTGTGGTACATCGATAACGCCCTGTCTCTGGGTCAGAAACTTTGGATTCAAGTCCCACTTCGGGACTCCATGGACGTGGAAGGTGTGTTCATAATGTGGCCAAACAGGTTGCTTTATCCTTCTGATATACCTGACAACAGGCAGTAAAAGTGGGAGAGTTTCCTGCTCAGACATGCTGCAGAAGGCAATGGCAATTCACTGCCATACTTCGCCAAGAGTAATAAGTGGCCAATCATGGAAATCCATCATCGCTAATGCCCTCTTGGGGTACGGTTCCTGAAGGGAGTGGAACATTCTTCATTGGTGATTTGGGACATTTATACTTTGATAAAAGCTCAATATAAATGTAAGTTCTTGTTATAGTCTGCATTCCCAGGATGCTGACAAGGTTGAGAATGGAACCCTTCATCCCAGGACCTCCTCCCTCTACCCACTGCCCAGCATGCTGAAGGATTGCAACGGTATTATTTTTTATAAAGCACAAGGTTTCTGTAAGTGATAATCTGCCGTTGGGTCTACAGTGATTTGGTCATCCAAGATAGAGTTCACCAGGGGGTAGCACAAACAGTGTGGGAGATGAAGAGGATGACAGAGTGCAGGAATTGTAGCAAATCCACTGTCACTGGGGCAGAAGCTCTTAACCACACACTTCAATGTGTGAAACAAGTCCATGGTAAGTTCAGCAAGCTGAACAAAGTCATCAGCCGCTCCTTTTAAAGGGATGGGGCTCCAATTCATCCCTTTGCAACATTTTATATCTCCCTTTTGTTTATGCTTTTGTGAGGCATTCATACATTCACCTGTGCAGTGTGTTTCCAAACTCCATTCTCCAACCACCAACTTCACCGCTCTGCCTGTCAACTGACAACTGAACCAGGCTGTTGGCAACTGTGGCTTCGGTCCCTATCATGAGCTTCTGACCACAAATCTGCTCCGTCAATGACTGTCAATTTCCAGCTCTGTAACATTGCCCGATTTCTAACTCTATCTCAGCTCCCATCTCGGGCTGAAACTTTCATCCGTCCCTTTGTTACCTCCAGATTCAATGCACTGCTGGCTGACCTACCCTATTACACCCTCTGGAAAGTCTAGGTCATCCAAACCTCTCTAGCCCCTGTCCTAACTCTCACCAAGTTCCCTTCACCTCTGTCCTCACTGGCTTACGTTGGCTCCCATTCTGGCAGCAGTATTGAAATTCTCATATTATTGAAAGGAAGTAGATGCACTGGAGAAAGTGTAAAAAAAGGTTTGCAAGAATGAGGGCGACACAATGGCATAGTGGTTAGCACTGCTGCCTCGCAGCGCCAGGGATCTGGGTTCAATTCCCGGTTTGGGTCACTGTGCGGAGTTTGCACGTTCTCTCTTTGCGTGGGTTTCCTCCGGGTGCTCCGGTTTCCTCCCACAGTCTGAAAGACGTGCTGGTTAGGTGCATTGGCCATGCTAAATTCTCCCTCAGTTTACCTGAACAGGCATTGGAGTGTGGCACCTAGGGGATTTTCACAGTAACTTCATTGCAGTGTTAATGTAAGCCTACTTGTGACACTAATAAAAAAAACTTAACATTTGAGAGTTTTTATTTATCAGGAAAGAATGAACAGCCTGAGCCTGTCCTCACTGGAACACAGAATCCCAAGATAGATTAGGTAGGTGTGGGGAGAATTAGCGAGGGGGATAATTATCTGTGTGTTAGGCAAGTAACCAACTTTTTAACTTTATTCTGATGGGAAGCTGAAATTGTTATTTAATTTGTCTTTCTATCAGAACTTTATTTTGAAATGTTACTTCTGTTTTCTGAGCAGCGAGGATCCCAGTGAGAAGAGGATTTTCACAACCACCCACTCCCCCGACTGTGTCTGGTGTCTGACTGTGTCTGTCGATGACAGGTTTGTTTGGTACCAGACTGTGCTCTCACTCCATTTATTCTGCTTGTTGGGAATTACTCTGTAAACAACAGCTGTGCAATTCCACCTCAAGACCAGATTAAACTTGGCTCCCTCTGTGCCCCGGAAGATTGCCGAGTATATTTTACTGTGCATTTCTGTGTACACTAGTGTGCATGTGAGAATCTCTCTGTGTACATTGGTATTTGTTAATTCTTTCATGGATGTGGGCTTCGCTTGCTAGGCCAGCATTTATTGTCCATCGGCAATGGCCCTTTAGAAGGTGGTGGTGAGCTGCCTTCCTGAACCGCTGCAGTGCCTGTGGTGTAGGTCCATCCACAGTGCTGTTAGGGAGGGAGTTCCAGGATTTTGAGTCAGGATAGTGAAGGAACGGTGATAGATTTCCTAGTCAGGATGGTGAATGACTTGGAGGGGAACTTGCAGGTGGTGGCGTTCCCTGACATCCACTGCTGTTAACCTTCTAGATTGTGGGGGTTATAGGTTTGGAAGGTGCTGTCTAAGGAGCCTTGGTGAGTTGCTGCAGTGCATCTTGCAGATGGTACACACTGCTGCCACTGTGTGTTGAAACATGGCGGAATGAAGGTTTAAAGTGATGGATGGGGTACCAGTCAAGTGGGCTACTTTGTCCTGGATGGTGTTGAGCTTCTTGAGTGTGTTGGAGCTGCATCCATCCAGGCAAGTGGGTCCATCCAAGTAAGTCCATCACACTGCTGACTTGTGCCCTATAGATGGTGGACAGGCTTTGGGGAGTCAGGAGATGAGTTCCTCACCACAGTATTCCCAGCCTCTGACCTGCTCTGGTAACCACTTATTAATATAGCTCATCCAATTCAGTTTTTGGTCAATGGTAAACTCCCAGAATGTTGATAGTGGGGGATTCGATGATGGTAATTCCATTGAATGTCAAGATGGTCAGATTCTCTCTCACTGAAGATGGTCATTATGTGCCACTTGTATGGCCACTTATCAGCTCAAACCTGAAAATCATCCAGGTCAATCTTGGGCCTCTTGGGCCCAATTGTGGAATGAGTAGTTGCAGTACTGGCCATCTGCCACCAGTGGGGGCCATATGAGCATCTTTGCTTCAAGTCCCTCTGGTGGCAGACACCTAATATTGCAGCTTCTCATCCTCCCAGATTTGAAATAAAAAAGTCAGAAGACTCACAACACCATGTTAAAGTCCAACAGGTTTATTCGGAATCACAAACTTTCGGAGCGCTGCTCTTTCATCAGGTGAGTGGAGGTAGGTTCATAGCAGGGCAGCACGGTGGCACAGTGGTCAGCACTGCTGCCTCACAGTGCCAGGGACCTGGTTTCAATTCCCGGCTTGGGTCACTATCTGTGTGGAGTTTGCACATTCTCCCCGTGTCTGCGTGGGTTTCCTCCGGGTGTTCCGGTTTCCTCCCACAGTCCGAAAGATGTGCGGGTTAGGTGGATTGGCCATGCTAAAATTGCCCCTTAGTGTCAGGGGGACTAGCTAGGGTAAATATGTGGCGTTATGGAAATAGGGCCTGGGTGGGATTGTGGTCGGTGCAGACTCGATGGGCTGAATGGCCTCCTTCTGCCCTGTAGGGATTCTATGATAGCACTAAATTAAGTGTGTTGTAAATATCTGTATTTGGATTTCTACAAACACTCACTATATATATTTTATATTATTGTTGAAAATAAAATCTATTTGTCTAGGAAACTTGATGTGAAATTTCTGATTTACAGAGTAAATTACATGTTGAAGTGCAGTGGGGGCGTTATCAATATTCAGATATTGTATAACAATCTTAAATTTATGTGGACCTGTCTATTTAATTGGAAAAAAGGAAAGAAAATTAAAAAGACAAAATTGTTGGAGGTGGAGAAGAAATTGAACGAAGAAATAAATTAATCTTACTTTATTATACTGAAGTCTTGGGATGTGGATTTCTCTGGTAAGGCCAACATTTATTGCCCATCTCCACTTGCCCTGTGATGTATCTATTTCCGAAACCATTGCAGTGTGTGTGTGTGTGGTGATGGTGCGCACAACGTTGTTAGGTTTGGGATGAAGGAGTAGCGAAAGACACCTGTCTGGAATGTATGTGATCCAGAGGGGAACTTGGAGGTGATGGCTCCAATGTTGTAGCTGCTTTTTTTCCCTTCACAGTGGTTGAGGTTGCAGAGGTGCGATGTCCTGTTGGTGTTAACTTGGTCAGTTGTCATAACTGATTTCTTAATTGGATTGTTCACTGGTGATGGTTTTGTCCATCGAAATCTCTCCCATAGTTGGATACAGGACTAGTAAGTAAAGTGGTTATATCCCAGATGACCACAGGCTGTAACTGGTGGACTGGCTGTCTGTGCGGAGTCTGCATGTTCACCCTGTTTCTGTGTGAGTTTCCTCCGGGTGCTCCAGTTTCCTCCCACAGTCTGAAAGACGTGCGGATAGGTGCATTGGCCATGCTAAATTCTCCCTCAGTGTACCCAAACAGACACCGGAGTGTGGCGACAAGGAGATTTTTACACTAACTTCATTGCAGTGTTGATGTAAACCTACTTGTGATAATAATAAATAAACTATAGTCCCACCTCAGATCAACTAACCAGGAGCACACCAGTGCTTAAACCCGGGATCTCCCGCCAAGCACTGGGCAATATTTTATGTCCTACTTGCAATACTGGTCATACTTTCCTCCTAGTAACTATTGGGAAATAAAAGTATTTTTCACAGATTTCCTTAGTTTTCTATAAATTCAATTCAATGTGATTTCTAAATGCACATTCACTACTTACGGGGATGGGCATAGCTTTTCAGGTAGGTACCCTACTTATTTGTGTTTATTCATTGAGAGGTGTGCAAAGGCCAGAAGGAAAAAGGCTGAGCTCAGGGTTGGCTAAAGCTGACCTCTTGGGATCAAAGGTTGTGACCCCACAGTGACTGGATGGATGGGGGCGGGGGGGGGGTTACTAAAACGGTAATGTTTTGATGCAGTGACGGATGGATTGATCCAGATAATCTGCGTTCTGATTCTCTCGGTGGCCTGATCCCCATTACCCTGTCATTTCATACATCAGTAGATGTTCAGAGATGTGTTGACAAGTGGAACAATCAGTTCAGGAACCGTTCAGAGTACTTGCAGTGCAGGAAGCAGCGTGAGATCTGCAGAAGACAATGAAATGTCTGCTGTCTGTAGCAATGTACCAGTGCGCCCCTTTATTGCACTGCTCCTTCCGGGCAATTTTATCTGATGTATGTATGTGATGTACTGAAACCCACATTGATGGCGCCCTCAGCTGACACTGAACAAATCTCCTGCCTTTAATTGCAGCATTTTGCCACGTTAGGGTAGCAAATGGGAGATCACGTTTGCCTCCGTGTCCCTGGGTTAAGATGAGATCACCACAAATGCTTGTTTGGTTGGGATCAGGTGAAGGCTCAGCTATAATGCCACAATTGCATGCACACACTTAAGCCCAGGCTAAGACTTGGTGGCTCCCTTTGGGGAGCTATCAGAGGGATCTAACCTACTGAAGACCATGAAACCATTGTTGGTTGTCAGAAAAACCCACCTGGTTCACTAATGTCCTTTAGGGAAGGAAATCTGCCGTCCTTACCCAGTCTGGCCTACATGTGACTCCAGAGCCACAGCAATGTGGTTGACTCTCAACTGCCCTCCAAGGGCAACTAGGAATCGGCAATAAATGCTGGCCCAGCCAGCGACGCCCATGTCCCACAAATGAATAAAAAGAAATAGAAAATATTCAGGATCACACATGTAGAAGGAACCAGCTGATTCCTGTGGAGCTTTGCACCAGTGCAAGTTTTAAAACATTTCTTCTTGATGTGTCTGGAGATAGCAAGTTTCTTATCTGTTGCGAGTTGCCCTTGAGACTATCGCAATGTACTTTCTTAACCCTCTGCAGTCCTTGCCATGAAGGTACATAGTGCCATAGGAAGTTGAAGTTTTTAAAGTTTATTTATTAGTCACAAGCAGGCTTACATTAACACTGCAATGAAGTTACTGTGAAAATCCCCTCGTCGCCACACTCTGGCACCTATTCGGGTACACTGAGGGAGAATTTAGTATGACCAATGCATTTAACCCACACGTCTTTCGGATTGTGGGAGGAAACCAGAGCACCCGGAGGAAACCCACGCAGACACAGGGAGAACGTGCAGACTCTGCACAGACAGTGACCCAAGCTGGGAATTAAACCCGGGTCCTTGGTGCTGTGAGGCAGCAGTGCTAACCACCGTGCCACCGTCTCGCCCTGGGCAGGTGTTGCAGAATTTTGTCCCTTTGTGATGGTTGGGTAACAGCTTGCTATATTTTAAAGTCAGGATGAGGTGTGACTTGAAGGGAGGGGTGGTGTCCACATGCACCTGCTGCCCTTGGACATCTAGGTAGAGGAGGTCACGAGTTTGGGAGGAGCTGTTCAAAAGGTTTTGGCAAGAAGCGCATTGCCTCCTGTGAATATAGCACATGACAGAGCAGCGAGTGGATGGTATAAGGTAGTGGATGGGCTGATGATCAAACAGGCTGCTTTATCCTGGATGATGGTGAGCTGAGTGTTGTTGCAGCTCCACTCACCCAGGCAAGTGGAGAGGCATCAGCTCATGTCTTTATGAGAGTTCATATTGCAACCATCCATTGAGTACAAATTACTGCAGATTAACTGGATTTTATAACAGATCTCCTAGTCTCTATAGTACTTTGGAGTGGGTGTACTGAACCATCTCAATGTGGACAATGACAGCATTGTCTGATGACAATCCTTTGTTACCCCCGCTGTGAAACCTCCCGAGAAAGGCAACAATAGTGATTTCCACTGAATTGCCTGTTTACAATTAAAAGCGGTGGTGGTGGGGTGTGGGGGGTGGGGGGGGGGGGGGGGGGGGGGGGGTGGGTGGGGGGTGTCGATAGGCTCTAAGGCCAGTTGCTAAGGGTGAGTGGATTGACACCCAACAACAGGATTGGGGACAGAGAACCTAATGAGCAAACATTCTGTACTGAGGCAAAATGCATCCCTGCAGTGATTATAGTCCATACACTCGATGAACTGTCCCAGTGAGGATACAGGTGATGTTCCCCAAGGTCAAATAGCTTGACACTCTCGGAGGGGTGGAGGGAACATCAGCAGGCAGGCAGTGCCTGTGACATTGAGTACCTGCCTTTCAAGGAAGGAAAAAAGAAGGACGTATTTTTTACAAACTCGGGCCCACGTTATCTCTTCCTCGATTTTGCAGATAACTTGGCAAAGATGGGAGAGGGGTTATGTTACTGTGTGCAAGAGTGTGTGCGTGTATTTGTGTTAGTGGGTTGCCCTTTCCAATGGGCATAACCAAGATTACCACAACACCTAGCGTGTGTGTGTGCGTGTGTGTGTGTGCAGATGTGTGCTGACGGGTTGTGGGGGGTGGGGGGATACGTGTTGGTGGGTTTTGTTTATTTATTAGTGTCACGACCACCTGGGAAACGCTGGCACAAAACCGCCTTACCTGGCGCTGCCTCATCCACAAGGGCTGTCAAGCTTATGAAGCAAGGTGCAATGCTGTAGCACAACTTAAACGCGAGCTGCGCAAGTCCAGAGCCACCAGTGCAACAACTACATCGCCTACACAGGTTTGCCCAATATGTGCCAGGACATTCCGTGCCCGAATTGGCCTGATCAGTCATCTTCGGACACACCGCATCCAGCCTCATAATGACTAATGGTGTCGAGGTCCTCATTGACGACGATGGATGAACAACAACAACAGTGTCACAAGTAGGCTTACATTAACACTGCAATGAAGCTACTGTGAAAATCCCCTAGTATGTGTGTGTCGGTGTGTGTGTGTGTATGTGTGTGGGGGGGGGGGATATGTGTTGGCGGGTTTTGTTTACTTATTTATTGGTGTCACAAGTAGGCTTACATTAACATTGCAATGAAGTTACTGTGAAAATCTCCCTGTGTGTGTGTATGTGTGTGTGTGTATGTGTGTGTGTGTATGTGTGTGGGAGGAGGATATGTGTTGGCGGGTTTTGTTTATTTATTAGTGTCACAAGTAGGCTTACATTAACACTGCAATGAAGTTACTGTGAAAATCCCCTAGTATATGTGTGTGTGGGGAGGGGGGATATGTGTTAGCAGTTTCTGTGCATGTGAATACTAGTGAGTGTCTGTGACTGTTATTGTGTGACAGGCTTGCTGTCTGTTATGACTGCAGGCCAACTTTAGTCTTTCTCTTCTGCTTCAGTGGATGAACAATTTAGCATTCCAGTTTGGCTGCTTTGATCCATTATACCCATTAAATTGTTATAGGGGTGTCATAACCCTAACCTGCTATGAGAAGTCAAAGGAGCAATTAACCCAACTTTACAGTGTATGTGGGTGAATCCCTAAGGATTTCCCCATTCATTCTCCTAATCTATTGATTCCACACATTCCCCTGCCGGGAACAGCTGCTTTCTCTAAGTGAGGGGCAGGAATCCCGCAGGCTGCTCTGCCCAGAGGTGACTGGGGCCAGTTCATATTAACACTCTGCTGCATCTGAATAGCATCAGAAACCATCTTCACATCAAACACCAGGGCTCACGTCCTCCTTTGTAACACAATTAATAATCATTAAAACACTCGACCCCTCACTGGTCGCCAACCCCCCCCCCCCATTGTAAATAATTGAAACTGAAGGTGGAGTCACATTAGTCTGATCAAAAGCTTCCTGCTGTGCTGTAGAAGCTGTTAAGACCAAAGCTGAAGAGGAATTGATGGAAACTTGTCAATTCAATCGCAATGCAGAGAAACATCCATAAGTGCAAGTTGGGCAGGTGCATGGGTACAACAAGTCAGGCAGGTATGGGTGTGGGTCAGGCAGGTATGGGTGTGGGTCAGGCAGGTATGGGTGTGGGTCAGGCAGATATGGGTGAGGATAAGGCAGGTGTGTGGATACAGGTCAGGCAGGTGTGGATACAGGTCAGGCAGGTGTGGGTATAGGTCAGGCAGGTGTGCGGGCGCAAGTCAGGCAGGTGTGGGTGCAGATCAGGCAGGTGTGGGAACAGGTCAGGCAGGTGTGTGGGTACAGGTAATGTAAAATGACCTGAAAGGGTAATGGAAGCAGATTAAATAGTGACTTTGAAAAATGCTTACGTGTATATTTGTACATGTAACAGTTGTACCTGTAACATGTAACCATTGTACACGTAATTGCAACACTATATTCTGCACCCTCTCCTTTCCTTCTCCCCTGTGTACTCTATGAATGGTATGCCTTGTTTGAATAGTGCACAAGAAACAATACTTTTCACTGTATCCCAATACATGTGACAATAATAAATCAAATCAAAATTTGAACAGGATAAAAATGACAGGACTATAGGGAAAGGAGATGGGGAGTAATAGCATAGCTCTTCTAAAATGGGGTGAATGGCCTCAGTCTGTATTTTTTGATTCTCTGAACGAAGGATCTCAGTGTCCACGAAGAGTGTCCCTTCATGTAGCATTTTCCAATTTGTATTCCAAGGATGTGGATTGATAGGAAGAGGGTGAATTGGAAGAGGAGCTAAAGGCTAGCTGTAACTGAGCACAGATCACACTGAGCAATGGGACAGAGACTATGTGAAAGCCTGGGCTGGCCTCCCTCCGGGCAATGGGGCAATTGACAAGTGTTTATTGCCCCTCTCAGATACAGATTTCAGCAGTGAGGACCCGCTTCAATATCCCTCTTTAGTTTTGCCAAGAACCTCATCGCAAAGGTTGCTTGTATCTTTTTATCTCCACCAGCAGATGTTTTCCACATCAGCCCACAACAATGGGAAGCAACTCATGTTTAAGAATGAAGGGCTGCTTTTTTTTCGCGAAGACAATGAAGTGTTTGTCCCGGGCGGTGGCCATAAACTCACCGCAGCCTCTTCACAAACTCCTTTCAACTCTCTCTTTTTGGCCTGAACTCAATGGGATGTTAATGCGCCTCATTGGCTCTTTCTGGGCTATTCATTTCCCCCATCCAGCTTTTATGTCTCCAATCAAACTCGAGTGACTTAAACAAGCTCCGGGAGAGTCCATCGAGGTTGTGTTTGGTCTTGAATTCTTTCAAAGGCCGGTCGCGTGCCCCCAAACCCCCCTTTTCAACCTGTTCCCAAAAAAACTGGCTTCAATTTCCCATTTCAGGAGTTTTTTTCCCTGCTGGAATATGGGATGTATTTTTCAGAGATGCTCCCACACTGACTGTGCGCCCGGAGCTGGTGACTTGTCTGTGTGTGTGTGTGTGTGTGAGCACCGAATCGGGGTTGTATGAACTCAATGAGACGGAGGCGTTTCCCCGATTCTCCTCGCTGTGAGACGCCGTCCTGGCTGAAGGCTGCTGTTAGGGACTGGGTCACATTTAATATGATAAACAGGAGGCCCCGGGGATTCGCTCCAACTCAGCAAATTGCTCCTTTTGATACTTAAAAGAAGGGGAAAGAAAAACCATAAAAGAGACAAGAGCCTCTTGGAATGCGAGAGAGAGTTGAAAAGCCAGGAAGAAAAATGGATCAACAAGAGGAATCAGTGAAGTTATCAAACAGAAAAGGTTCATCCGTCTGAGCGTTTAACACATTGAATTATTCCTTTACCAACAGTGCAAGCGGTGCTGGAATCCAACTCAGATGTCAGCAGTTGCTTTGTCTGCTGAATACATTGAAGGAAAATGTTGGAACCATTTCTATGCAGAATACATACAGCCCGCCCCCGTGATGAGTTTGCACTGGAGCCGGATTGTAACATACCGAGTCCCTAAAATTAGTCAAGGCCCCAGACAATAAAAATCAAACGTTATTATTCTCAGAGAAAGGGCACTGTAACTATAAGCATACAACTTCTCTATTCGCAAACATACAAAGGCACAAAGAAAAATATAT
The DNA here is from genome assembly GCF_964213995.1 of Mustelus asterias. NCBI lineage: Eukaryota > Metazoa > Chordata > Chondrichthyes > Carcharhiniformes > Triakidae > Mustelus > Mustelus asterias. The sequence continues at coordinate 16,247,158 of NC_135822.1, read as the reverse complement.
ATCATCTAACAAAAACACGTGTCTTACAGAATACCTGCTTGCATTATAGAGTGCTGCCAAATTAAATGTGTCCATGATTTCCGGCCATAATGTTGGTCGCTTCCATCATTGGGATAAGAATGGGATAAGAAGTCTGAAATCACGTAGCAACCGACTCAAGAACAGCTTCATCCATGGTGCTGCCATCAGACTTTTGAATGGACCTATCTTATATTAAGTTGATCTGTCTCTATACCCTAGCTATTACTGTAACACTAAATTCTGCACCCTCTCCTTCCCTTCTCCCCTATGTACTCTATGAACGGTATGCTTACCAAAACTCTCACCGGTTTCTTTCAAGAATTGAGAGAATGGTGGGTAAAGTGTTGCCCCTGTACTGAGGGACTCTCCATCCTGGTGGAGCGAAGCAAACACACAATTCCAAGCTTCCGACCTGAACACAAACTCGATGGCAGAATGCTAACTTTTCTCCTTGAATCGCCCTCTTCCTTTTTGTTTCATTTTAAAGGTTTTATTAATACCTGTTTTTGCAGAATCAAACTTTAAGCAACTCCTGATGCTTCTGATGTTTTGACGTTTTACAATACTGAACAATGCAACATCTTCTAAAATTAAAAGAAAAATAATTTGTTGCTGTTAGTATTGAAGATTAATAGTAAAGAGACATTCCAAAACTACAGCATTGAGAAAGACTGTAATGCAACAATCAACAACAATGTAAATGAAACAAGTGCAGTGGCAACAAGACAATTTAAAGACAGTGCTTAAGTAGATGAGAATATTTATTTATTGGTGTCATAAGTAGGCTTGCATTAACACTGCAATGAAGTTACTATGAAAATCCCCTAGTCGCCACACTCCGGTGCTTGTTTGGGTACACTGAGGGTCAATTTGCCCAATGCACCTACTCTGTATATCTTTGGACTGTGGGATGAAACCAGAGCACCCGGAGTAAACCCATGCAGACACGAGGAGAACGTGCAGACTCCACACAGGTAGTGACCCAAGCCAGGAATCGAACCCGGGTCCCTGGCGCTGTGAGGCAGCAGTGCTAACCACTGTGCCGCCCATGTGGAGATGATGAAGAATATCAATCATTGAGCCTCGACACTCAGCCCCGATTCAAGTGGCCTTTGCCAGTGCTTCCCACGTCCTGTCGCAGGGATATTTTGGTACTGTGCAATCAGACCCAAATATGATTTGAACAGCCTTTGTAGAGGCAGAGACTGTCCTACTAAATGTCCTGGCTTGAGACAATTCACACCTCTTTAACCTGTGATTATCCCTCTCTCCACTCGCATTGTCTGTACCTGTAAAGACTGATTACCTGTAAAGACTCACATTCTAACCATTATCTTGTAATTGAGTCTCTGTCTATATATGCCCTGTTTATGAACCCAACTCTCCACTCACCTGATGAAGGAGCGGTGCTCCGAAAGCTCGTGGTACCAAATAAACCTGTTGGACTTTCACCTGGTGTTGTGAGACTTCTTACCCAGCCTTTGTAGAGACAGAGAAAAATGAGTCCAGTTGATGCACCAATAGCAAAGAAAACACTGGGGGAACTGAGCGAAATCATTCATTTTGCCTGGCTTCAATATTTTTCAATGGATTTTCATGAAATTTTGAGATGAGTTATTGTCACATCTGCACAGATTTATGAAATCAAATATGACCAGTAGTTGAATGGCCATATTTATGCATATTTTTGTCATATTAGAATTAAAAGTCCATATTTAGAGAGTCATCTTCCCATTTCTTCTTTATGTAATAATTGATTCTGAGATTTTGATATTGGATCATTTTTTATACTTATTCAGAGGCCCAAAACTATGATGCTCTATGAGAGAGTCGGTGCAGACACAATGGGCAGAATGGCCTCCTTTAGGCTTCTTTGATTCTGTGGCTTCATTAGCTTAAACCTAAATCTGACACTGATTCATTCCGAGTTCACCTCTTAACAAACTGAGCAAACAGAAAGCCCGTCTTATTCAGCACTGCCGATGCAACAAGTTTTGATAATGAGATATGTCCATTCATTATTTCCCCCTCTTGTTACTTCGTACCATTTATGGTAAAGTAATTCCTTGGTGTCATCTGTAAGCCTTGATCTTGGGCTCAGGAGCTGTTCCAAAAGAATTATTGGAAGGTTTGATAGGGTTGACGTGAGAGGGTGTTTCCCTGGAGTGGGGAGTGGGTGGTGGGGGCAGAGTATTGGGATAAGGGGTTTGCCATGTAAGACTGAGATGAAGAGAAATGTTTTCACTCAGGAGGTTGTGAATCATGGGATTTCCCTACCCGGGCAGACTCTGGATGCTCAGTCATTGATTATGTAAAGGATTGAATTTAAGAACATAAGAACATAAGAAATAGGAGCAGGAGTAGGCCATCTAGCCCCTCGAGCCTGCCCCGCCATTCAATAAGATCATGGCTGATCTGAAGTGGATCAGTTCCACTTACCCGCCTGATCCCTATAACCCCTAATTCCCTTACCGATCAGGAATCCATCTATCCGTGATTTAAACATATTCAACGAGGTAGCCTCCACCACTTCAGTGGGCAGAGAATTCCAGAGTTTGGGTTCCAGATGATGGGTTTTGGACACTGACCAATCAACGGATATGGGGACAGAGTGGAACAGAGGAGTCGGGAGATGGAATGTCAATCATTATCTTATTGAATAGTAATTCAGGCTTCGGGGACAGAATGGCCTACTTCAGCCTGTTGTTTATGTTCTCACACTCCAGAGACGCTTCCACACCACAGAGGCTGATGCTCCAATGCAGTCCTGAGGGAATGTAGCACACTTCAGCATGCTGTCTTTCCAATGGAAACTCTGTCCAAACTCCGAAATGGACACAAATGATCCCATGGCACAATTTCACTGAAGAATAGGAAAGTTCTCCAATAGGTATTCAAGATGGTGCCGGAGGAAGGCTCTGAGGACATGGTTCCAATCCAATTATTCAAATCTGGAATTGAAAGCTAGTCTCAGCAACCATGACAACGATCATCGATTGTCATTAAAAAAACCCATCTGGTTCACTAATGCCCTTCAGGAAATGAAACTGCTATCATTTGCTGGGGTGGTTTACATGTGATTCTCCATCCAGAGCAATGTGGTTGATTCCAAAGATGTGCAGGTTAGGTGGATTGGCCATGCTAAATTATCCCTGAGAGGTGAGGTCATAAAATCCCATCCGAGGCCAACGGAGATCTCTGTTCTGCGAGCCTCACATGCCCCAAATCCGGGGCAGGGAGACGGTAAAATTCCAGCCTTATAGGTGAAGGGAATTAATGGGGTAAATATGTGGGGTTATGGACAGAGGGCAGGGGGGGTGCTCCTGGGTAAGATACTCTATTGGAGAGTCGGTGCAGACTCGAGGGGCCGAATGGCCTCCTTCTGCACTGTAGGGATTCTATGATTCTTAACTGCCGTTTGAAATGGTCTAACAAGCCACTCAGCTCACAGGCAACTAGGGATGGGCAACAAATGCTGGCCTTGCCACACACACATCCCACAAATGAATAAAATAGACTTTTGGGGTACTGAAAGGCTCGACATAAATGTTGTAAGTTCTTGATTTCGAATGGGAAGTCATGGTTTATTTGTATGGGAAAGGTTGATTGCGAGTGATCTTTGAATGTTACTACGGCAACAAGTCCTCCCAACAGATAATTTGAAAGAAAACTCGGGGTAAATTATTTTTTTCGAATACATTCGCTACAATACAATCTTCTTAATATAACCACAAGCTCTCCCCCTATCTCTCTGTGACAGCAGGCACCGTGTGAATGATATCAATGGGAGGCTCACACAAAAATACCTGAGCGGATACCCCCATCACGCTTCATCAACTTGAATAGATCCAACTTGCAGCAGAGTGGCGGGAGAGTGAGCATCACTGGGTCAATGTGCCCAGAGAGGCGATGATGGATGGAAGGGAGGGTTTGTGGATAAGGCCAGGGCCTCGCTTGGGGAATGTGGCCATTTACTGGGTGTGGGAATGGGAGAAGTCACTAATAACCGTAACATGGAGACTCATAAAGAACAGAGCCCGGGCCCTTCTCCCTCTCAGGGACAGCTGGCAGCTTTCCATTCAGCTCACCCCCCTCTCTCTGGACAAAGTAGGCTGGGCCCTGTGACCGAACCTCGGACAGTTTTGAGCTAACTCAGAATGGCCAATCTCCACAAACACCGGGCTCACTGCTAGCCCAAAATTATCAATGGAATAAAAATCCACTGGCGTAAAATTTCCTTAAACCATCGGGATGAATTATTTACCATAATTATATATTAACAATTAATTAAAATGATATCTAATCATCCAATTTAGTATCCCATTGCCATGTCATCTCCCATCCTCGGAGCAGGAATATTGTGCTGTTGTATTGCTTGTTAGATACCTTCATTCATTAGTGACACAGTCACACCATCTTAACTTCACCCTGAATCAAACTGAATAATCTGTCACAACGCTGGCAATCTGAATTGCTGCCCTCAGAATGTTTATAACGGAGGCTCCTCGAATCTTAAAGGCCTTCATTAGATTTGATTTCATCCTGTTTGAATGTAATTTGTTTCCCAAGGTTTGCAGGATGTTTGTTCAAATATAATTCAAAAAAGCAACGGCTCAGCGCACTCCAGCGAAATGAATGATGCATTTCTGTGTCACAAGTAGCGGTCCCATTCAGTAACACCAGTAGGAAGTTTATGTTAAACTGGTTCTATCTCCCAGAGAGAGAGAGAGAGAACCGGACGAGTAACATCTGGCTGGGAGAGGTGTGAAGGGGAGCTTGCAAGTTGCTCAGAGGGCCGGAGGGGTGGGCAGGGCTATGGTCGGGCTGGGGGAGGGGGGGGGGGGGGGGCGGTTGCTGCTGTGAGAGATTCAGGAGCAGAAAATTGTGATTGTGTCGGAACATGGAGATCATTAGCACGGCGCTGGCTTTCAGAGCAAAGCGTGAAACGGATTTGAGATTTACCAGAGAGTGAGAAATGAACATTGAATAGCAGCCCCACACACACAGTGTGACATTGGCCGCCAGCCCCGTGTTGCCCACACACACACACACTGATCAACAGCTATTTTTCGGTTAATTTTCCGCCTTGTGAGGAACATTACTGCACAGAATGCGGATCCCTGACCCTGGAATGTTGTCATTTATTGCAAGGGGTATGGAATATAACAGGAGGGAGGTGTTGCTACGGTTGTATAGGACATTGGAGAGACCACATCTGGGGTACTGTGCACAGTTTTGAGCTCTTTATTCCAGAAAGAGTTAGAAGCAGTTCAGAGAAGCTTCACTCCACTGATATCTAGGATTGAGAGGGGGGGGGGGGTGCGGGGAGGGGGGGGGGGGGGTGACTCTGTATCCACTGGAATTCAGAAGAATAAGAGATGATCTTATTGGAACATGTAACATCCGGAAATGGCTTGACAGGGTGGATAATGAGAGGATGTTTCCCCTTGTGGGAGAGACTAGAATTAGGGGACACAGTTTTAAAAATAAGAGGTCTCCCATTTAAGATGGAGATGAGGAGAATTTTGTTCTCTTGAAGGGTCGTGAATCTTTGGAAGTCTTTCCCATGGAAATGGGGAAATCAGGATCAGTGAATATTTTGAAGGTAGAAGTAGGTAAATTCTAACAGGGGGGTCAAAGGTTATGGGGGGACGTGTAGACAGAATGTAGAGTTGAGTTTACAATCAGGTCAGCCATGATCTTACTGAATGGTGCAGCAGACTTGAGGGGCCGAATGGCCTACTCCTGCTCCTAATTCACATGCTCATAGCTTGTGGCCACAGTCAAAATGAAAGATCAACACACACAATTTCAAAGGGACAAGTATAGAATCATAGAATCCCTACAATACAGAAGGGGGCCATTCAGCCCATCGAGTCTGCACTGACAACAATTCCACACAGGCCCTATCCCCGTAATCCCGCATATTTGTCCAGTGAGTCCCCCTGAAACTAGCATGGCCAATCAACCTAACCTGCACATCTTTGGAGTGTGGGAGGAAACCGGAGCACCCAGAAGAACCCCACACAGACAGGGGAAGAACATGCAAATTCCACATAGACAGTGACCCGAGGCTGGAATTGAACCTGGGTCCCTGGCACTGTGAGGCAGCAGTGCTAACCACTGTGCCACTGTGCTGCCCCATTTCAAAGAGACAAGTAGTAGAATAAAGTTCAGAAACACAATCTTCTCTAAGAAATCAGATCCAGTCATCTCCCAGGATCAAAGGTGCCCACTAAAAAGTGAGAAATCAGACAAAATTATTCAATAAACACAAGTTAGTCTCACACAGTTAGTTGGTCTATTTCATCATTACAATCTTCCACACTGAGTAAACCATCCTTACTGTCTTAAAACCAAGCCTTTGATCATCTGACCTAATATCTCTTTATACGACTTAGTGCAGAACTTTGTGTTATAATGCTCCTGTGATGTTTCCTCAGGTTAAAGGCGCTATATAAACATAGGTTGTTGTTGTTACTGCCTGTGTGTCACAGACAAAATGTTCTGCGAATTGTCTGATTCTTCCTCCTGCTGTCTTCAGGTGTTTCAAACCAAAGTTTTGTTGTCACCTAAAATAAAAACAGAAAATTCCTGAAACATTGAGCAGGTGAGGCTGTGTCAGAGGAGAGAGGAACAGAGTTAACCTTTCAGAGTTCTGATAGGTGGTTCTGGACCCTGTTTCTTTCTCCAATATCCTGCCTGACCTGCTGAGTATTTCTCACATTTTCTGTTCTTATTTCAGATTTCCAGCATTCACTGTATTTTGCTTTTGCATTGGCATCTCCTAATCTCTGCCTTCAAGTGTCTCTTCCTTTTTCAAATTTGCTGAGCTGCACTTGTTTACAGAATTACAGAACTGCTGCAGAACAGGAAGAGGCCATTTGGCCTATCATTTCTTCACTAGCCCTCTGCAACTCACCTAGCTCCATTCTCCCACCTTCTCCCCATAACCCTACTCATTCTCTCTTTTCAGGTAACAGTCTAATTTCCCCCTTGAATGTTTCAATTTAACTTTCCCCCACCACACTCGAAAGCAGTGCATTCCTGAGCCCAACAACTCGCTGCATGGAAAAGTGTTCCCTCACATCACTTTTGCTGCTATTACTAATTTCTTTAAATCTGTGCCCTCTCATTCTCGATCCTTCCATGAGTAGCAACAGATTGTCCCTATTTGCTCTGTCTAGACCCCTCACGACTTTGAATACCTCTATCAAACCTCGTCTCAGTCTTCTTTTCTCCAAAGTAAATAATCTATCTTCATAACTGTAGTTCCTCATCCCTGGAACCATTCTCATGATGGTTTTCTGCACTCTATCCCATGCCTTCACATCCTTCTTAAAGTGTCGTGCCCAGAATAGGGCACAATATTCCAACTGAGACACAACTAGTGACATACACAAGGTCAATGTAATCTCCTTGTTTTTGTACCCAATGTTCCTATTAATAAAGTCAGGTCATGTTATGGTTCAGGTTAGAAACTCTGAAGTATTATATGAAGCCCGTCTGAATCATAAGTTTTGCATTTTGAATTTGGCTAGGATAAGCATGAGATGTTTCACTTCATGTATGACTCAAGTGACCCACTGGGAAGCTTTTATCAAACAAAGTTTACTTAAGAATATAGTTAACATGTATAGTAAGAAAATTAGCAACAATCTTTATCAATTACAAACAAAAACAAGCAATCATGTTAATAGATATCCCTTAATGAATATATATAAGTTGTCCTAATCAGAACCAAAAACCTCCCATGGACAAAAGATCCTTTTCACACATTTAACAGAGCACAGATTAATGCTTATGTAATATTGGGATCGAGGCCGTTATTTGAATTCTGCAGTCCAAGGCTCTTGAGATTCAGAACAGTTTGAAGGTAAGACAGCTTTCCAAAACACCAGAGAGACTCTGGTCCAGCCCCCTCAAACAGCAATTTTTCACCCTTCAGAAAACCAACAGAATTTTCAAAACAACAGGGAGAGAGGGAAAACACTTCTTTTTAGCTTGCTGTCCCTTCTGAAACTAAAAACTCAAACCTGCAGCTCCAAACTGAAACTGAAAATGCAATCCCTGTCACCTGACCTGCCCACAGTTTTTTTCTCCTTCCCAACAATGACATCACCTAAGGCTGTGAGTATGAGACACGCTAACTGAGAGAGCCGCAGAGATCATGATTTAAAAAAAACACTTCTTAAAGGTACACTAACATCATAGTCATTAATATATATATATGTATATTAGTGACTATGATGTTAGTGTACCTTTAAGAAGTGTATGTGTAATATATATATATATATATATATCAGGAAAAGCAAGAGTCCCAACACAGATGCCTGGAGAACTCCACTACAAACCTTCCTCCAGCACAAAGTATGTTCATTAGCCAGTACACTCTCTTTCTTGCCATTCAGCCAATTCAGTATCCATGTTGCTACTGTCCCTTTTATTCCATGAGCTATAAATTTGCTAACAAGACTGTTGTGCGGCACTGTATCAAATGCCTTTTGGAAGTCCATATACACCACATCAACAGCATTGTCCTCATCAATGCTTTTCAAAAAAACGCTCCATCAGGTTAAATAAACATGATGCTCCCTTAGGAAATCCATGCTGGCTTTCCTCAATTAACCCACATTTGTCCATGTGACTATTAACTTTGTCCCAAATAATTGTTTTTAGATGTTTCCCCCACTGACTGGCTTGCAGTTGCTGGGTTTATCCTTACACCTTTTCCTGAACAAGGGTGCAACATTTCCAATGCTCCAATCCTTTGGCACCACTGCTGAGCCTAAGGAAAATTGAAAGATTACGATGGCCAGCGCCTCTGCAATTTCCACTCTCACTTCTTGCCATATCCTTGGGTGCGTCTCATAGAGTCCTGGCACCTTATCAACTTTTAAGTACAGATAACCTGTCCAATAATACCTCCTGCTTATCCATTTTAAACCCTTCTCGTGGGTGAATGACTTCTCCTTCATTCTTGGTAAAGATAATATTCAATTGATATCACAGCCATATCCCCTGCCTTCATGTGTAAATTACCTCATCATCTTATCCCTGTGTTTAGCAGGCATTTACTGTTTATATGCCGATGGAAGATTTTGGGATTCTCTTTTATGCAGCCTGCCATTCTTCTTTCATATTACCTCTTTGCTTCTCCTAGTGTTCCTTCACCTGTGTTTCCAGATGGAACTGACATTAACACTGTTGTATTCCTCTGCTCCAGAGAGGCACTGGGCAGCAATGGGCAGTGAGGATCTTAATATTCTCCCTCTCTATATTCCTGACTTTCCTTTTGATTCAACAGTGTGAGGTTCAGTATTGTCTGCTCCAGAGTCGCTCTCATGAACCCACCTTTTCCCATCGCAAAGTTTGCTTGTATCTTTTTATCTCCTCCAGCAGATGTTTTCCACATCAGCCCACAACAATGGGAAGCAGCTCATGTTTAAGAATGAAGGGCTGCTTTTTTTTCGCGAAGACAATGAAGTGTTTGTCCCGGGCGGTGGCCATAAACTCACCGCAGCCTCTTCACAAACTCCTTTCAACTCTCTCTTTTTGGCCTGTACTCAATGGGATGTTAATGCGCCTCATTGGCTCTTTCTGGGCTATTCATTTCCCCCATCCAGCTTTTATGTCTCCAATCAAACTCGAGTGACTTAAACAAGCTCCGGGAGAGTCCATCGAGGTTGTGTTTGGTCTTGAATTCTTTCAAAGGCCGGTCGCGTGCCCCCAAACCCCCCTTTCAACCTGTTCCCAAAAAAAAACTGGCTTCGATTTCCCATTTCAGGAGTTTTTTTTAACCTGCTGGAATATGGGATGTATTTTTCAGAGATGCTCCCACACTGACTGTGCGCCCGGAGCTGGTGACTTGTCTGTGTGTGTGTGTGTGTCTGTGTGAGCACCGAATCGGGGTTGTGTGAACTCAATGAGACGGAGGCGTTTCCCCGATTCTCCTCGCTGTGAGACGCCGTCCTGGCTGAAGGCTGCTGTCAGGGACTGGGTCACATTTAATATGATAAACAGGAGGCCCCGGGGATTCGCTCCAACTCAGCAAATTGCTCCTTTTTATTCCAGTTACACACACACACAAAAAGAAGGATTCTTTTGAACTGGTTAGAAAGTAAAAGTGTTTATCAGACTGCATTCAAACTGGGAGAGAAAATTGAGGCGCAGATTGAAACAGAGAAAAGGGTCACAGAAATCAGAAAACAGGAGGCAGAGTGAACCGCAAAATTGAGAAAAATGTCATGCTGATGGGTGGCTACCAGATTCGTTCCAACATTGATGCACAGGCGGTTAGGGCTGCTCCCAATTTCCGGTCCATCTCCAGGGCTGTCTGTTTCTGATATACAGACAGATCACTGCGGGTGCTGGAATCTGAAACAAAAACAGAAAATGCTAGAAAATGACTCGTTCAGAATTGCCTCTCAGGATCCGCAGCATTTTGTTTTTCTATCATTGCCTGTCTCCACCTCGTCTGGGCCCCCCTCCTGCTGGAGCTTTTATTGTACATTTGAAACTCGGTTGGTCCTCCTTAGTTCCAACTTGTCCCAGATGCACTCACTGCCATTCAGTCCTCCACCATTCTCCCCAGTGACCCATGTGGGCTTTCTCTCCTCCCCTGGGGCAATTTCTCATTCTTAGCGATTCCTCCACAACCTTGTTCATTCTCTCCCAGAAACCTCCAAGCTCAATTTCGACCCTAGCAATGTGCCTGCCCACCCCGCCATTACTACACAACCTCCAGACACAGAATGAACTGCATAAATGTAGCATCCATACAATGTAGAATAAGCCATTCGGCCCATTTAACCTGCACCAACTCTCCAAAAGAGTATCTTACCCAAGCCCGCCCCTCCGCTCTTTCCCCGCAACTCTGTACATTTACCATGGTCAATTCACCTAACCTACACATCTTTGGACTGTGGGAGGAAACTGGAGCACCCGGAGGAAACCCACGCAGACATGAGGAGAATGTGCCAACTCCACACAGACAGTCACCCAAGGCCAGAATCAAACCCGGGCCCTGGAACTGTGCCAACCACTGTGCCATCTGTGCACACTAAGGGGCAATTTAAGCTTTTAAAAATCGAAATGGTAGGTTTGGGCGAATGAAGAGCTGTGGGGAACAGACGGGCAGGTGGAGTTAGGGAAGAAGATTAGCCCTGATCTTATTGAAAGGTGGTTCAGGAGTGAGAGAGCCCGCGTGATGCACTCCAATCCTGGTTTCATATGTTCGAATGGAGGAATGTTGTCTTTTCATAATGTTCTCAGTTTACAGTTTACAGTTTTAGAAGAAGTCTCAATTGAGCAGTCTAAAAATGTAGCAGCTTCCTCCGTCAGTTGAGGGCGACGCGGTGGCACAGTGGTTAGCACTGCTGCCTCACAGCGCCAGGGACCCGGGTTCGATTCCCGGCTTGGGTCACTGTCTGTGTGGAGTTTGCACGTTCTCCCCGTGTCTGCGTGGGTTCCCTCCGGGTGCTCCGGTTTCCTCCCACAGTCCAAAGATGTGTGGGTTAGGTGGATTGGCCATGATAAATTGCCCCTTAGTGTCTGGGGGACTAGCTAGGGTAAAGGAATGAGGTTATGGGGATAGGGCCTGGGTGGGATTGTGGTCGGTGCAGACTCGATGGGCCAAATGGCCTCCTTCTGTACTGTAGGGATTCCATGATTCTCTAATTCTATGAATAGTTGGCGGAAGAGATGACCAGACATCAAACTGTAGCAGGGAAAATGTGAAACATTCCCTTAGAGTAGAAAAGAACTTCCAGCTTTTCACCTCAGGATTTGGGTTAAGGGTTACACAGTTGGGGGTGTCGGGACTAGTACCATAAATCATTTCACAGCGGCACGGATTGTTCAGTTTAACCCAGTAAAAGTCTGCTCCAGGTATCAGTAAAGAAAAGTATCCAAAGCAATAAGAGGGTAATAGCATCAGGTTCTAATAATAAAAATCCTGATACCAATGAACACGTTTCTAGAATTAATGATCCGCCCTCAATTCCCACTGGAATTTCACGGTAACTTCATTGCAGTGTTAATGTAAGCCTTACTTGTGACTAATAAATAAACTTTAGCATGTAAGGGATTAGATAAATGAAAGTTTTGTGTAATTTTAACTTAAATGGTTAATTTAAATAGATCATTTTCACTGTCACCGTGCTGCTAGGTTAATTACAAGATGCTAATTCAATTTTACACGCGAGGCTGGAAGGATAAGTGAATTCATCTCACTTCTAAGCGCACAGCAAGATGCATTTAAAACATTGAACTGTGTCGCACCGGTTGTTTTTTTTAAAGTTGTTTTAAAATGTTTTTTTTGCTACCTTCCCCCAACCCCCACACTCTCAAAGGAGTTTTGTTGGATTCAGGCTGGGAGGGCGGTTCGCGCGCGAAAGGAAGGGGAAGGGGGGGGGGGGGGAGGGAAAGGGGGGGGGGTGTTGAGGCAGTGCGATCTTGGAGCAGAAAATTGTGATTGTGTCGGAACATGGAGATCATTAGCACGGCGCTGGCTTTCAGAGCAAAGCGTGAAACGGATTTGAGATTTACCAGGGAGAGAGAAATGAGCATTGAATAGCAGTCCTACCGTGACATTGGCCGCCAGCCCTGTCTCTCACACACACACTCACTGATCAGGAGCAATTTTTCGGTTAATTTTCCGCCCTGTGAGGGATATTTACCGCACAAGATGCGGGATCCCTGACCTCCCCTAACGCCTTCCGATTTGGGGGTGACCAAGTTAAGGTGTAAAACATCTGGAAATGATTAATTAACTCTATTAATTAAAGTACTAATGTTAATATCAAGACGCTAAAAGCAACAAATCCTCTTTCAATCACCTATCTGTTTCAGAATTGTATGTGCCACTTTCCACTGCATCTGCCTTTTTGTGAATATTTGGCATTATTTTTCTGGTTTTGCTGGATTCATTGATAGGATTCCTTTTCCCTGCACGACAAGTGACATTTAAGCACTGACCAGCGGACTGCGGAAGATCAGTTCCCTGTTTCAAATTCAGTGGAGAGGAATAATAAGAAAAGAACCTTTCTCTCCCATTTTACAATGGGCTCTTACAACAGGAGCGAGTGACTGCTTCTGCGGGCGGGTGAGCATTCAGATGCAAAGTGGTGACTCTCTATAAAACGGGGGCTCCTCGCTTTAGGGAGAGCATTCCACCATACACCCCCATCTCCACGGGCAAGTACACACGGCTTTCACACACACACACACAACAACAACAAACTCCTCAGAGAAGACAGGGAAATGAAAAGTGCCAACAAACCGGTGGAACGATTTCACTCCCCTCTCACCACACAAGCGTGCAATTATAGGAAGGTGGGTCTGAAATGTGCAGCGATTGGATTAAAGGGCTTTTTTTCCCTCTCTCTTAAACCTCCTCACCTCTTGAAACGTGCTGGCAAAGCAGGAAGGCGCTGATTAGCCTGGTTTATTTTGTGTCTCCAGGTTTCAAAGCCTCTGATGGAGAAGAAGAGAAGAGCTCGGATCAACCAGTGCTTGGAGCAGCTGAAAACCCTCCTGGAGGAACATTATTCCAATAATGTGAGACATTGCATTAGAAATATCACCAGACCTCCCCCTCACTACCACCCCTTTGGAGTCACCCCGCTGTCGCTTGGTCAAAACGCTTCATTTCTCTCTCTCTCTCTCTCTCCCCCCCCCCCCCCCCCCGCCACTCTTTATCTAAGTTATATCTGCTTCTTTTCCGTAACAGATCAGAAAACGCAAACTGGAAAAGGCTGACATTCTGGAGTTAACAGTGAAACACTTGAGGGATTTGCAAAGCTCTCGCAAAGGTGAGCATTACGCTTCAACTTTAATAGACCCTGAAAACATCTTCAATTGGTGTGTGAAGGAGGGAGGGAGGGGAGAGGTCTGTAACATTTTGGGGAAATACATTTCTTTGTAAGCATCGTTTTCTCCCGGGGCTATATCTTCCTAAGGAATTTTTCACCCCATTTTGTGATGTTGCCCAGTAACAATTCTAACTGTCACTGCTAACAAACTCAGTAACAGGAGGAGGCCATCTCCAACCTGCTTCACTTGATCCTGGCGAATCCGTATCTCAACTCACTCCCTTAATATCCTTAACTAAATCCCAGCATGGCAGTCATTTTGTCGAAAGGAATTAGATGAGAGTGCGTGTGTTCCAGATCTCTACCGCCTCTTCCATGGGTGAAATATATATTTAAATGGGGGGAGCGATAAATGAGAGGATTCTCAATTTTCGGCCACTGTCATCCCTTGGGGGGTGAAGTTTGTCTAATGTAGCCCCGTTCAGTTCAGTTTAGCTTTCGAATGGGCGATCTTACCCTTGTCTAATGATCAGACCTTAACGAGAGATCCCAGGTGCGATGAGTTCTAGGCAGAATGCAAAAGGTAGATCGCAGCTGGAGGCTCGGAGTTCCCTTTGGGGCAGAAATATAGGGAAATTATGACTGGTGAATCTAAAACAATGTAAAGTGAAATTGAATAAGTACTCCAGAGAGAGAGAGAGAAAGAATGGAAGGTTGTGGAGATGAACAAGAGAGGAGGATCGATGGGGTTCCTCGCCATGAAATACAAAGAGTAATTGTTGAAATGAAACAGTTTAGAAAGATGCAACTTAATAGGTTCGGGATTCTGAGCAATGCCAGTAGTTGGGTATAGAGAGAGAGGGTGAAGGCAAGCACAGATAGGGGGTTCGAGATTGCTTTTTTAATTGAGAACTTAGATTAGAAACTAAAATTTAAATAGAAGTATAATCAGTGGGATAATGAAGTGGTGTTAAAATAATGGAATAACTGATGGGGAAAGTGGTCCACCCCAGTTGCTGACATTGTTTGTGTTTACAGGAGTTCTGATGCTAACACAGGAAGGGGTGGCTGAATATCAGGCTGGATTCCGGAGCTGTCTGAACGGGGTCAGCCAATATTTGCTCCGAAGCAAAGGCACAGACGAGCACTTGCGGCTGGGAGTGCTGAACCATCTGGTCAACGCTTTCCCCGTCTTCTCGGGCTCCCGTTTCAGCACCGCGGACAGCGGCAGCGGCCCATTGGAAGCGTCCCCGTCGCCCCGGCCTCCAGCCGCTTACTTTCAGCCGGCCACCCCGCAGCCGGGGGAGCTGCCCACCTCCGCCAGAAACCCCTCTCCCCCGATAGTGAGAAACGGCAGCCAGAGGACACAAGTGGCTGAAATCAGGTCGGAGGACCAGAAGGCGGGAGCAGAGAAAGAGCAGCCGTGTCCAGCTGGCATCACGCGGAGTAAATATTCCCCCAGCAATAATCCCCACTCTGCCTCCCACTCTGTCTGGCGGCCTTGGTAGCTCCTTGAATTTCCTGAATGTACATAGCCTGTTTTAAAATGCACTGCCCTCTCGATTATCTCATCTAGTTTTGTGTATTTAAGACCTTCTGTAAATGTGTTGTAAAAAAATGAGTTGGAAATTTTATTTCTATATTGGTACACAATAAACTTGGTATTGTTTAGATTGTCTCCAAGTTTTATCTATCGGTGGGCACAGAAGGACTGAGCGCCGATTAGTTTCTGGAGTCAATTGGCTGTGCCAGCTTTCCATTCATGTTAATTCCCAGGAGGACTATGTATCTGGGAAAAGAGAAGGATGGGAGGGTGACCTAACAGATATCTGTAAAATGATGGCAATCCAAAACTGAAGAGTCCTCAAGACAGTCAGGATAGTCTGGGTGGCACGGTGGCACAGTGGTTAGCGCTGCTGCCTCACAGTGCCAGTGTGTTCGATTCCCGGCCTCGGGTCACTGTCTGTGTGTGGAGTTTGCATGTTCTCCCCATGTCTGCGTGGGTATCCTCCAGGTGCTCCGGTTTCCTCCCACAGTCTGAAAGACATGCTGGTTAGGTGCATTGGCCATGCTAAATTCTCCCTCAGTGTGCCCGAACAGGCGCCAGAGTGTGGCGACTTCACACTTCATTGCAGTGTTAATGTAAACCTAGTTGTGACACTAATAAAAGAAAAATCACCAAGAAACACACAAGGAATTCAAGTGAAACTTCTTTATCCCGAGAATGACTTGAATGTGGAATTAAGTCATTCAGTTGAACAACATTGATGCATTTAAACAGCATCCATAATCACCCGAAGGAGAACAGGGGTAGAATACGGTTAGACAGAGTAAGAATGGGCAGAGACACCGCTGGCTGGGCTGGCATTTGTTACCCATCTCTAATTGCCCTTGAACTGAGTGGCTTGCTAGGCCATTACAGGGAGCATTTACGGGTCCACCTCATTGCTGTGGCTCTGGAGTCACATGTAGGCCAAATCAGGTTAGGACGGCAGATTTCCTTCTCTAAAGGACATTAATGGGTTTTTACTACAATGGTTTCATAGCCACCATTAAGCTTTAAATTCCAGAATGTTATTGAATTCAAATTTCATAACTGAACCTGGGTTCCCAGAGGATTACCCTTACTAACCCAGCAACAATATTACTGCTAACACCTCCTCCCTCATGTTGAGCACTGACCAGTTGGGCTGAGTGGCCTTTTTCTGTGCTGCGCATTATATGGAGTTTATATAAAATATTGCTACCTTCAGAAAAATCAGCAAGTTGCTGTTGGTATGAAATTATCTGCAGGAGAGAGACTTGCCCCCATCCCATGCTGTGTGCAGCCCTTGCATTGGAACTCCAGCTGGTGTGAGACTTGTGTTACTTTCCAGCATATCTCCTCTCCCAGGCATTGCTGTTCGGAAGTCGGTTATAGTTTCACAAATGGCCGGGTGACCAAGTTTAATCTGGGCAACACGCATCGGTTGATGGACCGCATCACATGTGGCCCAGATTACAGCAGGAATCACTGGATGATGCTTCGGTGTGAAAGACACAGCTGATTCTCCATCCCCCTCTCCTTTTCCCATTTTAGGGTTGAGTGAAATCTTAGAATCTTAGAAATCTTAGAATCTTAGTGGGTCAGTTATCCATCCTGCCCCCTGTCCAGTGATTTTGTGATGTCTAAAATTACTAAGTACCCAGAGCTGACTGACTCAACATCACTCAGCATCAGAAAAAAAAAATTTCAGATGAATTATATAAAGATAGGTTGCGTATTTAAAACTGACTTTAAAAAAAATTGAATAGTAATTTTCAATTTTCAAAGGGAACTGGATAAATAAAGCCAAAGGAAAAAACAAATCCGGACTACTAAAATAGAGCAGGTCAGTGGATTTTTTTGGATAGATATTTCAAAGAGGTTTCAAAGCCATCGATGGGCCAAATGGCCACTACCTGTCCTATAAGAGCCTATGATTCCAAGTATAAAATAGTTAACATAGAACATTTCATCCAGTGCCCCCATTTATATTAGAGCTCTGAAAGACTCATTGGTTTGGCTTTTCTTTGACTTCTGGCTAAGTTGTCGAACCCAGTGAGTGGGACACCTCCAAACAGTCAGCCAAAACAAAATAGAAACTGCACATAGTCAGACTCAGTCAGCAAGGATCGTCCATGTTATAGCACCAATCTCTCTGGATATATTTAGAGCACAACTTTAGAACTGATGCAAAGTGCTTTCCACTAACTGAAATATAAACCCAGATGTAGGAGCCTATCTGATTGTGGAGTGAACTGGAGGTGGTGGCATTGTGGTATTGTCACTGGAGCCCAAGGGTAATCCCCTGTGGACCCAGGTTCAAATCCCACCACAGCAGATGGTGAAATTTGAATTTAATAAAAATCTGGAATTAGAAAGTCTAATGATGAACATGAAACCATTGTCTATTGTAGTAAAATCCCATCTGGTTTACCCTTTAGGGAAGGACATCTGCCATCCTTACCTGGTCTGGCCTACATGTGACTCCAGAGCCACAGCAATGTGGTTGACTCTCAACTGCCCTCTGAAATGGCCTAGCGAGCCACTCAATTCAAGGCCCTTATACACCCCACTCCAAAATGAAAGGATCTGGAGAGTGACCCCACTGTGGTGTCCATAAGACCATAAGACTTAGGAGCAGAATTAGGCCACTCGGCCCATCGAGTTTGCTCCGCTATTCAATCGTGGCTGATATTTTTCTCATCCCCATTCTCCTGCCTTTTTTCCATAACCCCTGACCCCCTTATTAATCAAGAACCCATCTATCTCTGTCTTAAAGACACTCAATGACCTGGCCTCCACAGCCTTCTGCAGCAAAGAGTTCCACAGATTCACCACTCTCTGGCTGAAGAAAGTCCTCCTCATCTCTGTTTTAAAGGATCGTCTCTTTAGCCTGAGGTTGTGCCCTCTGGTTTTAGCTTTTCCTATTAGTGGAAACATCCTCTCCACATCCACTCTATCCAGGCCTCGCAGTACCCTGTAAGTTTCAATAAGAACCCCCCTCATCCTTCTAAACACCAACGAGTACAGACCCAGAGTCCTAGAACATAGAACATAGAACATTACAGCGCAGAACAGGCCCTTCGGCCCACGATGTTGCACCGACCAGTTAAAAAAAAAAACTGTGACCCTCCAACCTAAACCAATTTCTTTTCGTCCATGAACCTATCTACGGATCTCTTAAACGCCCCCAAACTAGGCGCATTTACTACTGATGCTGGCAGGGCATTCCAATCCCTCACCACCCTCTGGGTAAAGAACCTACCCCTGACATCGGTTCTATAACTACCCCCCCTCAATTTAAAGCCATGCCCCCTCGTGCTGGATTTCTCCATCAGAGGAAAAAGGCTATCACTATCCACCCTATCTAAACCTCTAATCATCTTATATGTTTCAATAAGATCCCCTCTCAGCCGCCGCCTTTCCAGCGAAAACAATCCCAAATCCCTCAGCCTCTCCTCATAGGATCTCCCCTCCATACCAGGCAACATCCTGGTAAACCTCCTCTGCACCCTCTCCAAAGCCTCCACATCCTTCCTGTAATGTGGGGACCAGAACTGCACACAGTACTCCAAGTGCGGCCGCACCAGAGTTGTGTACAGTTGCAACATAACGCTACGACTCCTAAATTCAATCCCCCTACCAATAAACGCCAAGACACCATATGCCTTCTTAACAACCTTATCTACTTGATTCCCAACTTTCAGGGATCTATGCACACATACACCTAGATCCCTCTGCTCCTCCACACTATTCAAAGTCCTCCCGTTAGCCCTATACTCAACACATCTGTTATTCCTACCAAAGTGAATTACCTCACACTTCTCCGCATTAAACTCCATCCGCCACCTCTCGGCCCAACTTTGCAACCTGTCTAAGTCTTTCTGCAAACTACGACACCCTTCCTCACTGTCTACCACACCACCGACTTTGGTGTCATCAGCAAATTTGCTAATCCACCCAACTATACCCTCATCCAGATCATTAATAAATATTACAAACAGCAGTGGCCCCAAAACAGATCCCTGAGGTACACCACTTGTAACCGCACTCCATGATGAATATTTACTATCAACCACCACCCTCTGTTTCCTATCCGCTAGCCAATTCCTGATCCAATTTCCTAGATCACCCCCAATCCCATACATCTGCATTTTCTGCAGAAGCCTACCATGGTGAACCTTATCAAACGCCTTACTAAAATCCATATATACCACGTCCACTGCCTTGCCCCCATCCACCTCCTTGGTCACTTTCTCAAAAAACTCAATAAGGTTAGTAAGGCACGACCTACCTGCCACAAAACCATGCTGACTATCACCTATCAATTCATTACTCTCCAAATAACTATAAATCCTATCCCTTATAATTTTTTCCAACATCTTGCCGACAACAGAAGTGAGACTCACCGGTCTATAATTCCCGGGGAAGTCTCTGTTCCCCTTCTTAAACAATGGGACAACATTCGCTAACCTCCAATCTTCTGGTACTATACCAGAGGCCAACGACGACCTGAAGATCAGAGCCAGAGGCTCTGCAATCACTTCTCTTGCCTCCCAGAGAATCCTTGGATAAATCCCATCCGGACCAGGGGATTTATCTATTTTCAGACCCTCCAGAATATCCTGCACATCCTCCTTATCAACTGTAATACTGTCTATTCTACTCCCCTGCAACCCAGTGTCCTCCTCAGCTATATTCATGTCCCCTTGCGTGAACACCGAAGAGAAATATTGGTTCAATGCTTCACCAATCTCCTCCGGTTCCACACATAACTTCCCTCTGCCATCTATAACTGGCCCTAAACTTGCCCTAACCAACCTTCTGTTCTTGACATACCTATAGAACGCCTTAGGATTCTCTTTAACCCTATCCGCCAAAGTCTTCTCATGTCCCCTTTTAGCCCTTCTAAGCTCGCTCTTCAACTCCCTCTTAGCCAATCTAAAGCTTTCTAGTGCACTACCCGAGTGCTCACGTCTCATCCGAACATAAGCCTCCTTTTTCTTTTTAACCAACAAAGAAACTTTTTTGGTGCACCACGGTTCCCTAGCCCTACCAATTCCTCCTTGCCTGACAGGGACATACCTATCACAGACTCGCAGTAGCTGCTCCTTGAAAAAACTCCACATGTCGGACGTTCCCAGTCCCTGTAATCTCCTAGTCCAACCTATGTTTCCTAATTCTCTCCTAATAGCCTCATAATTACCCTTCCCCCAGCTAAAACCACTGGCCCGAGGTTCATGCCTATCCCTTTCCATCACTAAGGTGAACGTAACCGAATTGTGGTCACTATCACCAAAATGCACACCAACTTCCAAGTCTAGCACCTGGTCTGGCTCATTTCCCAGCACCAGATCCAATATAGCCTCACCTCTAGTTGGCCTGTCTACATACTGAGTCAAAAAACCTTCCTGCACGCTTTGAACAAAAACTGACCCCTCTAACGAGCTAGAGCTATAACAATTCCAGTCAACATTAGTCAAGTTAAAATCCCCCATAACAATTGCCCTATTACTTTCACTCCTAAGCAGGATTGACTCCGCAATCCTTTCCTCAACCTCTCTAGAACTTTTAGGAGGTCTATAAAAGACTCCCAACAGGGTGACCTCTCCTCTCCTATTTCTAATCTCCGCCCATACTACCTCAACAGATAAGTCCTCATCAAACCTCCTCTCTGACACTGTGATACAATCTCTGACCAATAATGCTACCCCTCCCCCTCTTCTACCTCCTTCCCTACTTCGACTAAAACATTTGAACCCCGGGACCTGCAGCATCCATTCCTGCCCCTGCTCTATCCATGTCTCTGAAATAGCCACAACATCGAAGTCCCAGGTACTGATCCACGCTGCAAGTTCACCCACTTTATTGCGAATACTCCTGGCATTGAAGTATACACATTTCAAACCCTGCTCCACCCCACCTCTGCAATGCCGTGCATTGCAGTCCCCATCCATGCATCCCTCACTTTCAGCCCCACTACTCAGGATCCCTCCCCCCCCCCGAATCAGTTTAAACCTCCCTGCATGGCCTTAGCAAATTTACCCCCCAGGATATTGGTCCCCTTCTGATTAAGGTGTAGACCATCCTTCTCATAGAGGTCACACCTTCCCCAGTACGAGCCCCAATTGCTTAAGTACCTGAACCCCTCCCTCCTGCACCATCCCCTCAGCCATGAATTCAAACCTTCCCTCTCCCTATTCCTCTCTAAACTATCCCGTGGTACAGGCAAGAGTCCAGAGATAACCACTCTGTCAGTCTTGGCCTTTAGTTTCCACCCCAACTCCATAAATCCCTGCCTAATATCCCCTTCCCCTATCCTCCCTATGTCGTGTGTCCCCACATGTACAATAACTTGTGGTTTATCTCCCTCCCCCCTAAGAGTCCTGAATACCCTGTCAGACACATCCCGGACCCCAGCCCCTGGTAGGCAACACACCAACCCTGAGTCCCTACCTTTAGTTCCGACCCTCCTATCTGTCCCCTTAATTGTGGAGTCCCCAATCACAAGGCCCAGTCTTTTACAGCCCCTAACCACCTGAGCTTTCTCACTCGGCTCACCCCCAGAGATCTGCTCTCTATGCTCAGTTGATTCCTCCTCAACTGTAGCCTCCAGCACCGAAAACCTATTATGGAGGGGAACCGCCCCAGGGGATTGTCTTCCCGATTGCTTCTTACCCCTCCTCCTGGCATTGACCCAAGCCTCATTTCTAGGAGTTACTATTTCTCTATAACTCCTATCAACCTCCACCTCCGCCTCCCGAATTATGCGGAGTTCCTCTACCTCCCCCTCCAGCTCCTTTACACGCTCCTCCAGAAGCTGCAATCTAATGCACTTCTTACAACTAAAATCTCCTGAAACACTACTGGATTTCCTCACCACATACATCCCACAGGAGATGCAGCATACTGCCTGAACTGCCATCCCTGAAGCCATTACCAGCAAGAAAAAAAGAAAACAAAAAACTTCCCCACACTTATAATTAGGTTAGAGGAGGATGGAAGGGTGGGATCCTCTACCAGTGTAGAGGATCGGGTATCTCCTCTGCACCAATTTATAGGGCTAGGGGCCCGAGAGAAAAAAAAAACTACCACTGAGGGGGAACCACCCAGGTAACTGACTTTTAAAGTTAAAATAAAAACCCTTCCCTTCCTCAACCGTTCCTCATGCGACAAGCTCTTTCATTCTTGTGAACCTCCTCTGGACCCTTTCCAAGGCCAACACATCCTTCCTTAGATACGGGGCCCAAAACTGCTCACAATACTTCAAATGGGGTCTGACCAGAGCCTTATACAGCCACCCTGACAAAAATGGTCAGGGAATCAACACTTTTGACAATTACTTGCAATTTATTTAAATAAGAACTTGCATTTATACAGCACTTTCAATGTAGTTAAATATCTTAAGGGCTTCACAGGAGCATTATTGCACAAAATGGACATTGAGCCAAAGAAGGAGCTTGGTGGGGTACGTTTTAAAGAATGTCTGAAATGAAGAGGTGGAGAATTTTGGGAGGTAACTCCAAGGGAATTCTTAGGGGCTAGGTAGCTGAAGACACAACCACCAATAGTGGGGGTGAAAGAATTGGGAGATCTGCAAGAGACTAGAATCGGGGCAAGGCTGAGATTCTGGAATATCCTCGGACAAGAGGAGGTTAGAAAAATTGATGGGAGTTGTGACAAGGTGCGGAGGGATTTGAAGGTGATGATAAGAATTTTAAAACCCAGGCATTAGTGAACATGGAGCCAATGTTGATCAGTGATTTGGTGTGAGTTAGGATGCATATCAATCTACATATTTAGACAATGCAGACATTGTCTTCAGCTTAAGGTAAAGTTTTAAGATGAAACTGTTGGGAGGGGAGATTCTACCATTGCATTCAAACAGCCTTGCACTATGTTCTCTCCCAGGTTATTGAACTAAAGTATCACGCTGGTAGTGTAAGTATGTTTGCTTCAGAGTGGACGCTTCAAAGTAATATGCACCCACTCTCAAATTATCACAATATACAGGATGTCAAGGAGTGAGTCATTGAGAGCAGTATGGCACCATGTGGCAATAGATGTGCATGAGGAACTAATTGTATAGAGAATATAGAATATATAATATATTTATACATAAAGATTTAATTTTTAAGACTTTTAAAAACTCGATGTTCTCATCTTTAGATTCACTGAGTATTGCTGGTTGGCGATTATGTTTTTTCTCTGGGGAGAACCTTTCTTTGCAGTTTGTTACCTCCTCACATTGAACAATGATTGAGAACTCCAGCTTTTACACAGGGTTATATTTTGCACATTTTATGCACAGGATCTGAAGCACACAATAGAACGCACAACAGACCTAATAACCCACATGGTATATGGATTGTGTCGCTCACGGACACCCTGTTGGGTGATTGGGGTATTTCATAAAATGTGTAGTAAATCATTAGCACCGCAATAGTCATTAATCAGCAATGAATTGGGATTCCTATTTCCTCTCTTTTCACTGTGTTCATAACAAAACAAAGAGCTTCCAAACAACATTATAAAAACTGAACATCACCGACGTATTTATAGTCATTTTAATGAAATTATCCTTGTAAGTGTATTCATTAATGAGGCTCCGACAGGCTGATGACAAAAGATAGTGAGCCTGCCATTCGACTTGTCATGATTTCAACACCATTGGTGTAAAATGTGAACCAAAGTTGAGAAGAACAGGGGAACATATGGACATGGGGGATAGGAGGAGGCAATTCAGGGCCTTTGGCCTACTCCTCTATTCAATCAACTCATGGTTGATCAGCAGCGCAATACCTTTTGCCTTCCTTTGCTCCACATCCCCTCATAGCTTTACCTAATGATCTCAATCTTGCAATCATCAATTGTCCCAGCATTCACAGCCTATAGGGGGAGAGAGTTTCACATTTCCACTATGTTTTGTGTGGTAAAGTGCTTCCTGATTTTGCTCTGAATGGTCAAGTTCTAACTTTAAGGTTTTGTCTCCTTGATCTTGATTCTCCCAAAAGTGGGAATCATTTGTATCAAATCTATCAGAACCTGTTAACCTTTTAAACATTCCGACTCTGCTTTTCAAAGGAAAATTAAGTTTGTGTTTGTATTCATGAAGTGTCCCTCCATCACCCACTTGGACACATCATCAAAAGACCAAATCCTATGGTTATACAATACGAAATAGATCAATTTTACACCAGACAGGAATTATACTCCACCTGCTGTCAAGTTAAAGATTGGTGACATGATGCAAGGTGTCCTTGAGGGGGGAGATGGGGGGGGGGGGGGGGGGAGGGCGGGGGCGATAGGAAGATTCATGGGGGAGAGGGGATGCTGTCTTGGTTGGTGGACATCCACAGGGCTGGTTCGGATTTGTCTCACAAGTTAATGTTACTCTTGCATTGATGTGCACCAGAAACCACATCACAACAACGTAAAGGTAGCAGTACAAAAATCCAGTGTTAGAAATACAGCTTGCACGTGAGAGAGAGTTCGATGCATTTACACTACAATCTTATCTTTGTGTCTGAATTAAAGCTTTAGCTTAAATTCAGAGCCTGGCCCCAGTCCTGAGAGGGACTTTAATATATGTATTTCTCAGATATGGGTGCCATAAGAAAAGCAGTATTGCTACAATAGGTCTGCCTGACTCTGAACATGATAAAACACTTTGTGCTATTGTCACTTTTACACTAGACTTCTTCAACGTTCTGCAGGCCAGTCGCACACTTTCTACCCTCGGTAAACTTTCATTCATCCAACCCTCTACTGCTCATATTCTAACCCACACCAACTCCCGTTTTTCCTTCATCCATATTCTCACTGAGCTACATTCCTTTAAATGTTAAAAAATTTAAAATTCTCATCCTGTGTTCAAATTCATCCCTGTCCCCACTACTCCCAGTCTCTCAAGCCCTATACCCCTCTGAGATAAGACCATAAGATATAGGAGCAGAATTAGGCCATTCAGCCTGTCGAGTCTGGTCCGCCATTCAATCATGGATGATAAGTTTCTCAACCCCATTCTCCCGCTTTATCCCTGTACCTTTGATCCCTTTGCCAAACTCTCTGTTCCTACATTCGTCCCCTTGTCAATCCTGCACTTGCTCCATCAGTGAGAATTGTGCCTTCAGCTGCCTTGTTTTGTGTCTCCTCCCTCTCTCTTCCTTAAAACCTACATACTTGGCCAACCTTTCAACCACCTGTCCGAATAACTCCCCTTGTGTTTTGGAGGGGGAAGAGGCACTTTTGTCTGCTAAGTCTCCTCAGAAGCCCCTTTAGATGTCTTACTGATTCAGGGTGCTGTATGGATGTTGTTAGTAAAGAGTTGATGAGCATTAAGGAACAGGCTGGTGCGGACCCAAGAGTCAGATTGTGTGTGTGTGAGGGAGGATAGGTATGGGAAATAGAGCGGACTTGGAGTTAGTGAGAATATGAGGAATGCCGAGTGTGTCTACAAGAATCATAGAATCCCTATAGTGCAGAAGGAGGCCATTCAGCCCATTGAGTCAGCACTGACTCTCTGAAAGAGCATCTTACCCAGGCCCCAATCTATCTCCATAAGCCTGAGCATTTACCATGGCCAATCCACCTAACCTACACATCTTTGGACACTAAGGGGCAATTTAGCTTGGCCAATCCGCCTAACCTGTATATCTTTGGACACTAAGGGGCAATTTAGCATGGCCAATCCATCTAACCTGTACATCTTTGGACACTAAGGGGCAATTTAGCACGGCCAATCCATCTAACCTGCACATCTTTGGACACTAAGGGGCAATTTAGCACGGCCAATCCACCTAACCTGTACATCCTTGGACCCTAAGGAACAACTTAGAATGGCCAATCCAACTAACCTGCCCATCTTTGGTGCAAGAAGGAGAAGTGATCACCCTGAAATACCAAGAAGAATCTGAGCCAATTGAAGATTAAGACAATCCATTCTGGTGTCGAAATCTTCACATGCTCCCCCACAGATTAACCAAACTCGTTGTTTTCCTCAGTCTGCCCATGTTCAGAGGGGGGGGGGGGGGGAGCAATATTCTCAAAAATAAGATGAATCCTATGAAAGGAGTTGATTTCCAGCAGCCCGCTCCAGGGAGCACCCCTGGGGAGTCACTGACCTGCAGCCCAAGTCCACCCACAATTATTCCAGGTCAAATTGTTGACATTGTCAATCATGCTGAGTGACAGTTCATTTGATAAAGGCATGTTTGCTTCCCAGATCCATGTTGAAAGTGGCTGGGGAAGAGAAGGAATCAGCCCTGTGTGAGACAAAGAAACTGTTCTGAACTATCTTCTGATAAAGCAGCAGGAATCTTCCCGAAACACTTTCTGCTAGATCAGAACACAAGGCATCCCCACTGAGAAGCATTTACACAGCGCCATGGCTCAAATAAAAGGCTAAAGCAGGGAATGATTCAGAGACACCGAGTGTAACAGGTGGAGAATGGAGGGAAGGTCTAACCTAGGGAAGGATGGCTGGGCCCAGGGAGGAATGATTCTCATACAGGGAGGAAGGGAAAGTCGAAAAATATTTGGAGATTTCAGAGAAGCCAGTGAGGGACTAGGGCGCAACCCTGAGACATTAACAGTGTGTTTTTTTAATAAGTTTACAGTACAAGTAGGCTTACATTAACACTGCAATGAAGTTACTGTGAAAATCCCCTTACTGCCACACTTCGGCGCCTGTTTGGGTACACCAAGGGAGAATTTAGCATGAACAATGCATCTCGCCAGCATGTCTCTCAGACTGTGGGAGGAAATCAGAGCACCCGGAGGAAACCGACGCAGACACGGGGAGAACGTGCAGACTCTGCACAGTGACCCAGGAATCGAACCTGGGTCCCTGGCTCTGTGAGGCAGGAATGCTAACCACTGTGCCACCGTGCCACCGGTGGGAGATTGTAGAACATTTAACTGACCTTAGCTTACCCTGAATGCAACAAAGCTAATTTGGTCATTTTAAGATGTTTGTGGGATTCTTTCTGGTTAATAGACTGGATTGGAATGTGATTGGCCCCTACACATTGATTAACTTTCATTTCATCCCCTTGTTAACTGGAACATTTGCTGTGGACAGTTCGATACAAATTTTAGGAAGGATATTCCAAACGGTATTTGCCGCCTTTTGTAATGTTTTATAATTTAGCTTGTGCCCCGGCCCCCAACGAAGCAAGGAGCTGCAACTATATGAGAGAGGTCAGCGATCCGCATCTTGTGCGGCAAATATCCCTCACAGGGCGGAAAATTAACCGAAAAATTGCTACTGATCAGTGTGTGTGTGTGAGACGGCTGGCGGCCAATGTCACAGTGTGTGTATGGGGCTGCTATTCAATGCTCATTTCTCGCTCTCTGGTAAATCTCAAATCCGTTTCACGCTTTGCTCTGAAAGCCAGCGCCGTGCTAATGATCTCCATGTTCCGACACAATCACAATTTTATGCTCCAAGATCTCACTGCAGCCCTTCAGCTTCCCCCCCCCCCCCCCCAACCTCAATGCATTCCTTCTCCTAGCAACTAGAAGTCTGCCCCTCTTCACAACTTGAAATACTGTTTGAAAATATAATAATAGAACCTGGTTGTGCGTTAGTGACTCGCCAGAGACCGCTCCCCCCTCTCCCCCAGCACACTTTATGGACTGGACGCCTGTATATTCAACAAGCAAGCACCATGTTTGATTCTTCAGGAAAATCCCCAAAGTAAATGGAGTCCCTGGCATTGTAAATTATATTTACATTCCTCCTTTCCAACGAATCAAGCCAACAAGTGGCGATGGGCAGAGGTGAGAGCAGAGAGTGGTTAAATTCGGAATGCATTCAAATCAAACAGAAAGTTTGAATAATCTAGCAGATGGAAGGGCCGAATGGTCTGCTCCTATTTCTGATGATTCAATGTTAGAGCAAAAGGACATCAGTTGCAGTCACAAACCTCCCTTCAGAAGCTGCAGGATAGGCAGCCCCTCCTGTGGGGAAAAAAAGACCCTCTGAGTTTCTTGTGCCCAGTTTTAGAGATAAAGAACTTGCATTTACACAGCGCCTCCTTCAACCCCAGGATACACCCCCCGCCCCCCGCCCCACCAACGCTTCTACCAACAACGGGCGGCACGGTGGCACAGTGGTTAGCACTGCTGCCTCACAGCGCCAGGGACCCGGGTTTGATTCCGGCCTCGGGTCCCTGTCTGTGTGGAGCTTGCACGTTCTCCCCGTATCTGCGTGGGTTTCCTCCGGGTGCATCAGGTTCCTCTCCCACAGTCCAAAGATGTGTGGGTTAGGTGGACTGGCCATGATAAATTGTCCCTTAGTGTCAGTGGGATTAGCTAGGGTAAATACATGGGGTTACAGGGATAGGGCCTGGATGGGATTGTTGTCGGTGCAGGCTCGATGGGCCGAATGGCCTCCTTCTGCACTGTAGGGATTTTATGAATAGCACCGCTAATCACTGCTGGAATGTAAGAAACAGCAGCAGCCAAGTTGCTGCATAGTAAGATCCCAACTCAGCAATGTGATAACGACCAGACAATGTGTGCCAGCAGCAAGCCTGGCCTGCTTTAGCAGTGAATTTCTTAGGGATGCGATACCACACCTGGGGCTTTACTGGCCTCTCCTCGTCTGTTAGATCACTTGCACTTTTCACAGGCCCCCAGACTCTTTAGTGAATGGAGAATCGCCAGCTGTCTGTGAGGGAGAAGGGTCCGTTTCCAATCTCCATTTTACGGTTATTAGTGGATCTCTCCATTTCCCACACTGTTACATGGCAACATTCCCAGCCAGGCTGCTGACTTTTCTTGGACAAATGCTTTCATTTCTCATCGCTTCTCACTCCATGCAGGGACTCACAGATGTCACTCATCCCCACCCTCCCGGCAAATTGCACCTATTTGAGTAAATTGAGTATAAAGGAATCTCCGGTGTCATTGTGTGAAGTTCTCTTTGATTTCATACATTCACCCCATGCCTGACACACTGTGGAAATTGGTCATGTGCAATAGGAATATACTTGTAGCGATATGCTGACAGCAGCAAGCTGCCCCTAATTTTGTCCGGGCTATTTTCCCCAGGGATGGAATACAGTATTATTGTGATTGTCCCACTTGCAAAACTATGCGGGGGACAATTATACGGCAGTCAATGCAGAGTTCCTGCGTTTTCTATAAGCATATATGCATATCCAATCAACTCTGTTCACTCTGAAAGGAAAAGTTAGAGGGGAAATTAATAGAGTTGTTGAAAGATTATGAAGAATTCGATAGAGTGAGAGAGAGAAAGAGATAGAGAGAGAGAGAGAGAGGTAGAGAGAGAGAGATAGACAGAGAGAAAAAGAGACAGAGGGAGAAAGAGATAGAGAGAAAGAGAGAGAGAGGTAGAGAGAGAAAGAGATAGATACAGAGAGATAGACACAGAGAGAAAGAGATAGATAGGGAGAGCTAGGTACAGAGAGAAAAAGATAGAGAGATAGACAGAGAAAGAGATAGAGAGAGGGGGAGAAAGAGGTAGAGAGAGACATAGAGAGATAGAGAGAGAGAGATAGATAGATAGATAGATAGATAGATAGATAGATAGATAGATAGATAGATAGATAGATAGATAGATAGATAGATAGATAGATAGAGAGAGCGAGATAGACAGACAGACAGATAGATAGATAGATAGATAGATAGACAGACAGACAGACAGACAGGTAGAGAGAGAGAGAGAGATAGATAGATAGATAGACAGACAGACAGACAGACAGACAGACAGACAGACAGACAGACAGACAGACAGACAGACAGACAGACCGACCAATTCCACTAGAGGAAATTGCTAACCAGTGGACAGAGTTAAGTTAATTCGCAAAGCAATCAGAGGATGTTATAAGTGTGTATGTTTTTGGAGGGGGTTAATTGGGAAAGATTTGGCAAGTTGAAGAAGAAGCACAGAGCGATAGTGCAGGGTAGCGGCATGATTAATGGTCACCAGAGTTTGGGAGGAGGGGATAGAGCATACAAACGCATGAGTGGGCCACAGAATTGGGAAAATAGTAAAACAAGACAGATCTAAAAGTTCTTTATCTGGCTACACGGCAGCATTCATAACAAGATTTTGAACTGTCAACACAAATGAATGACGGCAGTATGATATGACATGGTTGCAAAGTGACCATGGCTCGAAATTCAAGAATATTTGACATTTAGGAAGGACAAAGGGAAGAAAAAGGAGGTGAGGTAGCTCTGTTAATAAATGGTGAAATCAGTACATGAAGGAGGGTAATATAAAACTTATACTATAAAAGGCCCTCATTTTAGATTTACTATAATAAATAGACTAGGTTAAGGTAAAGATACAAGATGCCTTATAAAAAGAATAATGATTCACCATGCGCCTAATACAATATGCAAAGGTATTGTCTGTATAACCACAAGTTAATCAAGTATTATGAAATTAAACTGTATTCTTGATGTGTTTTGTAAATCTTGACCAATGGGTGATCTAATTGCTCAGCATGATGGGAAATAGACAGTAGTAGACAGGCCAAATTCTTTTGAGACAATGGAATATAGAGTGCAGCTCTCCTCATCAGCTTGAGTCAGGCAGCTGAAAGTTAATCAGGTCTTTGGAATGTACGGGAGTGCATTAGCTCAAGGTTAGTGAGGTTGGTACAGATTCTCATGCTGATAATGGGACTGGACATAGGCAAGAGAATTGACTCCCCTTACCAATTAAAATTTGCAGGTGATAGCAATATCCTTGAATCTACCAGATTTATGTAGTTAGGTTTCCTAGTAACGAGGGAAGAACTTTCAGACGCAATGGACTAATGAGCTCCTAATCCTGCTGACAGGTAGAGCATTATTGGCTAAGGTAATAACATGTAATATTGTAATTGGACCCTCCAGTTTGGGTGACAAGCTGGACAGGAAATCAAAGTGTTCAGAAGAGTATATCAAACTCACACTTGGACTGTTATGTCAGAAAGGATAGCCGGTGCTTGCTGACTATCTTTTCTCCTGATGCATGTATTAGCAATAAACTTTTTTTCACTCTTTAACTACATGGTGTCTTTCGTGGTCTCTGTATTGGCTGAGTTCAGCTGAGTGCAAGATGCCCCACCCCCCGAGGGACACCCTGAAAAATTCCTCTTACAGTACAGTAATGAGAAATGATCTTGGTTTGGAGGATCTAACTATATGATCAGTTTGGGTGGTGATAAGAAATAGCAGTGTGAAGAAGTCACTGATGAGAAGAATTTATAAGTCCTCTGACAATAATTACTCTAGTATAAAGCAAGAAATAATGGGGGCTTGTAACAAAGAAGCTTCAATAATCATGGGAGATTTTAGTCTTCATTTATAGTAAATGAATCAAATTGGCAAAGGTAGCCTGGAAGATAAGTTCATTGAGTGTGTTTGGGAAAGTTTTGTAGAACAATACATTTCAGAACCAACCAGGGAATCGGCTATTTTAGACCTGGTAATGTGCAATGAAACAAAATTAATTACTGTTCTCACAGAAAACAATTCTCTGGGTAAGAGTGATTATAATATGATAGAATTTCACATTCAGTTTGAGGGTGAGCAATGGGGGTCTGAAACTAAAGTTAAATACTTAAATAAAGGCAATTACAAGGACACAAATATAGGGTTGGCTAGAGTGGAATGGAAAATAGGTTAAAATGTAAGATGGCAGACAAGAATGTGGCAGACATTGAAGGGAATATTCCATTACACTTAACAAAGATATATCCCATTGTGAACAAAAGAAGGATGCACCATCTGTGGCTAAGTAAGGAAGTTAAGGAAGTTAAGGATGGTATCAAATGGAAAGGAAAGATGCATAATTCTGCAAAACTTAATAGTAGACCAAAGGATTGTGAACATTTTAGAAACCAACATAAAGTGATTAAAGTGTAATAAAGAGGGAGAAAGTGGGGTATGAGTATGAAAATTAACAAGACATAAAACACAGTGAAAGCCTCTCCACGTATTTAAAAAGGAAAATATAGCAGCTAAAGTGAGCATTGGTCCCTTATAGAATGAGACTAGGGAATTAATAATGGGAAACAAGAAAACGGCAAAGGATTGAGGATTGACTAACTAACAGGGAACAGAGTCAGGAAAAATGGATCATTTCCAGGTTATATTAATGACTTGGGTGAAGGGACATACTGCATTGTAGCCAAATTTGTTGATGATACAAAATTAGGCAGGAAAGCAAGTTGTGATGAGGATACAAAGTGTTTTCAAAGGGATATAGCTGGGTTAAGTGAGTGGGCAAACATTTGGGAAATGAGGTATAATGTGGGAAAATGGAGATTGTCCACTTGGGCAGAAAGAATAGAAATGCAGAATATTATTTAAATGAAGAGTGGTTACAGCATGTTGCAATACAGAGGGATCCAGGTGTCCTTGTACACAAATCACGAAACGTTAGCAAACAGATACAGCAAGCAATTAGAAAAGTAAATGGCATATGGTCTTTATTGCAAGGGTGATGGAATATAAAAATAGGGAAGTTTTGCTACATTTGTGAAGGATGTTAGTGAAACTGCACCAAGAGTAGAATTATAGAATCATCGATCCTTTACAGTGCAGAAGGAGGCTATTCAGTCCACAGAGCCTGCACCAACAACAATCCCACTCAAGCCCTATTGCCATAACTCTTTGTATTTACCCTGCTAATCCTCTGACACTAAGGGGCAATTTAGCATGGCCAATCAACCTAACCTGCACATCTTTGGAGTGTGGGAGGAAACCAGAGCACCCAGAGGAAACCCATGCAGACATGGGGAGAACGTGCGAACTCCACACAGACAGTGCTGAGCACAATTTTGAGGGATATGCTTGAATTGGAAGCAACTCCGAGAAGAATCGCTAGGCTAATTCCTGGGATGAAGAGGTTATCTGAGGAGGAGAGGTTGAGCAGATTAGACCTATACTCACTGGAGTTTGGAAAACGTTCAGAGAGGGCTTGACTGGGTTCATACTGAGAGGATCTTCCCTTGTGTGAAATAATCTAGAATTGGGGGGCAGGGTTTAAAAATAAGGGGTTGCAATTTAAGGTGAAGTTGAATGAGGTATTTCTTCTCAGGGGGCCCAGTAGTGCTTGGGATTCCTTCCCAGGCCCTCCCCAAGCAGGCAGTGAAGGCTGGGTCAATTAACTCATTTGTTAATAAGGAGGTACGTGACCTCAGACTTTTGTATCTTTTTCCTGATGGAAGAAGGTGGAAGAGAGAATGTCTGGGTGCGTGGGGGTCCTTAATTATGCTGGCTGCTTTTCCGAGGGAGCGGGAAGTGTAGACAGTGTCAATCGATGGGAGACTGGTTTGCGTGATGGATTGGGCTACATTCATGACCTTTTGTAATTCCTTACAGTCTTGGGCAGAGCAGGAGCCATACCAAGTTGTGATATAATCAGAAAGAATGCTCTCTATGGTGCATCTGTAAAAGTTAATGAGAGTCGTAGATGACATGGCAAATTTCCCTAGTCTTCTGAGAAAGTAGAGGCATTGGTGGGCTTTCTTAACTATAGTGTTGGCGTGGGGGGACCAGGACAGGTTGTTGGTGAGTTGGACACATTTCTGTTTGATAGGGGAGTGAAGAGTTTTGGAGGACAGGTGGGAAAGTGGAAATAAGGGCAAAATCAGATAAGGCATGAGCTTATTGCACAGTAAAGCAGGCATGGTGGGCTGAGTGGCCTACTCTTTCCTATTGCTTATGTTTCTATGGGTTTATTCTGTGAGTTATGGCCGTGAATACATTGCCTGGATGGATGGTGAAAGCAGAATTGGATAAGGACTTGAAAGTAGAGAATTGCAAGGTTGTGGGAGAAGAATAGGAGGATTGGGATTAACTATTTACTGTGTACAGTTCTGGTCACCCTATTATACAAAGGATATTATTAAACTAGAAAGAGTGTAGGAAAAGATTACTAGGATGCTACCGGGACATGATGGTTTGAGTCATAAGGAGAGGCTACACAGACTGGGACTTCTTTCCCTGGAGCGTAGGGGGCTTAGGGGTGTTCTTATAGAGGTCTATAAAATAATGAGGGGCATAGATAAGATAGATGGTCAACATATTTTCCCAAAGGTAGGGGAGTCTAAAAGTAGAGGGCATAGGTTTAAGGTGAGAGGTGAGAGATGCAAAATGGTCCAATCTTTTCACTCAGAGGGTGGTGAGTGTCTGGAACGAGGTGCCAGAGGCAGTAATAGAGGCCGGTACAATTTTGTCTTTTAACAATCATTTAGACAGTTACATGGGTGAGATGGGAATAGAGGGATAAGGGCCAAACGCAGGGAATTGGGACTAGCTTAGTGGCAAAAACTGGGCGGCGTGGACAAGTTGGGCCAAAGGGCCTGTTTCCATGCTGTAAACCTCGAAGACTCTATAACTGCAAAGCTCATTCAAAGAGCCGGCACAGACTCGAAGGGAAGAATGGTCTTCTTTACATGTTACCAAAGTGTCATCCTTTGAATGGTGATCACTCTACAACATAGGTGAAAGTGCAGGTAAATGAATCCATTCCAAAGTTACTGCAATTGTCCCCATCAGCATAACATTTCTCTCAATTTTGCGGTTCACTCTGCCTCCTGTTTTCTGATTTCTGTGACCCTTTTCTCTGTTTCAATCTGCGCCTCAATTTTCTCTCCCAGTTTGAATGCAGTCTGATAAACACTTTTACTTTCTAACCAGTTCAAAAGAATCCTTCTTTTTGTGTGTGTGTGTAACTGGAATAAAAAGGAGCAATTTGCTGAGTTGGAGCGAATCCCCGGGGCCTCCTGTTTATCATATTAAATGTGACCCAGTCCCTAACAGCAGCCTTCAGCCAGGACGGCGTCTCACAGCGAGGAGAATCGGGGAAACGCCTCCGTCTCATTGAGTTCACACAACCCCGATTCGGTGCTCACACTCACACACACACACAGACAGACAAGTCACCAGCTCCGGGCGTACAGTCAGTGTGGGAGCATCTCTGAAAAATCCATCCCATATTCCAGCAGGGAAAAAAACTCCTGAAATGGGAAATTGAAGCCAGTTTTTTGGGGGGAACGGGTTGAAAGGGGGGTTTGGGGCACGCGACCGGCCTTTGAAAGAATTCAAGACCCAACACAACCTCGATGGACTCTCCCGGAGCTTGTTTAAGTCACTCGAGTTTGATTGGAGACATAAAAGCTGGATGGGGGAAATGAATAGCCCAGAAAGAGCCAATGAGGCGCATTAACATCCCATTGAGTTCAGGCCAAAAAGAGAGAGTTGAAAGGAGTTTGTGAAGAAGCTGCGGTGAGTTTATGGCCACCGCCCGGGACAAACACTTCATTGTCTTCGCGAAAAAAAAGCAGCCCTTCATTCTTAAACATGAGCCGCTTCCCATTGTCGTGGGCTGATGTGGAAAACATCTGCTGGAGGAGATAAAAAGATACAAGCAACCTTTGCGATGGGAAAAGGTGGGTTCATGAGAGCAACTCTGGAGCAGACAATACTGAACCTCACACTGTTGAATCAAAAGGAAAGTCGGGAATATAGAGAGGGAGAATATTAAGATCCTCACTGCCCATAGCTGCCCATTGCTGCCCAGTGCTTCTCTGGAGCAGAGGAATACAACGGTGTTAATGACAGTTCCATCTGGAAACAAGTGAAGGAACACTAAGGGAAGCAAAGAGGGAGTACAGAAAGAGAATGGCAGCTAACATAAAAGGGAATCCCAAAATCCTCCATAGGCAGTAAATGCCTGCTAAACACAGGGATAAGATGATGAGGTAATTTACGCATGAAGGCAGGGGATATGGCTGTGATAACAATTGGATCTTATCTTTACCAAGGGTGAAGAGGAAGACATACATTCATTAGAAGGGTTTAAAATTGATAAGGAGGAAGAATTTTTATAAAGTTTATTTATTAGTCACAAGTAAGGCTTACATTAATGCTGCAATTAAGTTACTGTGAAATTCCCCTAGTCGCCACACTCCAGCGCCTGTTTGGGTCAATGCACCTAACCAGCACGTCTTTCAGACTGTGGGAGGAAACCGGGCACCTGGAGGAAACCCACACAGACACGGGGAGAATGTGCAAACTCCACACAGACAGTGACCCAAGCCGGGAATCGAACCCAGATCCCTGGCACTGTGAGGCAACAGTGCTAACCATTGTGGTATTGGACAGGTTACCTGTACTTAAAAGTTGATAAAGTGCCAGGACTGGATGAGACATATCCGAGGATATGGCAAGAAGTGAGAGTAGAAATTGCAGAGGTGCTGGCCATCATAATCTTTCAATTTTCCTTCGGCTCAGCAGTGGTGCCAAAGGATTGGAACATTGGAAATGTTGCACCCTTGTTCAGGGAAAGGTGTAAGGATAATTTCAGCAACTGCAAGCCAGTCAGTGGGGAAACATCTAAAAACAATTATTCGGGACCACATTAATAGTCACATGGACAAATGTGGGTTAATTAAGGAAAGCCAGCATGGATTTCCTAAGGAAGCATCATGTTTATTTAACCTGATGAAGTTTTTTTTGAAGAGGATTGATGAGGACAATGCTGTTGATGTGGTGTATATGGACTTCAAAACACATTTGAGACAGTGCCGCACAACAGACTTGTTAGCAAAGTAATAGCTCAGGGAATGAAAGGCATGGTAGCAACATGGATACTGAATTGGCTGAATGGCAAGAAAGAGAGTGTACTGGCTGATGAACATACTTTGTGCCAGAGGAAGGTTTGTAGTGTAGTTCTCCAGGCATCTGTATTGGGACTCTTGCTTTTCCTGATATATAAAATGACTGTGATGTTAGTGTACCTTTAAGAAGTATTTTTTTTTAAATCATGATCTCTGCAGATCTCTTAGTCAGTGTGTCTCATACTCACAGCCTTAGGTGATGTCATTGTTGGGAGGAGAAAAATTCTGGGCAGGTCAGGTCATGATGTGGAGATGCCGGCGTTGGACTGGGGTAAACACAGTAAGAAGTTTAACAACACCAGGTTAAAGTCCAACAGGTTTATTTGGTAGCAAAAGCCACACAAGCTTTCGGAGCTCTAAGCCCCTTCTTCAGGTGAGTGGGAATTCTGTTCACAAACAGAGCATATAAAGACACAAACTCAATTTACATGAATAATGGTTGGAATGCGAATACTTACAACTAATCAAGTCTTTAAGAAACAAAACAATGTGAGTGGAGAGAGCATCAAGACAGGCTAAAAAGATATGTATTGTCTCCAGACAAGACAGCCAGTGAAACTCTGCAGGTCTAGGCAACTGTGGGGGTTACAAATAGTGTGACATGAACCCAATATCCCGGTTGAGGCCGTCCTCGTGTGTGCGGAACTTGGCTATCAGTTTCTGCTCAGCGACTCTGCGCAGTCGTGTGTCGCGAAGGCCGCCTTGGAGAACGCTTACCCGAATATCAGAGGCCGAATGCCCGTGACCGCTGAAGTGCTCCCCAACAGGAAGAGAACAGTCTTGCCTGGTGATTGTCGAGCGGTGTTCATTCATCTGTTGTCGCAGGTCAGGTGACAGGGATTTCATTTTCAGTTTCAGTTTGGAGCTGCAGGTTTGAGTTTTTAGCTTTAGAAGGGACAGCAAGTTAAAAAGAAGTGTTTTCCCTCTCTCCCTGTTGTTTTGAAAATTCTGTTGGTTTTCTGGAGGGTGAAAATTTGCTGTTCTAGGGGGCTGGACCAGAGTTTCTCTGGTGTTTTGGGAAGCTGTCTTATCTTCAAACTGTTCTGAATTTCAAGAGCCTTGGACTGCAGAATTCAAATAACGGCCTCGATTCCAATATCACATAAGCATTAATCTGTGCTGCATTAAACCTGTGAAAAGAGTCTTTTGTCTATGAGAGGTTTTGGTTTTGATTGGGACATCTTATATATATATGTTCATTAAGGGTTATACATTATCATGATTGTTTGTTTCTTGTTTGTAATTGATAAAAGTTCTTGCTAATTTTCTTATCATACATGTTAACTATATTCTTAAATCATCTTTGTTTGATAAAAGCTCCCCAGTGGGTCACTTGAATCATACCTGAAGTGAAACCTATCATGCTTATCCTAGCCAAATTCAAAATGCAAAATTTATGATTCAGGTGGACTTCATAAAGCACTTTGGAGTTTTTAATCTGAGCCATTACATGGTCTAGATCATTACCTTAATAATAGGAACATTGGGTACAAGAACAAAGAGATTATGTTGAACTTGTACATGTCATTAGTTGTGCCTCAGCTGGAATATTATGTCCTGTTCTGGGTACAACACTTTAGGAAGGATGTGAAGGCATAGGATAGGGTGCATTCCAAGGATGAGGAACTACAGTTATGAAGATAGATTATTTGCTGTGGAGAAAGGAAGACTGAGAGGAGGTTTGATAGAGGTATTCAAAATCGGGAAGGGTCTAGACAGAGTAAATAGGGAGAAACTGTTGCCACTCATGAAAGGACCAAGAAGGAGAGGGTGCAGATTTAAAGAAATTAGTCAAAGCAGCAAAAGTGATGTGAGGAAACACTTTTCCATGCAGCGAGTTGTTGGGGTCAGGAATGCACTGCTTGAGAGTGTGGTGGGGGAAAGTTAAGTTGAAGCATTCAAGACGGAAATTAGACTGTTACCTGAAAAGAGAGAATGAGCAGGGTTATGGGGAGAAGGTGGGAGAATGGAGCTAGGTGAGTTGCAGAGGGCTAGTGCAGAAATGATAGGCCAAATGGCCTCTTCCTGTGCTGTAGCAGTTCTGTAATTCTGTAAACAAGTGCAGCTCAGCAAATTTGAAAAAGGAGGAGACACTTGAAGACAGAAATTAGGAGATGCCAATGCAAAAGCAAAATACAGTGAATGCTGGAAATCTGAAATAAGAACAGAAAATGTGAGAAATACTCACAGAAAGTAAGAATGGTTTACTCAGTGTGGAAGATTGTAATGATGAATTAGGCCAGCCAACTGTGTGAGACTAACTCGTGTTTATTGAATCATTTTGTCTGATTTCTCACTTTTTAGTGAGCATCTTTGATCCTGGGAGATGACTGGACCTGATTACTTAAAAAGGATTGTGTTTCTGAACTTTATTCTACTACTTGTCCCTTTGAAATGGGGCAGCACGGTGGCACAGTGGTTAGCACTGCTGCCTCACAGCGCCAGGGATCGAGATTCAATTCCAGCCTCGGGTCACTGTCTGTGCAGAATTTGCACGTTCTCCCCGTGTCTGCGTGGGTTTCATCCGGGTGCTCCGGTTTCCTCCCATACTCTAAAGATGTGCGGGTAGGTTGATTGGCCATGTTAGTTTCAGGGGGACTTGCTGGGTAAATATGCAGGGTTACGGGGATAGGGCCTGGGTGGGACTGTTGTCAGTGCAGACTCGATGGGCCAAATGGCCTCCTTCTGTATTGTAGGGATTCTATGAGTCTATACTTGTCCTTTTGGAATTGGATATGTTGGTCTTTCATTTTGACTCTGTGGCCACAACATATGAACATGTGAATTAGGAGCAGGAGTAGGCCATTCGGCCCCTCAAGCCTGCTGCACCATTCAGCAAGATAATGGCTGATCTGACCGTATGCTCAACTCCACATTCTGCCTTCACATTTGACCCTCCCGTTAGAATCTACCCATTTGCGCCTCCAAAATATTCACTGATCTTGACATCCCCATTTCCATGGGTGAGACTTCCAAAGATTCACGACCCTCCAAGAGAACAAAATTCTCCTCATTTCCATCTTAAATGGGAGACCCCTTGTTTTTAAAACTGTGTCCCCTAATTCTGGTCTCTGCCACAAGGGGAAACATCGTCTCATCATCCACCCTGTCAAGCCCTCTCTGGATCTTACATGTTCCAATAAGATCACCTGTTATTCTTCTGAATTCCAGTGGATACAGGCCAGACTTTATTTTATAAATTAACCCCCTACCCCCCCCCCCCCCTCTCAATCCTAGATGTCAGTGGAGTGAAGCTTCTCTGAACTGCTTCTAACTCTTTCTGGAATAAAGAGCTCAAAACTGTGCACAGTACCCCAGATGTGGTCTCTCCAATGTCCTATAACAACCGTAGCAAAACCTCCCTCCTGTTATATTCCATTCCCCTTGCAATAAATGACAACATTCCAGGGTCAGGGATCCGCATTCTGTGCAGTAATGTTCCTCACA
Source organism: Mustelus asterias (assembly GCF_964213995.1). NCBI lineage: Eukaryota > Metazoa > Chordata > Chondrichthyes > Carcharhiniformes > Triakidae > Mustelus > Mustelus asterias. The sequence goes on along the minus strand of NC_135822.1, from coordinate 16,206,698 downwards.
AGGCGGAAAATTAACCGAAAAATTGCTGTTGATCAGTGTGTGTGTGTGTGGGCAACACGGGGCTGGCGGCCAATGTCACACTGTGTGTGTGGGGCTGCTATTCAATGTTCATTTCTCACTCTCTGGTAAATCTCAAATCCGTTTCACGCTTTGCTCTGAAAGCCAGCGCCGTGCTAATGATCTCCATGTTCCGACACAATCACAATTTTCTGCTCCTGAATCTCACACAGCAGCACCCCCCAACCCCCCAGCCCGACCATAGCCCTGCCCACCCCTCCGGCCCTCTGAGCAACTTGCAAGCTCCCCTTCACACCTCTCCCAGCCAGATGTTACTCGTCCGGTTCTCTCTCTCTCTCTCTCTGGGAGATAGAACCAGTTTAACATAAACTTCCTACTGATGTTACTGAATGGGACCGCTACTTGTGACACAGAACTGCATCATTCATTTCGCTGGAGTGCGCTGAGCCGTTGCTTTTTTGAATTATATTTGAACAAACATCCTGCAAACCTTGGGAAACAAATTACATTCAAACAGGATGAAATCAAATCTAATGAAGGCCTTTAAGATTCGAGGAGCCTCCGTTATAAACATTCTGAGGGCAGCAATTCAGATTGCCAGCGTTGTGACAGATTATTCAGTTTGATTCAGGGTGAAGTTAAGATGGTGTGACTGTGTCACTAATGAATGAAGGTATCTAACAAGCAATACAACAGCACAATATTCCTGCTCCGAGGATGGGAGATGACATGGCAATGGGATACTAAATTGGATGATTAGATATCATTTTAATTAATTGTTAATATATAATTATGGTAAATAGTTCATCCCGATGGTTTAAGGAAATTTTACGCCAGTGGATTTTTATTCCATTGATAATTTTGGGCTAGCAGTGAGCCCGGTGTTTGTGGAGATTGGCCATTCTGAGTTAGCTCAAAACTGTCCGAGGTTCGGTCACAGGGCCCAGCCTACTTTGTACAGAGAGAGGGGGGTGAGCTGAATGGAAAGCTGCCAGCTGTCCCTGAGAGGGAGAAGGGCCCGGGCTCTGTTCTTTATGAGTCTCCATGTTACGGTTATTAGTGACTTCTCCCATTCCCACACCCAGTAAATGGCCACATTCCCCAAGCGAGGCCCTGGCCTTATCCACAAACCCTCCCTTCCATCCATCATCCCTCTCTGGGCACATTGACCCAGTGATGCTCACTCTCCCGCCACTCTGCTGCAAGTTGGATCTATTCAAGTTGATGAAGCGTGATGGGGGTATCCGCTCAGGTATTTTTGTGTGAGCCTCCCATTGATATCATTCACACGGTGCCTGCTGTCACAGAGAGATAGGGGGAGAGCTTGTGGTTATATTAAGAAGATTGTATGTAGCGAATGTGTTCGAATAAAATAAAATAATGGGTTTTCTTTCATATTATCTGTTGTGAGGACTTGTTGCTATAGGAACACTCAAAAGATCACCCGCAATCAACCTTTCCCGAACAATGATCATGAAGTTTCCACAAGTGGGAAATCTAGACTTCCCATTGTAAAACAGGAACTTACAACATTTATATAGCGCCTTTCAGTTCTCCAAAAGTCTATTTTATTCATTTGTGGGATGTGTGTGTGGCAAGGCCAGCATTTGTTGCCCATCCCTAGTTGCCTGTGAGCTGAGTGGCTTGTTAGACCATTTCAAACGGCAGTTAAGAATCATAGAATCCCTACAGTGCAGAAGGAGGCCATTCGGCCCCTCGAGTCTGCACCGACTCTCCAATAGAGTATCTTACCCAGGAGCACCTCTCACCCCGCCCTATCTCCGTAACCCCACATATTTACCCCGCTAATTTCCCGAACCTACACAATTTGGGACACTAAGGGACAATTTAGCACGGCCAGTCCACCTCGCCTGCACATCTTTGGAATCACCCACATTGCTCTGGATGGGGAATCACATGTAAACCACCCCAGCAAATGATAGCAGTTTCATTTCCTGAAGGGCATTAGTGAACCAGATGTGTTTTTTTATGACAATTGATGATAGTTGTCATGGTTACCGAGACTAGCTTTCAATTCCAGATTTGAATAATTCGATTGGAACCCATGTCCTCAGAATATTAGCCCAATCCTCTGGATTATAGATGCAGTGACATTTCACCACCATCTCCCCTGTCACTATTCCAATCGATGGAAGTGCTACTGCAGAGGTGCGGTGTTATTGGCAACACAGCTGTCAAACTGCATAGCAAGCTCCCACAGACAGTAACTGATCATGTCCAGATTCTGGATGAGGGATAAGTATTGTCCAGAATTCCAATCAGGAAACCTGATTTGATTTGATTGTCACATGTATTGCTATACAGTGAAAAGTATTGTTTCTTGCGCGCTATACAGACAAAGCATACCGTTTATAGAGTGCACAGGGGAGAAGGGAAATATAGGGTGCAGGATATAATGTTACAGTTATAGCTAGGGTGTAGAGAAAGATCAGCTTAATATAAGGTACGTCCATTCAAAAGTCTGATGGCAGCAGGGAGAAGCTGTTCTTGAGTTGGTTGCAACCTGATTTCAGACTTCTTATCCCATTCTTATCCCAATGATGGAAGCAACCAACATTATGGCCGGAAATCATGAACACATTTAATTTGGCAACACTCTATAATGCAAGCAGGTATTCTGTAAGACATGTGTTTTTGTTAGATGATATATATTTTCTTTGTGCCTTTGTATATTTGCGAATAGAGAAGTTGTTTACTTATAGTTCCAGTGCCCTTTCTCTGAGAATAATAACGTTTGATTTTTATTGTCTGGGGCCTTGACTAATTTTAGGGACTCGGTATGTTACAATCCGGCTCCAGTGCAAACTCATCACGGGGGCGGGCTGTATGTATTCTGCATAGAAATGGTTCCAACATTTTCCTTCAATGTATTCAGCAGACAAAGCAACTGCTGACATCTGAGTTGGATTCCAGCACCGCTTGCACTGTTGGTAAAGGAAAAATTCAATGTGTTAAACGCTCAGACGGATGAACCTTTTCTGTTTGATAACTTCACTGATTCCTCTTGTTGATCCATTTTTCTTCCTGGCTTTTCAACTCTCTCTCGCATTCCAAGAGGCTCTTGTCTCTTTTATGGTTTTTCTTTCCCCTTCTTTTAAGTATCAAAAGGAGCAATTTGCTGAGTTGGAGCGAATCCCCGGGGCCTCCTGTTTATCATATTAAATGTGACCCAGTCCCTGACAGCAGCCTTCAGCCAGGACGGCGTCTCACAGCGAGGAGAATCGGGGAAACGCCTCCGTCTCATTGAGTTCACACAACCCCGATTCGGTGCTCACACTCACACACACACACACACACAGACAAGTCACCAGCTCCGGGCGCACAGTCAGTGTGGGAGCATCTCTGAAAAATCCATCCCATATTCCAGCAGGGAAAAAAACTCCTGAAATGGGAAATTGAAGCCAGTTTTTTTTTGGGAACGGGTTGAAAAGGGGGGTTTGGGGGCACGCGACCGGCCTTTGAAAGAATTCAAGACCCAACACAACCTCGATGGACTCTCCCGGAGCTTGTTTAAGTCACTCGAGTTTGATTGGAGACATAAAAGCTGGATGGGGGAAATGAATAGCCCAGAAAGAGCCAATGAGGCGCATTAACATCCCATTGAGTTCAGGCCAAAAAGAGAGAGTTGAAAGGAGTTTGTGAAGAGGCTGCGGTGAGTTTATGGCCACCGCCCGGGACAAACACTTCATTGTCTTCGCGAAAAAAAAGCAGCCCTTCATTCTTAAACATGAGCCGCTTCCCATTGTTGTGGGCTGATGTGGAAAACATCTGCTGGTGGAGATAAAAAGATACAAGCAAACTTCGGGAGTGAGAAGAAGGTGGAGAAATAGTTTGACTAGTGAAGGTACAAGGAGAGCTGGTTTGCGTTGGATTTGGGTTTATAATATCAGGAACAAGTTATCTGTCTTGTCCCATTTGAAATGTCATTGGTATTCAAACGCTAGTGAGACGATTGATGCACTTTTTTTTACATGCAAGCACCAGTTTCTTCATTCTCCTGTTTAAGATTGATTTCAGCGGGCAATATGTACCCTGTACATTTACATCCCTGCCCATACCATGAGACAATGCTGCTTAGACAGAGATGTATAAAGTGGCGGGACTGTCCATTGGATCATTGCTTTTGTTTAAGTGTCACAAGTGGGTTTACATTAACACTGCAACGAAGTTACTGTGAAAATCCCCCAGTCGCCACACTCCAGCGTCTGTTCGGGTACACTGAGGGAGACTTCAGCATGGCCAATGCAGCTAACCAGTACGTCTTTCAGACTGTGGGAGGACTTTGGGGCAGCACGGTGGTTAGCACCAGTCTCCTGATCCATATCTATGGAATAATTCAACTAAGAAGGTAAGGCGGCACGGTGGCACAGTGGTTAGCACTGCTGTCTCACAGTGCCAGGGACCCGGGTTCAATTCTGGCCTTGGGTCACTGTCTGTGTGGAGTTTGTACATTCTCCCCATGTCTGCATGGGTTTCCTCCGGGTGCATCAGTTTCCTCCCACTGTCCAAAGATGTGCAGGCTAGGTTAATTGGCCATGCTAAATTGACCCTAGTGTCAGGGATTAATAGCGTAAATATGTGGGTTTTCAGCAATAGGGTCGGGTGGATTGTGGTCGGTGCAGACTTGATGGGCCAAATGGTCTCCTTCTGCACTGTAGGGATTCTATGAAACTGGAGCACCCGGAGAAAACCCATGGAGACACAGGAAGAACATGTAAAGTCCACACGGACAGTGACCCAAGCCGAGAATTGAACCTGGGTCTCTTGCACTATGAGGCAGCAGTGCTAACCACTGTGTCACCATGCTGCCTTATCTTAGTTAGCTGCAGTTGACTTACTCCATAGATCAGAAGATTGGCCTGGTACTTTCCAATCATGAAGGATCTGATTCTGCACCCTCGCCTTTCCTTCTCCCTTATGTACTCTATGAATAGTATGTTTTGTCTGTATAGCACAAAAGAAACAACACTTCTTACTGTGTCCCAATACACATGACAATAAATCAAATCAAATCAAATAGAACGGACGGGAAGACCAGACCCAGAGAGGATAATCTTAAAATTCCAGCCAGGCGCGGTGTTAAGAAACATTTCTTCAACCAAAGAGTTGTAGCAATCTGGAAGTTTTCTCCCTATAACAGCTGTCGAAGATGGGGTGGGGAATGTCAGTTGAAAATGTAAAAACTTAGATGGGTAGAATGTCTTTTTTTTAAGGCAAAGGCACTGGAACCGAGGCGGGTAAATGGAATTGAGATACATATCAGCCATGGTCTAATTGAACAGCAGAACAGACTGGAGGAACTGAATGACTTACACAAATGACCATGTCCCCCCCTCACTTCACTGAAGTGGGAGGATGCAGCACCTTTGGAGTCATTTCCTTCATAAACAACAAAAAAAGAATTGAAAACTCGCCACTGCTGATCAGTGTGTGTGTGAGACAGGGCTGGCGGCCAATGTCACAGTGTGTGTGTGGGGCTGCTATTCAATGCTCATTTCTCGCTCTCTGGTAAATCTCAAATCCATTTCACGCTTTGCTCTGAAAGCCAGCGCCGTGCTAATGATCTCCATGTTCCGACACAATCACAATTTTCTGCTCCAGGATCTTACTGAGCTACCTCCCCCTTCAGCTCTCCCCCTTCCCCGACCTCACCGCTTCCCAGAGCCTCCCAGCCACAGCCTGCCCGAGGCAGCCAATCCCCCCACACACCTCTCGAAATGTATCCATCAATCCAGTTAAGCTGCAGCGATTCCTTGTCGGACTTGGCTTTCCCCCACCTGCACCTCCTCTCCCAGTAGTTGTATATTATGTGTATTGCAATGCAGGACAGCTCAACAGAAACGGTTTGCTCCTGGACATTTCTCAGACATCTTGTCAGAGAGTTGGTACAGACTCAATGGGCCGAATGGCTTCTGCTGCTCGGGAGGGTTGCTATGATTCTATGTGGCTTGGAGACTTTTAAGCTTGAGAATTGAATTTTCCTTTGCACAATTCTGACACCTGCTGACAAAAGAAGTGTTCAGACCGCTTACACGATCTGATATATGAGATCCTATAAGTTAGTAAATTTAAGCAGCATTTCATTATAAATTATAAACTACAGCATCTCGGTATTTGACACGAAAAATGTGTGCCGTTTATTTATCACGGGTTTGTATATTTAGCGGTGAAATTGAAAACTGAGACGGATTATTAAAACAAAGTGACTAAAATTGAGGCCTCATTCAATCGAATTTATTGCCCACCCCTAGTTACCCTGAAAAGGTGGTGAGTGGGTCCTTGCTGAATATTGTAATCCGTGGTTTGACTAGGAGCTTTTTCCCAAAAGTAGGGGAGTCTAAAACTAGAGGGCACAGGTTTAAGGTCAGAGGGGAGAGATACAAAAGTGTCCAGAGGGGCAGCTTTTTCACACAGAGTGGTGAGTGTCTGGAACAAGCTGCCAGAGGTAGTAGTAGAGGCAGGTACAATTTTTTCTTTTAAAAAGCATTTTGATAGTTACATGGGTACGATGGGTATAGAGGGATATGGGCCAAATGGGGGCAATTGGGATTAGTTTAGGGGTTTTTAAAAAAAAGGCGGCATGAATAAGCTGGGCCGAAGGGCCTGTTTCCATGCTGTAAACCTCGATGACTCTATGACTCTATGAGCTTTATGTAGTTAGAAATCAGCAATTGTTGTGGGACCAAAGGCACAAGCAGACCAGACAGTGTATATGCAGTAGGTCTTTTTCCTGGAAGGACATTCATTATGGGCGGCACAATGGTTCACATTGCTACCTCACAACGCCAGCGACCTGGGTTCGATTCCTGGCTTGGGTTTGTTATAATTCAGATCAGAAACTCCAAAATGTTCAATGGAGCCTGTCTGAATCATAAGTTTTTCATTTGAATTTGGCCAGGATAAGCGTGATATGTTCCACCTCAGGTATGATTCTAATGACCCACTAGGGAGCTTTCATCAAACAAAGTTTATTTAAGAACATAGTTAACATGTATAGTAAGAAAATTGGCAATAATTTTTATCAATTATAAACAAAAACAAAATAAGAACAATGACGCATAACCCTTAACAAATATATCTAAGATGTTCCAATCAAACAAAAACTTCCCATAGATAAAAAAAACCATTTCACAGGTTTAACTGCAAAGACTAATGCTCGTGTGATACTGGAACTGAGTCCTTTGGATGAATGTTGCAGTTCTCTTGATACACTCAGAACAGCTTCCCAGAACACCAGGGAGAGAGGGAGAGAGAGAGACACTTCTTTTCAGTTTGATGCCCCTTCTAAAACTAGAACTCTGTCAGCCAAACAGAAAATGAAACCTTAAAGTCACGAGGAAGGCACAAAAACCTGTCCAAGACACATGACCTTCCTCCTAACAATGCAGAGTCATAAAAGATCCCAAAATAAAAATAAACAAACCCCATTTAAGTAGCAATAAAAGGACTTCTAGAGACACCCCGGTGCCACAATGAAAAACACTGAAGCTGTGAGAGCTGCAGAGAACATTATTTTAAAAATCTTTGTTGAAGGTACATTAATGTCACAGGTCACTGCCTGTGTGGAATCTGCCCGTTCTCTCCATGTCTGCGTGTGTTTCCTCCGGGTGCTCTGGTTTCGTCCCACAGTCTGAAAAATGTGCTGGTTAGGTGCATTAGCCATGCTGAATTCTCTCTCAAGGTACCCGAACAGGCACCGGAGTGTGGCGACTAGGGGATTTTCACAGTAACTTCTTTGCAGTGTTAATGTAAGCTGACTTGTGACACTCAGAAATAAACTTAAAACTCAGTCCATAGATCCATAGGAAGATTAGGAAGGGCCTAGCTAGAATGGATACAAAGGACTTATCTCCCTTAGAGAGATCAATAACCAGAAGGTATCGATTTAAAGTGATCAGTGATCAGGATTAGCGGGGTATTGAAGAGTATTTGTTCCACTCAGAGGGTGGTGGGAATCTGGAACTCACTGCCTGAAAGGATGGTGGAGGAAGATAACCTCATCACATTGAAAAAAATACTTGGACATGCACTTGATGGCTGTAACCTACAGGGCTACTGACAACAGCGGGAAAGTGGGTTTTAGCTCGATAGCTCTTTTCCTGTTGGCACAGAGATAACAAACTCAATCTGTGCCCTCATTTTACTCTGTTTCACTACCCCATCCCCGAGACCTAAAGGGACAGAGTCTGAGACAATACTTCCTGTATCAACTCTTAGAGATTAACTTCCTGCCAATCAACCAGGATTGGCTTTCTGATGGAGTTTCATCTCTCAAGCTGCTTGAAGGGATCACATATTCACACAGAATCATAGAATCCCTACAGTGCAAAAGGAGGCCATTTGGCCCATTGAGCCTGCACTGTGAACAATTCCACCCAGTAAGGCTTACATTAACACTGCAATGAAGTTACTGTGAAATTCCCCTAGTCGCCACAGTCTGGCACCTGTTGGGGTGAATGCACCTAACCAGCATGTCTCTCAGAATGTGGGAGGAAATCAGAGCACCCGGAGGAAACCCACGCAGACACGGGGAGAACGTGCAAACTCCACTCAGACAGTTACCCAAGCCGGGAATCAAACCCAGGTCCCTGGCGCTGTGAAGCAGCAATGCTAACCACTGTGCTACTGTGCCGAAGATTAGGAAGGACCTAGCTAGAATGGATACAAAGGACCTATCTCCCTTAGAGCGATCAATAATCAGAGGGTATAGATTGCAACTAATTGCAATTAATTATCTTTAGGATAATTTTTAAAAACAATTGGTTCATTGACAAGGTGGATGTGAAAGGATGTTTCCTGGTGTGGGTGAGTCCAGAGCTAAGGGGTCACCTTTTTAGGAGGTAAGGAGGGTTTTGTTCTCTCAGAGGGTTGTGTGACTTTGGAACTCTCTGCCCCAGGAGGCGGTGGAGGGGGTTCAATGAATCTTTTTAAGATGGAGGTAGATATATTCTTGTTAGGCAAGAAAATCAAAGGTTATCGGGAGGAGATGGCAATGCAAAACTTAAAAGACAAGCAGATCAGTCATGATCTTCACAAATGGTGGAGCAGGCTTGAGGGGCTGAATGGCCTACTCCTGCTCCTATTTTGTATTTTCATATGTTTGTATCACCACATGTTTCCGAGGTAGAGTGATATTCTAACTAAAGTTACAACGATAAAACCCATTCATAATAAGAGATAAAGTGTATTGAATTAAATGCAATGAATTGGAATATTGTGTGCAGTTTTGGTCTCCTTTTCTGAGGAAGGATGTTCTTGCTCTCGAGGGAGTGCAGCAAAGGTTTACCAGACTGATTCCAGGGATGGCGGGACTGATATATGAGGAGAGGTTGACTAGGTTAGGATTGTTTTCCCTGGAGTTCAGATGAATGAGGGGGGATCTGATAGAGACTTATAAAATTCTAATAGGTCTAGACAGAATAGATAAGAACATAAGAAATAGGAGCAGGAGTAGGCCATCTAGCCCCTTGAACCTGCCCCACCATTCAATAAGATCATGGCTGATCTGATAGTGGTTTAGTTCCACTTACCCGCCCGCTCCCCATAACCCTTAATTCCCTTATTGATCAGAAATCTATCTACCTGTGACTTAAACATATTTAACGAGGTAGCCTCCACTGCTTCAAAGGGCAGAGAATTCCAGAGAAGAAGTTCCTCCTCAACTCTGTCCTAAACTGACTCCCCCTTATTTTGAAGCTGTGTCCTCTGGTTCTTGTTTCCTTTCTAAGTGGAAAGAATCTCTCTGCCTCTACCCTGTCGAGCCCCTTCATTATCTTATTTGTCTCTATAAGATCTCCCCTCAGCCTTCTAAATGCCAACGAGTACAGCCCCAATCTACTCAATCTCTCCTCATAAGCTAACCGCCTCATCTCCGGTATCAACCTGGTGAACCTTCTCTGTACTCCCTCCAAAGCCAATACATCCTTCCGCAAATAAGGGGACCAAAATTGCACACAGTACTCCAGTTGCAGCCTCACCAGTACCTTGTACAATTGCAGCAAGACCTCCCTGCTTTTATACTCCATCCCCTTCGCGATAAAGGCCAACATTTTAACTTTAAGAGTCAGTTACCTGGGAGGTTCCCCCTCATTGATCCACTGGAGCAAGCTGAGAGGGGTGATTGAAGGCAGCAGTGCTGGTGAGAGATTAATTGAATTGTTTATTTATTTAATTAGTCAGCTAGTGTGTGTATTTTTTTGGCCTTTACTTTAACAGCAGTTTTTCAAGTTTAAAGTGAAAACTAGAAGTGGGCAGCAAAGGAGTCTGGGAAGGGTTTTTTTTTAAGCGCGTGAAGTATAAAAGGTAGGCTGCAGTATACAGCGGGCAGCGTCGGGAGCGGGCAGTGGAGTGTGTGGGAAGCAGAGTGTGAGCTATAAGACTTTGGCTCACAGGGCTTAGGCTGAAAGGGCGAGTAGGGCTGAGTTGAATTCATTTTTGCACTTTCTACCTGGTACTGGCAAGGTATCTAGAGGGGATGGGTGTGCAGGCAGTGCAATGTTCCTCTTGCACTATGTTTGAGGTGAGGGACGACGACAGTGTCCCTACTGATTACACCTGTGGGAAGTGCACCCATCTGCAGCTCCTCCAAAACCGTGTTAGGGAACTGGAGCTGGAGTTGGATGAACTTAGGATCATCAGGGACGCAGAGATGGCCATAGACACAAGCTTTAGGAATACAGTTACTCCGAGGATTGAAAACAGATGGGTGACGGTGAGAGGGGCTGGGAGGAAGCAGTCTGTGCAGGGATCCCCGGTGGTCGTTCCCCTTAGCAACAAGTATTCCGCTTTGGATACGGTTGAGGGGGATGACATACCAGTGGGGAGCCGCAGTGAGAGGATCTCCAGCACTGTGTCCGTCTCTGTGGCTCGGGAGGGAAAGGGGGAGAGCGGGAGGGCGATAGTTATTGGGGACTCGTTAGTTAGAGGGATAGATAGGAGGTTCTGTGGCAGCAAAAGAGACTCACGGATGGTATGTTGCCTACCGGATGCCAAGGTCCGTGATGTCTCAGACCGTGTTTTCCAGATTCTGAAGGGGGAGGGGAAACAGTCACAAGTCGTGGTGCACATTGGTACCAATGACATAGGTAAGAGAAGGGACGGGGATTTAAAACAGGAATTTCTGGAGCTGGGCTGGAAGCTGAGAGCCAAGACGAAACATGTGGTCATCTCTGGTACGTTGCCGGTACCACGTGATAGCGAGTTGAGGAACAGGGAGAGAGTGCAGTTAAATATGTGGTTGCAGGGATGGTGTAGGAGGGAGGGTTTCAGATACGTGGATAATTGGAACACGTTCTGGGGAAGGTGGGACCTGTACAAACAGGACGGGGTGCACCTGAACCAGAGGGGCACCAATATCCTCGGAGGGAAATTTGTTACGGCTCTTCAGGGGGGTTTAAACTAATTTGTCAGGGGAGTGGGAAAGGGAGTTGTAGTCCAGAAGTCAGTGAGGGTGGTGAGGTATTGGGGAAGGTATCAGGGTCAAGGGTGGGTACTGGTAGACAGGAAGGTGGGTTGAAGTGTGTCTACTTCAATGCAAGGAGCATCCGGAACAAGGTAGATGAACTTGGGGCGTGGATTGGTACTTGGGACTACGATGTTGTGGCCATTACGGAGACGTGGGTAGAACAAGGACAGGAATGGTTGTTGGACGTTCCAGGGTATAGATGTTTCACTAAGTGTAGGGAAGCTGGTAAAAGAGGTGGAGGAGTGGCATTGTTAATCAAGGATAGTTTAACGGCTGCGGAAAGGCACTTCGTGGGGGATCTGCACACTGAGGTAATATGGGCTGAAGTTAGAAATAGGAAAGGAGCGGTCACGTTGCTAGGAGTTTACTATAGGCCCCCAAATAGTAATAGAGATGTGGAGGAAGAAATTGCTAAGCAGATTATGGATATGTGTGGGGGTCACAGGGTAGTTGTCATGGGGGACTTTAACTTTCCAAATATTGATTGGAACCTTTGTAGGTCAAATAGTTTGGATGGGGCAGTTTTTGTGCAGTGTGTGCGGGAGGGTTTCCTGACACAATATGTGGATGGGCCGACTAGAGGTGAGGCCACATTGGATTTGGTACTGGGAAATGAACCGGGCCAAGTGTTAGATTTGGTTGTGGGAGAGCAATTTGGAGATAGTGACCACAATTCGGTGTCTTTTGTTATTGCAATGGAGAGGGATAGGGCCGTACGGCAGGGCAAGGTTTACAATTGGGGGAGGGGTAATTATGATGCGATTAGGCAAGAATTAGGGGGCATAAGTTGGGAACAGAAACTGTCAGAGAAAGGAACTAATGAAAAGTGGAACTTTTTCAAGGAACAAATACTGGATGTCCTTGATAGGTATGTTCCTGTCAGGCAGGGAGGAAATGGCCGAGTGAGGGAACCATGGTTCACAAAAGAGGTGGAATGTCTTGTGAAAAGGAAGAGGGAAGCTTATGTAGGGATGAGGAAACAAGGTTCAGATGGCTCGATTGAGGGTTACAAGTTAGCAAGGAATGAGCTGAAAAAGGGGCTTAGGAGAGCTAGGAGGGGACATGAGAAGTCCTTGGCGGGTCGGATCAAGGATAACCCCAAGGCTTTTTACTCTTATGTGAGGAATAAAAGAATGACCAGGGTGAGGTTAGGGCCGGTCAAGGACAGTAGTGGGAACTTGTGTATGGAGTCAGTAGAGATAGGCGAGGTGATGAATGAATACTTTTCTTCAGTGTTCACCAAGGAGAGGGGCCATGTTTTTGAGGAAGAGAAGGTGTTACAGGCTAATAGGCTGGAGGAAATAGATGTTCGGAGGGAGGATGTCTTGGCAGTTTTGAATAAACTGAAGGTCGATAAGTCCCCTGGGCCTGATGAAATGTATCCTAGGATTCTTTGGGAGGCAAGGGATGAGATTGCAGAGCCTTTGGCGTTGATCTTTGGGTCCTCGCTGTCCACGGGGATGGTGCCAGAGGACTGGAGAATGGTGAATGTTGTTCCTCTGTTTAAGAAAGGGAATAGAAATGACCCTGGTAATTATAGACCGGTTAGTCTTACTTCGGTGGTTGGTAAATTGATGGAAAGGGTCCTTAGGGATGGGATTTACGACCATTTAGAAAGATGCAGATTAATCCGAGATAGTCAGCACGGATTCGTGAAGGGCAAGTCGTGCCTCACAAATTTGATAGATTTTTTTGAGGAGGTAACTAAGTGTGTTGATGAAGGTAGGGCAGTTGATGTCATATACATGGATTTTAGTAAGGCATTTGATAAGGTCCCCCATGGTCGGCTTATGATGAAAGTGAGGAGGTGTGGGATAGAGGGAAAGTTGGCCGATTGGATAGGTAACTGGCTGTCTGACCGAAGACAGAGGGTGGTGGTCGATGGAAAATTTTCGGATTGGAGGCAGGTTGCTAGCGGTGTGCCGCAGGGATCAGTGCTTGGTCCTCTGCTCTTTGTGATTTTTATTAATGACTTAGAGGAGGGGGCTGAAGGGTGGATCAGTAAATTTGCTGATGACAGCAAGATTGGTGGAGTAGTGGATGAGGTGGAGGGCTGTTGTAGGCTGCAAAGAGACATAGATAGGATGCAAAGCTGGGCTGAAAAATGGCAAATGGAGTTTAACCCTGATAAATGTGAGGTGATTCATTTTGGTAGGACTAATTTAAATGTGGATTACAGGGTCAAAGGTAGGGTTCTGAAGACTGTGGAGGAACAGAGAGATCTTGGGGTCCATATCCACAGATCTCTAAAGGTTGCCAGTCAAGTGGATAGAGCTGTGAAGAAGGCCTATAGTGTGTTAGCTTTTATTAACAGGGGGTTGGAGTTTAAGAGCCGTGGGGTTATGCTGCAACTGTACAGGACCTTGGTGAGACCACATTTGGAATATTGTGTGCAGTTCTGGTCACCTCACTATAAGAAGGATGTGGAAGCGCTGGAAAGAGTGCAGAGGAGATTTACCAGGATGCTGCCTGGTTTGGAGGGTAGGTCATATGAGGAAAGGTTGAGGGAGCTAGGGCTGTTCTCTCTGGAGCGGAGGAGGCTGAGGGGAGACTTAATAGAGGTGTATAAAATGATGAAGGGGATAGATCGAGTGAACGTTCAAAGACTATTTCCTCGGGTGGATGGAGCTATTACAAGGGGGCATAACTATAGGGTTCGTGGTGGGAGATACAGGACGGATATCAGAGGTAGGTTCTTTACGCAGAGAGTGGTTGGGGTGTGGAATGGACTGCCTGCAGTGATAGTGGAGTCAGACACTTTAGAAACATTCAAGCGGTTATTGGATAGGCACATGGAGCACACCAGGATGATAGGGAGTGGGATAGCTTGATCTTGGTTTCAGATAAAGCTCGGCACAACATCGTGGGCCGAAGGGCCTGTTCTGTGCTGTACTGTTCTATGTTCTATGTTCTATTCCATTTGCCTTCTTGATCACCTGCTACACCTGCAAACTGAGTTTTTGCGATTCATGCACAAGAACATCCAGGTCCCTCTGCACAGTAGCATGTTGTAATTTTTCACCATTTAAATAATAGTCCAGGGAGGAATAATAGTGCAGGGAGGATGGTGGGGGAGTACAGAACCAGGGGTCACAGTCTGAGGATTCAGGGTAGACCATTTAGGACAGAGGTGAGGAGACATTTCTTCACCCAAAGAGTGGTGAGCCTGTGGAATTCATTACCACAGGAAGTAGTTGATGTCAAAACATTGAATGTATTCAAGAGGCGGCTGGATATGGCACTTGGGGCGAATGGAATCAAAGGTTATGGGGAGAAAGCAGGGTTAGGCTATTGAGTTGGATGATCAGCCATGATCTTAATGAATGGTGGAGCAGGCTCGAAGGGCCGAATGGCCATCTCCTGCTCCTATCTTCTATGTTTCTTTGTAAGTTCTGGCCTAAATCTTACAATACGTGCACGGTGTGAAAAGTTGGTGCAAGTTGGTTTAATAGTAAATTTTAACCTAATAAATTCTTCAAGGGTTGGGGATCATTCTACCAATGTCTCAGGAAGGATGGAAGGAATGACATCCTCTGTGCTGTATCATTGTACAATTCTAGAAGCGTTCGATAGCTTTATTTCAAGGAGTTAGTGACAAACATGAATGTCACTACATGTAAATCTTTATGCTTAGAGGTGAAACCCTTTTGGAGCCTCCTGTTTATCATATTAAATGTGACCCAGTCCCTGACAGCAGCCCTCAGCCAGGACGGCGTCTCACAGCGAGGAGAATCGGGGAAACGCCTCCGTCTCATTGAGTTCACACAACCCCGATTCGGTGCTCACACACACACACACACAGACAGACAGAGAGACAAGTCACCAGCTCCGAGCGCACAATTAAAGTGGGAGAATCTCTGAAAAATCGATTCGATACTCCAGGAAAAGTTCCTGAAATGGGAAATTGGAGCCAGCTTTTTTTGGGAACGGGTTGAAAAGGTGGGGAAGGGGGGTGGTGGTGGTTTGGGGCACGCGACCGGTCTTTGAAAGAATTCAAGACCAAACACAACCTCGATGGACTCTCCCGGAGCTTGTTTAAGTCACTCGAGTTTGATTTGAGGGGGAAATGAATAGCCCAGAAAGCCCCAATGAGGCGCATTAACATCCCCATTGAATTCAGGCAAAAGTGTTGAAAGGAGTTTGTGAAGAGGCAGCAGTGAGTTTATGGTCATCGCCCAGGACAAACACTTCATTGTGAACTTCTTGTGCTCAAAGGACTGACAAAGGCCGGATCAAACTTCATTCTTCAACAGAAACTCTTTGCCATTGTTGCGGGCTTAATCTGGCAAACATCTGCTGGGGCAAATTAAACAAGGAGTAAAAGGGGCTTTAGAAAGAAGGTGAAAATACTCTCCCACTCATGTGTTTTCAAGCATTAAATTGAAAGAAGATTTTTTAAAAAAACATTTAATACAATATGGTGACAGATGAAGAGGCTGAAAGGTGATCCTATTAATCATTAATAGATTGGAGCGTTGTTTAGGGACATTTTTGCAATGTCAGGCTTCTTTTATAATGAGATCAGTTGGCGCAGAGAACTGTTCATAAGCTATTGACTTCGATTTGCATCACAAGGTATGTGAATCTGCACCCTCCTGAGCATGTGTGATGCAATTCTCCCTCAAGAAACTGCATGAAATTAGAAAGGTTAGATGATGGTCTAAATGCTTTTTAAGCCTGGTTTCCTATTGGGCTGGTGTTACATCTCATACAGCCTTGCTTTTTTTTGGGAGGGGGGTCCATGAAATGTGGTGAGCCATTAACTTGGGCGGGACAGGAAGATTATGCTGGCGTAAAGTCCCGCTCGTCATTGAAACATAGAATCCCAACAGTGCAGAAGCAGGCCATTCGGCCCATCGGGTCTGCACAGATCACACTCCCATCCATCACCCCTCGTATTTACCCTCCTAGTCCACCTGGCACTAAGGGGCAATTTAACATGGCCAATCACCTAACCCCCATATCTTTGGAGTGCGGGAGGAAACCGGAGCACCCGGAGGAAACCCACGCAACACAGGGAGAATGTGCAAACTCCACACAGACAGTGACCCAAGCCGGGAATCGAACCCGTATCCCTGGTGCTGTGAGGCAGCAGTGCTAACCACTGTGCCACCGTGCCGCCCATGTGGGAATGTGATAATCCACCTCTTGCCTGTATTACTCCCACACTCCGGAGTGCAATCAGACTCTCATTTCAAAGTTACAAAGCAGTCACAGCTCAGAAACAGGTCGTTCAGCCCCACAGATCCACACGTTGGTGTTTATGTCCCACACAGGTGACCTCCCATCCCTCTTCCTCTAAACCCATCAGCATATCCTTATTTTTGGAGGAATGTAAATGAGGATATGGCTGCACATGCCGGGCCATTAACAGGTCCAGGCAGCGGGCGTTTGAGGGGGGTCGTCCAACCCGACTATGTGCCCATCTGCCGTGGCTACATTCGCAAGTGGCACGGTGACATGATGATTAGCACTGCTGCCTCACAGCACCAGGGAACCAGGTTCAATTCTGGCATCAGGTGACTGTGCAGAGTTGTCCTTGTGGGTTTCCTCTGGGTGCTCCAGATTACTCCCACACTCCAAAGATGTGCGGGTTGGGTGGATTGGCCATGATAAATAGCCCCTTATTGTCAGGGGGATGAGTGGGGTAATTACATAGAACCACATGGGGTTACGGGGATAGGGCCTGGGTAAGATTGTTGTTGGTGCTGAATAGCCTCCTTTTGCATTGTAGGGTTTCTATGATTCTATTCTTTGATTCCATAGTAAGTTCACGGATGCAGAAATCCCTTCACCAGGATCCCTTTGTTTACAATTCCAACAGCAGTGGACAGAGTGCTGTCAGTCAGCAGTCTACCTTCGGGAGTGCCAGAGGAACTGACACTCCCAGTTATATACAAAGTAAAGTCTCCCTGGTTGGCCCATCAATTGGCCCCTTAATCAAGGGGTTCATATTCCAATAGGCCAACTTCAATGGCCTGACTAAAGTCATTAAAGATTCTACATGAATGGCTGGGTGACCCTGGGGAGGGAGCACAGGTGTCTACACATCTTCCGTGTCTGGTGAGCACCAAGGGGGCTGGAGTGCATTGTCACCCACAACAATTATATTTTAGTTTTGTTAGTTAAGTTTCCTTTGATGATTTGTTCAGGTCACAGTGCCCCATTGGGGGCTGTTACCCTCCCTTTAACTTGTTCATTTCACTGATAATTTGTTCTACTCAAAGAAACATGTAAATAGGGGATGGGGCTGGGGTGCATCTCAGCACTGGCAGCAACATTTTAATTTGAATTTGTAAGTTCCCATTGAAGTTTTGATAGAGTTATAGAGCTCCAGCAGGGGCTGTCACCATCAATTTGTTATTTTATTGATCATTTATTTTATTCAAGAGAGCATATTAAGAGGATATCCCACCAGAATGTAATGAAGTTCAACATGTTGGTTGTGTGAAACAGAAGGAATCAAAGAAATCAGATTAAATTAGCTAACAGCAAGTGACATTTGTATCATGTCATTAATGTAGGAAAATGTCTGAAGGCATTTCACAAGATTTTTGATTTGATTTATTGTTGTCGCATGTATTGGTATACAGTGAAAAATATTGTTTCTTGCATGCTGTACAGACAAAGCATACTGTTCATAAAGAAGGGAAGGAGAGAGTGCAGAATTTAATATTACAACCATAACTAGGCTGTACAGAAAGATCAACTTAATACATGGTAGATTCATTCAAAAGTCTGATGGCAGCAGGGAAGAAGCTGTTCTTGAACCAGTTGGTAGTGACCTCAGACTTTTGTATCTTTTTCCTGGCTGAAGAAGGTGGAAGAGAGTATGTCCGGGGTGCGTGAGGTCTTTGATTGTGCTGACTGCTTTTCCAAGGCAGTGGGAAGTGTAGACGGAGTCAATGGATGAGAGGCAGGTTTGTGTGATGAACTGGGATTTGTTCATGCCCCCTTGTATTTTCTTGTGATCTTGGACAGAGCATGAGCCATACCAAGCTTTAGTGTAGCACAGAATGATATCAGCACGGTGGAACAGTGGCCAGCACTGCTGTCTCACAGCGCCAGGGATCCGGGTTCATTTCTAGCCTCGGGTGACTGTCTGTGTGGAGTTTGCACATTCTGCCTCTGTCTGCGTGGGTTTTTTCCCGGTGCTCTGGTTTCCTCCCACAGTCCAAAGATGAGTGGGCTAGGTGGATTGGCCATGCTAAATTGCCCCTTAGTGTCAGGGGGACTAGCTAGGGTAAATGTGTGGGGTTATGGGGATAGGGCCTGGGTGGGATTGTGGCCAGTGCAGATTCGATGGACGGAATGGCCTTCTTCTGCACTGGAGGATTCTATGCTTCAATGATAGAAACCTGTTGGTATTCCAGTGCAGGGAGTTGTCTTTGACTGAGTGTTGCAAACTGGCACATTCCAAAGCTCAGGACAATGTGCTGAGGGATGCACTAAAGCTTGGGATAGCCGCTGCAGAGGTACAATGGGGAAAGGTCACTATCTAAGACCTTTGAGCCTCAGTGAACTGAGGGGCTGGAAATTGTGTAGAACCTCTCAGGCTGTAAGACTCACATTGAATATCTGCAGTGAATATTACATGTATCACAATTGCATTGATGCAATGCAGTGTGCAACATGATTTATCTGTAGATAATTCAAATACCATTGCACTTGTTTGGAAATGTCTGTAATGTTCTTTTGATTGTATTGTAGCATCTCAGAGTGTAACAAGATCTATGTAGAAAACTTGAATACCATTACTTTCCCTGTAATGGCCTGTTTGAAATGTTTTGTAGTGTTCTCCCAGATATTTCATGTTTAAAGTATATTTTAACCACAATGGAAACCCTGGTGAATGATTCCCTTCCCGTCCACAACCATCTATACACAGTAGAACCAAGAACAAAGAGGTCGAATAATAGATGGAAAATCGCAGGATACGAACCTACAATTTTGTTAAATGTGTCTCCGAGAAGTGCGTCTGCAGCCAGAAACACTTCACTTGAGAGAGGCACATTTTGAAAACTGGCTATCAAATAGGCTGTTCCATCAGTGTGCTGGCTGAGATCTGCCAACGCTGCAAATGCAGGGATTGAACTTGGGACCTTCCCAGTATCATTGACTTGGTGTCATTTCAAACATTTCCCCTTGAGCTGACAATGGAACTTGTTTATTCCAATTTTCCAAAAATACAGACAATGACATATCACAGGGAAGCTTGCAACATCAAACAAGGGGAAAGTGGTAGTGTAGAGGTATTATCGCTGAAATAGTACTTCGGAGACCCAGGGTAATACTCTGGGTTCGAATCCCATCTTGGTGATATTTGAATTCAGTGAAAAAGTCTGGAATTAAAAGTCTAATGATGACCATGAAACCATTGTTGATTGTCATAAAAAAACATCTGGTTCACCAATGTCCTTTAGGGAAGGAAATCTGCGTCCTTACATGGTCTGGTCTGCATTTGACTCCAGAGCCACAGCAATGGTTGACTCTCAAATGTCCTCTGAGGGCAACTAGGGAAAGGCAATAAATGCTGGGGGCCCAGCCAGTGACACCCACATCCCGTAAATGAATTCAAATAAATTCACATTGGTGAAATCACTCCCTCACAACAAATCACAAAAACTGATGAATGATTATTTAAAAAAATATGGCAAGGGCTTCACAAAGTTAGTATATTTCTGCCCCTCATTAAATTTTTGTATGTGCTAATTTCTGAGCATGTCAGGGGCAGCATGGTAGCACAGTGGTTAGCACTGCTGCTTCACAGCGCCAGGGACACAGGTTCAATTCCCGGCTCGGGTCACTGTCTGTGTGGAGTTTGCATGTTCTCCCTGTGTCTGCGTGGATTTCCTCCGGGTGCTCCAGTTTCCTCCCACAGTCCAAAGATGTGCAGGTTAGGTGGTTTGGCCATACTAAATTGACACTAGTGCCAGAGATATTAGTAGGGCTGGGGGTGGGGGGGGGGGGGGGGGTGTTATGGGGTTATGGGAATAGGGCCTGGGTGGGATTGTGGCCAGTACAGGCTCGATGGGCTGAATGGCCTCCTTCTGTACTGTAGGGATTCTATGATTCTATGATGCTAATTACATTTCTGTGATACCGCTACCATCTTCATCCTAGGCAGTTCCTCAGGATTGGGAACTACTTGTTTCCCACTCCAGTTCCTTGGATTCTGAGATGGCTGAGTCCAGTCCAAGTCCAATGTGTGATCTGCAGCCTCTGCCACATGCAGGATAGGGTGGTGCTTGAAGGTTCAAATGGATTAGTTGTTGGGAAAATTGTGTGCTCTCTCCATCACCTCTGTGAAGGAAATAGTCATCGACTTTAGGAAGGACATGTCCCTGTCTACATCAATGGGGATGAAGTGGAAATGGTCGAGAGTTTCAAGTTTCCAGGTGTCCAGATCACCAACAACCTGTCCTGGTCCCCCCACACCAACGCTGTTGTTAAGAAAGCCCACCAACGCCTCTACTTTCTCAGGAGGCTAAGAAAATTCGGCATGTCCACTACAACTCTCACCAATTTTTACAGATTCACCATAGAAAGCATTCTTTCCAGATGTATCACAACTTGGTATGGCTCCTGCTCTGACCAAGACTGTAAGAAACTATAAAGGGCCATGGACGTAGCCCAGTCCATCACACAAACCAGCCTCCCAACTATTGACTCTGTCTACACTTCCTGCTGCCTCGGAAAAGCATCCAGCATAATCAAGGACCCTACGCATCCCTAACATACTCTCTTCCACCTTCTTCCATCAGGAAAAATATACAAAAGTCTGAGATCGCATACCAACCGACTCAAGAACAGCTTCTTCCCTGCTGCCATCAGACTTTTGAATGGATCCATCTTACATTAAGGTGATATTTCTCTACACCCTAGCTTTGACTGTAACATTGCATTCTGCACCCTTCTCCTCTCCATACTCAATGAACGGTATGCCTTGTCTGTAAAGCGCACAAGAAACAATACTTTTCCCTATATACCAATACATGTGACAATAATAAATCAAATCAAATCAAATCAAAGATGTTCTCCACAAAGTCTCTTAAGCCTTTCTGAGTAAAACCTGTATTTTGGTCAGTTACAAACCAGGTTCTCCCATGACCTGTCAGGGATGTTTGATCTCTTCATGGAAACTTTGAGGACAACCTTAAAGCATTTCTGTTGTTAGTCTAGGTGTCGACTGCCCTGACCAAGCTTTGAATGGGCAGTTGCTTTGGCAGTCTGGTGTCAGGCATACGAATAACCTGTCCTGCCCAGCAGTGCTGGTTTTCAGTGAATTTGTACCTCGATGCTGGGCATGTTGGCTTGGAAAAGGATGCTACTGTTGAACCATCTTTCTTGCCTTTGGAGGATCTTGCCAAGGCACTGCTGGGGGTACTTCTCCAGTACATTGAGGTGTTTGCTGTAGATCATTCAAGCCTCCAAAGCATGTATGAGCATGGGGATTCTTGCTGCTTGGTAAGCAACGCCCTTAGTCTCAGGTTTGAGATCTTAATATACTGTTTAGAGCAGTAATAATGCTGCTTATCTTCATGAAGAGACAATCCTTTTTGAAATTTAAGATCTGAGGACGTTATGGAGATTCTGATTTTACAAGGTTCTGAGTTTTATATGTAATTCTGCAGTGAGTCTGTGTGTAATGACTTCAACGCAGTTCATGAGTTGGACCTGCTGGAATATGAGCTCCCTAATTGAGGCCTGTTAAGGTTGCCCAATCTACATAGACATATAATATGTCATGTCTGGTCACTGACACTTGGGGTGAATCATCTGTATTTGACAGTATCTGCCTGACTATTGCAAACCATTGTAATTAAATCAGTTTTTGTGAAGGGACACCGGCCTCTCAGAAATTATTTCATTGTGGTGTTGTGTTAATATTCATAAGGATCCCTAGTTCTTTGTAGAATATTATAGGGGGACTGATGAAGTGTGTGCCCCCCTCCTCCTGTGGAAGGGGGTCACTCAAGCAACAAATCCACAGTTCATAGTATTAAATAGCAAAACTCAGCTCTGATGAAGGGTGACTTGAAATATGACTCTACTCTCACTCCACAGATGCTGTCAGACGTTCTGAGTTTTTCCAACATTTTCTGTTTTTGTGTTAAATAACAATCTGCCTTATTAATTAAAAACATGCAGTAATAAACTTTCGATACAAAAATAAATGACAGGGTTTCTCAAGTACTTCATCACAAAGTACAAGACAAACAATATGAAGGGAATTGCACGATGGCACAATGGTTAGCACCTCTGCCTCACAAAGCCAAGGACCCGGGTTTGATTCCCGGTTTGGGTCACTGTGTGGACTGCATGTTCTCCCCATGTCTGCGTGGGTTTCCTCCGCATGCTCTGGTTTCCTCCCACAGTCCGACAGATTTGCTGGTTAGGTGCATTGGCTATGCTAAATTCTCCCTCAAGTGTACCCAAACAAGTGCCAGAGTGTGGCGACTAGGGGAATTTCACAGTAACTTCATTGCAGTGTTAATGTAAACCTACTTGTGACACTAATAAATAAACTTTAAAGAAACAAAAAGTTAAGTGGTACAGCATATGTTCAGCCAAGTTGGTTAAAGTTTATTTTTATTGTCACAAGTAGGCTTACATTAACGCTGCAATGAACTGTGAAAATTCCCTAGTCGCCACACTCCGGCGCCTGTTCGGGTACATTGAGGGAGAATTTAGCCTGACTAATGCAGCTAACCAGCATGTCATAGCTTCGTATGGCTCCTGCTCTGCCCAAGACCGCAAGGATCTACAAAAGGCCGTGAATGTAGCCCAATCCATCACGCAAACCAGCCTCCCATCCATTGACTCTGTTTACACTTCCCGCTGCCTCAACAAAGCAGCCAGCATAATTAAGGACCCCACGCACTCCGGACATTCTCTCTTCCACCTTCTTCCATTGGGAAAAAGATATAAAAGTCTGAAGTCACGTACCAACTGACTCAAGAACAGCTTCTTCCCTGCTGCCATCAGACTACCGAATGGACCTACCTTGCATTAAGTTGATCTTTCTCGACACCCTAGCTATGACTGTAACACTACGTTCTGCACTCTCTCGTTTCCTTCTCTATGAACGGAATGTTTTGTCTGTACAGCACGCAAGAAACAATACTTTTCACTGTATGATAATACATGTGACAATAATAAATCAAATCAAATCAAATGTTCTCCCCGTGTCTGTGTGGGTTTCCTCCGCCTGCTCCGGTTTCCTCCCACAGTCTGAAGGATGTGCTGGTTAGGTGCATTAGCCATGCTAAATTCTCCCTCAGTGTACCCAACAGGCGCCGGAGTGTGGCGACTGGGGGATTTTCACAGTAACTTCATTGCAGTGTTAGTGTAAACCTACTTGTGACACTGATAAATAAACTTTAAAGAAACAAAAAGTTAATTGGTTCAGCCAAGTTGGTGAAAGTTTATTTTTATTATTGTCACAAGTAGGCTTACATTAACACTGCAATGAAGTTACTGTGAAAATCCCCTAGTTGCCACACTCCGGCGCCTGTTAGGGCGCACTGAGGGAGAATTTAGCATGGCCAATGCCACCTAACCAACACATCCTTCTATCAGTCAAGTTTCACACACTTAATTCATGAGAGGGGCTGCAGATGACGTAATGGTCTTGCATTGCGTGCTGCGGCAGTGGTTTGCGGGGTTGCGTATGACGCACAGCTTACGTATGACGCAGGGGGGGCAGTGGGAACGGCAATGGCGGCGGATTGCACGAAGGCGGCTGGGGGCGTTCGAACGTCCCGCTCTGCGCGGGACGGCCTGGACAAAAGCATCACGCTGCCGCCGGACGAGATTTTCCGCAACCTGGAGAATGCCAAGAGTTTCGCCATTGACATCGGTGGGCAGGGAGATAGGCGTGGCGGTGTTGGGGAGTGCGAGCTGGGTGATGATCGGGGCAGGGAACTGTTTGTGGCCTGAGAGCATTGGGGATGCGACGTGTGGACGGGATGCGATGCGCATGTGCGGCCGCTGGCGGGGGCCACTGGGAGTTGTAGTTCTCGCCGCGGGGCGGAGATGATTGGTGGACGTTGAAAGGCGCGGGCAGCAGAACTACAACTCCCGTCAGCCATCGCTCTGACAACTCAGCCCTGGCCCAGAGTACACAAACCTGTGCAGGTGTTTACTGAGCTAGTGAAGTAAGTGCAAGCTGCCGGCTTGACCAACCTTCAGCACACGGTTGTTATTTATCAAGGAACAACTCCCCCTCCCAACTAGGGGATTTTCACAGTCCCTCCATTGCAATGTTAATGTAAGCCTACTTGTGGCACCAGTAAATAATCTAAACAGTTGCCTTGACAGAACACCTTCAATGTTCATCTCTAGACTTGACTATTCCAACGTTCAAGGCAAAATACTGCGAATGCTGGAATCTGAAACAAAAGCAGAAAATGTTGGAAAACCTCAGCAGGTCTGACAGCATCTGTGGAGAGGGAATAGAGCCAATGTCAGGATGACCCTTTGTCAGAGCCATTCTCTTGGGTGCCCAGCATGCTCCCGGCAGATTTCCTGCCAAGTCCTGTTCGATCATTACCCCTGAGCTTGATGAGCTATGTTGGCTTCCAGTCCAGTTTTCATATTTTCATTCTTGTCTTCAAACTCATCCATTGCCTCACCCCCTTGTGTATTTCTGTAACCACCCCCAGATTTACAATCCTTTAAGATTTCTGCATTCCTTCAAATTGGGCCTCTTGTGTTTTGCAGATTTTCTTTGCCTCACCATTTCTGGCCTTCCCTCAAGCTGTCTGGGTCCTAAGACCATAAATCATAGTGCCAAAAGTAGACCATTTGGCCCATCGAGTCTGCTTTGCCATTCAATGCGATCATGGCTGATCTGATATCCTCAACTCCACTTTCCTGCCTTATCCCCATGATCCTTGATTTCCTTGCTGATTAAAAATCTGTCTATCTCACATACTTAACTCAGACTCAGTTCTAGGTGGTAAAGAATTCCACAGATTCACTACCCTCTGAGTGAAGAAATTCTTCCTCACCTCTGTCTTAAATGGGTGACCCCTTACTCTGAGATTATGCCCTCTGGTCCTAGACTCTCCTACAAGAGGAAACATCCTCTCAGCATCTACCCTGTCAAACCCCCTGAAAATCCTATATGTCTCAATAAGGTTCCCTTTCATTCTTTTAAACTCTAACAGGCCCAGCTACTTAATGTCTCCCCATAAAATCCCTTCATACTCAGGATCAACCTAGTGAACCTTCTCTGGACTGCCTTTTTAATGCCAGTATATCTTTCCTTAAATAAGCAAACCAAACCTGTTCACAGTATTCCAGGTGTGATCTAACTAATGCCTTGTTTATCTTTAGCAAGACTTCCCTATTTTTATACTCAATTCCCTTTGAAATAAAGGCCAACAATCCATTTGCCTTCGCGATTACCTACTGAACTTGCATGCTAGCTTTTATGATTTATGCACAAGGACCCCCAAATCCCCCTGTGCTGCAGCTTTCTGCTGTCTTTCTCCATTTAAATAACACTGAATTCTTTCATTCTTCCTACCAAAGTGCATAACTTAACATTTTCCTACATTATTTTCCATTTGCCAAGTTGTTGCCCACTCACTTAACCTGTCTATATCCCTCTGTAGACTCTGTCATCCTCACCACTTGACTTCCCACCTATTTTTGTGTCTCCCGCAAACTTGGCAATGGTATATTCACTTCCCTTGTCCAAGTCATTAATATATATTGCAAATAATTGTGGCCCCGGTACGGATCCCTGTTAGACATTGCCACACTGAAAATGCACCTCTCGTTCCAACTCTCTTTGTCTTCTGTCAGTTAGCCAATCCTGTGTCCATGCTAATATACTATTCCCAACACCATGGGCTCTTATCTTATTAAGTGACCTTTTGCGTATGGTACGTTACTGAACACCTTTTTGGAAATCCAAGTATATATTACATCTGCTTGTTTCCTTTATCTGTCCTGCTCATTACCACCTCAAAGAATTCTAATAAATTTGTAAGTCATGATTTCCCCTACATGAAGCCATGCCAACTCTGCTTGATTTAATTATGCATTTCTAAATGCTCTGCTATTACATCCTTTATAGTGTACTCTCTAACATTTTCCCAGTGAAGCTAACTGTCCTATAGTTACTTGTTTTCAGTCTCCTTTTTTTGAATAAAGATGTTGCATTGGCAATTTTGGGACTTTTTCAGAATTTAAAGATTCTTGGAAGATTACTGTAAGTGCACCGCTATTTCTGTAGTTACTTTAATATCCTGGGATGCAAGCCATCAGGCCCAGGGGATTTATTGATCTTTAGCTCCGTTAGTATCCCGAGTACATTTTCTCTGGTGATTGTTATTTTCTCCCCCATTTTTTGCCCCTTGATTTTGTATTGTTATCAGTGTCTTCCACCATAGAAATCATAGAAACTCTGCAGTGCAGAAAGAGGCCATTTGGCCCAACGAGGTCTGCACCGACCACAATCCCACCCAAGCCCTACCCCATATCCCCACATATTTACCCACGAATCCCTCTAACCTATGCATCTCAGGACACTAAGGGGCAATTTTAGCATGGCCAATCAACCTAACCCGCACATCTTTGGACTGTGGGAGGAAACCGGAGCACCCAGAGGAAACCCACGCAGACACGAGGAGAATGTGCAAACTCCACACAGACAGTGACCCAAGCCGGGAATCGAACCCAGGTCCCTGGAGCTGTGAAGCAGCAGTGTTAACCACTGTGCTATCATGCCGCCCTGTATTTGTTTAACTGTATTTGTTAACATGTATTTGTAACATGTAACATGTATTTGTTTAACTGCTCTGCCATTTCCTGATTTATTCTCCATCCCACGGTATAGTTACTGTTAGAGGGCCTATGGACTATTTCCACCAGTGTCATTCCCTTGTTATTTCCTACCTCCACCCATTTGGATTCTACATCTTCCGATCCAAGATCATTTCTTGCGATCGTACTTATTCAATTTTGTACTAACAAAACTACCCCACCCCTTTCATTCCTGCCTGCTCTTACGAAAAGTCACTTCTCTGAATATTTAGTTCCCAGCTTTGATCTGCTTGAAATCATGTCTCTGTAATGGCTAAAAGATCATACCCATTAACCTCAAGCCGGAGAATAACCTCCTTAAACCTTTCCCTCTCTGCCGATCTCTCCTCTTTCAACACACTCCTTAAACCTAGCTCTGATCTAACCTTTGGTCATCTGGCCTCATTTCTCCTTGTGTGGTTTGTTGTCAAACTTTGTGCAGTAATTGCTTCTGTAGTAAATTCAGTTCTGTAGTACTGAACTGAAGCAATTCAGTTCTGTAGTACTGAATTGCTTCAGTAGTAAATGCGCCTAGTTTGGGGGCGTTTAAGAGATCCGTAGATAGGTTCATGGACGAAAAGAAATTGGTTTAGGTTGGAGGGTCACAGTTTTTTTTTTTTAACTGGTCGGTGCAACATCGTGGGCCGAAGGGCCTGTTCTGCGCTGTAATGTTCTATGTTCTATGTTCTATGTTCTATGTAAAGTATCTATATAAATACAAATTATTTTGTAGTCACTTTAAGATCGCAATGTATTTATCCTTGGTTCCATTTGTGATGGGACAATTTTCACATACTTATTGTTATTTCTTGCTTTCACTTAAGGACATATAAGTAGAATTCTGACTTAGGAATGCAAAGAAAATGTTTTTTTTCTTGCCAATCTTAGTAACCTTCTTTCTCCCACAAAGACACTGACTCTGCTGGGACATGTTTCCACTGGTGCCAATTACTCTCTCATGAAATTAGGTGCTAAGTGTTGACCAGACTATTGGACAGCTGGTATTCCTGGATAGCATTCAAAGGAGGAAACTCTAGCAATGTATTTTTTCTCTCTCTTCCTTCCCTCTTGATCCAGAATAGTTAATGCCAAAGATAATGGACTACTGCTAGCCTGGCTGAGATGATGTAATTCTGCACGTGAGAGACCAAATGTCTGTTTGTTCATGGCGAAGCTGCTCATTGCCTTGTCCACCTGCTTCATCCGGGAAACTGGAATTGGTGCTTTTTGCAAAAAAGGAATAGACAATGAACGTCATAGGAAAATTCATTGCATTTTAGCCTGATTTATTTATATATTTTCTTCAAAAGGACTGCCCAGTGGTTAGCACTGCTGCCTCACAGCATCAGAGAGCCAGGTTCGATTCCAGCCTTGGGCCACTGTCTGTGTGGAGTTTGCACATTCTCCCTGTGTCTACATGGGTTTCCTCTGGGTGCTGCGGTTTCTTCCCACAGTCCAAAGATGTGCAGGTTAGGTGGATTGGCTATGCTAAATTGCCCCTCAGTGTCCCAAGATGTGGAGGTTATGGGGATTAGCCATGGTAAATGTGTGAGGTTATGGGGCTAGGGTGGGGAGGATTGGCCTGGGTTAGAGGCTGTCGGAGAGTTGGTGCGGACTCGATGGGTCAAACGGCCCTCTTCTGCACTGTAGGGATGCTATAAGATCCATCCTTTCCCACCCTTTTTGCACCAGTATCTGACAGTTATTTGAGTAATCTGTGTCCGTATAAATTATAAAGATTGTTTGAAAGCATTTTCCCAGTCAGTTATACTGGTTGAATGTTCTCCCTTAGGAAATGATTAATTATTTAGGAAGTCATGCATGAATTGCCCATTGCCAACTCAGAAGAAATAATCAGACTTGAAGCCATTAGAAGACTTGCCTGCTATAGGAAGACAACTCAACAGCAATCCATAAAGTTGACTGCCCCCATTGTATATGTAGTGGCAGAATGGACAATTTTGCAATGGGCAGTTTGATTCAGCAATACGCTGGTTTTCCTTAAAAAAAAGTACAGAGACAGTATTATAAGATTAAGGGCGGGATTTTATGGCCTCGCTCGAGTGAGACTGGAAATTCCCACCCGAGGTCAACGGAGATTTCCGTTGTCGGACCCTCGCCCTCTCTGATTCCGTGGCGGGTGAGGCGGTAGAACTCCGGCTACTCAGTCTATATTCTGAATTTTAAAACCTTTGTTGGCAAGTTTGTGTAAAATAATTTAAAATCCTTGTACGTTCATCATTCTGGTCGGATCGTGTGGATACCGACATGTAGTTGCTTGTATATAGATGAAAGAAAATTAAGGAAATCTTTTGGAAATAGTATTTATTGACCTGAGTATGCATGGCACAATAGAATGGGTGCCTTTGGTAAATATTGTAAGTATTAAGTTGCTGACTTGTTTTCTTGATGTAGATTTATCGATGTGAAAGTAGAACTTGTGGGAGGTACACAATTTGTTAGTCAAGTCAGCACCTGTGAAGAGAAAAGACAGGTTGTGATGTTTCAAGAGTGGCATTTAGCACAACAGGTACACATTTATAATTTCCTAATTGATGACCAGCTGTACATTTCTAGCACCTTCAGTTTTTACATGATTTCTCGTAATTTTTGTCTTCTTTTTCTCTGCCTGCTTTGTATGGCTGGTACAATTCTTTTCCCAGAGTTACTGGTTGTCGGTTGAAGACCTGCTCCAGTGATTGAGCACATAATTGAGGCATAATTCCATTGCAGTGTTGAGGGAGTGCCACATTGTTGGTGGTGAGGTCCTCTGGATGAGATGTTAAACCAAGCTATCTGCTGGGTTCTGTTGTTGTGGATGAAAGCTTAAAGTTCTCCTAAAACCTTTGAGGAAGAACAGGGAACACTGTCCTGACCTCAACCAAAAACAGATTGATTAACCCTTCAATGTATTGCTATTTGTGTGAAATCTTGATGTGTGCCGAATAAAATCATAGAATCCTACAGTGCAGAAAGAGGCCATTTGGCCCATCGAGTCTGCACCAACCACAATCCCACCCAGGCCCTATCCACATATCCCTACATATTTACCCACTAACCCCTCTAACCTATGCATCCCGGGACATGAAGGGGCAATTTAGAATGGCCAATCAACCTAGTCCGCACATCTTTGGACTGTGGGAGGAAACCGGGGGCACCCGGTGGAAACCCACGCAGACACAGGGCGAATGTGCAAACTTCACACAGACAGCAACCCGAGCTGGGATTCGAACCCAGGTCCCTGGGGCTGTGAAGCAGCAGTGCTAACCACTGTGCTACCGTGCCGCAAAGGAATTTGTCTAGATGGCTGAATTTCTCTTCCCCCTCAGTGAGCAGTAGAGGTTGGATTATTGAGTATGCTTAAGAATGTGTTAAACAGATTTTAGATTGACAGTGGATTTGAGGGTAATGGGGGAGCAGCCAGGAAAATGGAGTTAAGGCCGCATCAGTTCAACCATGATCTTATTGACTGGCAGAGCAGGCTTTGGGCCATATGTTGTAATCCTCCTGTTTCATATGTTTTGTGATTGGAGGTGTCAAATAACATGTGAAATGTAATGAGATACTACATAAATACAGCTCTGCTTTCCATTTTACCATGAGAAATAAGTGCAAGGTACTGTATTTTCGATGAAAGAATTAAAGAGATAGCAGTGAGATTGCAGTAATGGTGCTCAAGTTTTCCGTGGTTTGTGTTTTTGTTTGTTAACTGTGGTCTTTACAGGCTTCAAGAAGTAGGTCCTTTAGGTTGGTTTAGATCAGTGCTTATTGTGCAGTCCCTCAGAGTCGAGGATGCTTCCACGCTAAAAATGAGTTCTCAGGTGACTGAGGAGTCCAAAGTGTGACCTATAGTCTCTGTCACAGGCAGAGCAGATGATGATTGGAGGAGTCTAGTGCGAGAGAAAGTGCTTTTTTTTGTTCTTCGATAATGTTTAGGACTATGGTGAATTGGACTGTTTGGAGTGATCTTTCAAACAGCTGACACGGCATCTTTCATAGAATGGATGGCACAGTGATTAGCACTGCTGCCTTACAATGCCAGGGACCTGGGCTCGATTGAGGCTTGGGTCACTGTCTGTGTGGAATCTGCACGTTCTCCCCGTGTCTCCGTGGGTTTCCTCTGGGTGCTCCGGTTTCCTCCCACAGTCTGAAAGACGTGCTGGTCAGGTGCATTGGCTGTGCTAAATTCTCCCTCAGTGTACCCGAACAGGCGCTGGAGTGTGGCGACTAGGGGATTTTCAAGGTAACTTTATTGCAATGAAGTGGTGGAAGCCTACTTGTGACTCTAATAAAAATAATTGGAGCAGGAGGAGGCCATTCAGCACTTTGAGCCTGCTCCGCTATTCATTATGATCTGTAAAAGTCTGCGACCAGTAAATTTTAAAATATGTAGTGTGTATAAAGATAGCAACATAAGAGACACACACATAGGTTTCCCAATTATTCAATGTGTAATTGCATTACATCACATGGGTACTGAGAGATACCGACTAGGCATGTCCCAGGCTTGAACACTTAGTCTGAATTATTTAATCTTAGCTGGGGCAAAAGTTGGGAGGAATATTTGGCTTCCTTCCTTTTCCTCAGACTGGCAAGAAAAAAATATCGTCTCATTGCTACCCAGTGACCTCTTCTAGAATGTGTGGATGTTGGCTTCAAATTTGGGCTTAGCTGTGATTGTTGGTCCAATATTTGGCTAAAGGGAGTCATTGTTCAGCTGATGTGCAATTGAGAGTGATAAGGTTGCACTTCCTGCTTCAGTTCCTTCCTGAGCTACCAACTGGAAGATAGTTTACCAATGGGGCTTGGAGATAGAAATGTCCTACTTTACTGTATTACATTAAGGAAGAGGGACTTCAGGAATGTGAAGAGACTTGAGAAAATGGGTGTGGGCTGCAAAAGAATTAAAGATGGATCTAAATTGCAAGGGGTGTTGATAAGCGTGGATAAGGAGAAATCTTCTACCGGCGGAGGGGTGTTGGGAAAGCAAACAACATCAGTTTTAAGACAATTCGCAAAAGAATTGGAGGGCAGATGAGCATAGTTTTCTTTACACGGCCTTTTGCCTGAAAGAGTGGTGGAAGCAGATACAACAGTGACTTTCAAAGGGGAATTCAGAACTTTCAAAAGCCTTGCATTTTTTTTCTTTTTAAATGGGGTAAGCAATTGGGACTAATCAGGTGGCTTTTTTACAAAAGGTTGACCCGGGTGTGATGGGCTGAATGGCCTTCTCTTATGCTGTGCTGTAAAATTGTTATTTTGCAGGACAGTAACTGAGGTAACCCTGGAGTTTAGAATTAGCCTTAATTTACATATCCAAGTAAATTTTCTGTACAGTAGATGAGTCAACAGAACCATATTTGAGTTTTGGTCTTTGCGGAGTTGGATGATCTAAGCCATGGCGGGCAAGGGGTGAAATACAATTCGCAATGGTGTGTACTACTAGGAAGGGGCACCACCTCAACCTACGATTTTATCCAGTGATTTTTGCTCAAACTGTGCACCAAAATGGGTGAGGATTGACCTTGGCTGTGATGTATTTAAAGTGCAAAAATCCCACTCAGGCTGACACATGAAGAATGGTCACTTGAGTTTCTTTTCAGGGTAAAAATAGTTGTCCAACTATTGGTAGTTAAGTTGTGTGTTTGTATTTTTCAGCATGGCAAGTGTTTGATAATAGTTGTTGTGGCGGGGAAGTGTGTGCAGAGGCCAGCTTCTTCTGGTCAGTGGAGTAGAGAAACCAGGAAAGCTGGTCATTGGCAGATGAGGTTGTTTGTCTGCCTGGCCTTGGAGCTGAGAGAGTGAATTGCAGGATGGGTGGGATCGGTTAATATCCTTCTGCCTCTCTGCACTTATAATTTAGTTTAGGAGAGTTTTGTCAGCTTGGTTGCTCGGGTGGCAGCGAATGAACGACAGCTTTGCACCAGAAAGATTGTGATACGTTCTTCCAGTAATTCCCCAATGGAGTGGATCCAAGAGCTTTATTTACTTAACATACTAGCTAAACTCAAAATTAATCAAAGACAAAGTGCTTTAAAAATCAAGGTGAGCGGAGTTAATTGAACGTTACTGTGAAGGAACAGAACTGAGATTAGTGCAAACTCCACTCACCTGATTGTAATGTAATGTTTATTTATTAGTCACAAGTAAGGCTTACATTAACACTGCAATGAAGTTATTGTGAAATTCCCCTAGTTGCCACACTCCGGTGCCTGTTTAGGTCAATGTACCTAACCAGCACATCTTTCAGACTGTGGGAGGAACCGGAGCACCTGGAGGAAACCCACACAGACGCGGGGAGAACGTGCAAACTCTGCACGGATAGTGACCCGAGCCGGGAATCAAACTGGGGTCCCTGGTGCTGTGAGGCAGCAGTGCTAACCTCTGTGCCACATATTGTATTTGTTTATTCAACCCTTCCTCTGCTAGTGACCCCCTTCCAGAACAGTTCTCTGGTAATCCCCGATGTTCTCATTAACAAGGTCAGTAACAACTCAACCTCGTTGCAGCAGAAATATTGGGGTGGGGGTATCAAAAATAGAGTGAGAAACAATGGAAATATCTTATATATAAAACATTAGAGCACGGCCTACTTTGCAATTCCTATTTCTTGAGCCAGAAACAGATTGGTAGTGTGTTGTCAATAAGAGCTGGTGGTAATCTGGTTGCATCTCCATTTTCTGGAGGCATTTCCCACCGGAGAGAGGATATTGCAGGTACAGAAATTGTGGACAACTTTCTGTTGTTTCTCCAACAGAGAATGACATTGCGCAGGTATAGTACAAAGCGATGAAAGGATCTGGCAGCCGCAGCTTTCTGTTTCAGCTGCAGCCAAATAAAAATAAGTGAAGAGTTAGTATGTAGCTTGGTGTTTAGGAGTTTAGTGAAGGATGCTGACATTTTGTGCTGTGCTCTTCGAACTGTGCAGAGCACTCAACGGTAACATATGAATTTAGTTTTTTTTTCAGCCAAGACTTTGAGCCAAGATAACCCCCAAGTTGAATTACCAGTGGTTACAAACCCATCTGGTATTGGAAATAGGAGCTGCTTGAGCAGAACAGCACACAGCTTTGAATCACATTGACACAAATATAATTTTCTCTGGTGTATTGACACCAAATCAGTTATGTTCAGTGACAACAGTGGGTTAGCACTGCTGCGTGCTTTTAAAGCTGTTCTTCTTTTGTAGTTTCTGAGCTGTTATGCCACATATTTAAAGAACCAGCACAATGTCTTTTGTTAACAGGTGGCTCCTTGACAAAGCTGGCCTACTATTCAACTGTGCAACATAAGGTCGCCAAAGTACGATCCTTCGATCATTATGGCAAAGTAAGTATGATGTGTAGCAATAAAAACAACTTAAATTCGTGCAGCACCATTAACGGAATAAAACATCCCAAACAGGAATGTTATAAAGCAAAGTTTGACACTGAGCCACATAAGGTGATAATTAGGCAGATGGCTGAAAACGTTACCAATGAGTTGGGTTTGAAGAAGCGTTTTAGATGGGCAAAGAGGTACGGCCTCAATGGTGGAGTGATTAAAATCAGGGATGCTCAGGAGGCCAGAATTAGAGGAGCACCCACACCTCGGTACGTATTTGGTCTGGGCGGATCACAGAGAGAAGGACGGGAGGCCACAGAGGGATTTGAAAACAAGCATGAGCATTTTAAAATTGAGGCATTGCTTGACCAAGAGCCAGTATAGGACAGTGTCTATAGGCCACAGAAGTGATAGATGAAAAGAACGGTGTGTGAGCAGCAAAACGGACAGCAGAGCTTTGGACAATTTCAAGCTTACAGGTAGTGGAGTATGAGAGGCTGGCCAGAGATGCAGTGAAGTATTCGAGTCTAGAATCAACAGAGGCATGGATGAGAGTTTTCAAGGGTGGAAGCAGGAGACTGGTGTTGTTACAGAGGTGGAAAGAGCTGATGGATTGGAATAGAAGCTCAGCTCAGGGTCAGATAATATGTCAAGATTGCAAAGCATCCAGTTCAACCTGAGGCAATGGGCAGGGATGGGGATAGAATTGGTAGCTAGGGAACGGAGTTTGTGACGTGGGCCTTTGAACAATGATGCCTTTTGGCCTTCCAGGTTTTGGTTTGGGGAGAAAGCAGGATTAGGCTATTGTGTCGGACGATCAGCCATGATTATGATGAATGGCAGAGCAGGCTCGAAGGGCCAAATGGCCTCCTCCTAATCCTAGCTTCTATGTTTCTAAATTTAGCACTTCCTGGATTGGATGTCGGACAACACAAAGGCAGTGGAGAGGTTTGAGAGGGATGGTGGTGGGCTAGATCTGAGTGTTATCTGCGTACCTGTGAAACTTGGTGAAAGTGGTTCTTGGTCCATACAGTTTACATTCAGAAGCACCACCGCATGCAATAGAAAAACATCGTCCATAGTGGTGTCTTTGTAACTCACACCACAGAGTTATTTCCAAAAGCACTTGTTCCCCACACGGATGGTAAGCAGGTCAACTGATTCACATTATTGAGTGCTAAATAGAATTCATTTGAGATGTTACTTTTTTAATCATTCTATTTTTTCATTCTAGGCAGCTATTGTGACAGATACAATAGTAAATGAACAAGGAATAGGAAATCAAAACCAAAACTGACAGCTTTGATGAAATAACTAGAAACTTGTGTAAATTTTGAGCTTTTTGTTTGGTGATCATTTAAAAACATCTTGCCGTACAAGGATATCCAAGCTACGACCTTTAGTCCAAAATGTACCTCCCAGGCCCTCACAGCCTGGTCCACTAAATCCAAGCAGCTTAGTCCTATTTGTGCTTTTGTTACCTGCTGATTGATATCAATTTTATGTTGCTAGGATAGGACTATGCTTATCACAATTACTTCATTGCTGAAATCATCTTAAACTAAAACATCAAGCTTTATTACTGCCAGCATCTTAAGACATTTGTAATTTACTGGGAAGGTTGATTTTAAACTTTGAGTCTTTATAGGACACACCTGAGCATCCGTTGGAGACAAGTAGAGTGGATGCCATTGAGGTAGATATTAGTTGTTTCAATTGTGTTATGTTTCTCCTGGAAATTTTCCCTTTGCGTAGCCTGTATTTCAGACCATGATGCTGTGTTTGTGTTTTTCTAAGGTCCCTGATGATGAACCATTATACGAGATCTCTGTTCAGGAAGAGATCACTGCCCGACTTCATTTTGTTAAATTTGAAAATGCTTATATAGAAACATGTCTGGACTTCATCAAAGCCCACCTGGTGAACACAGAGACCAAAGTAATTAAAGCCACAGGCGGCGGTGCTCACAAGTTTAAGAACCTGATTGAGAAGAAGCTGGGACTAAAGTAAGTGAGTGCTTGTGGGGGAGAGGGATGGTGCAGTGGTAATGTTACTGGACTAGTAATCCAGTCATCTAAACCAGTAATCTCAGTAACGGTGACCATGAAACAATTGTTGTAAAAAAAAACATCTGGTTCACTAATGTCCTTTAGGGAAGGAAACCTGCCAATCTTACCTGGTCTGGTCTACATGTGACACAGTAAGAAGTCTCACAACACCAGGTTAAAGTCCAACAGGTTTATTTGGTAGCAAAAGCCACTAGCTTTAGAAGCGC
The DNA here is from genome assembly GCF_964213995.1 of Mustelus asterias. Lineage (NCBI taxonomy): Eukaryota > Metazoa > Chordata > Chondrichthyes > Carcharhiniformes > Triakidae > Mustelus > Mustelus asterias. Next base: position 16,169,778 of record NC_135822.1, on the reverse strand, counting down.
TGCTCCTTCATCAGGTGAGTGGGATTTCAGAATTCAGGATTCCAGTCCAACGCCGGCATCTCCACATCATGGCTGCATGTGACTCCAGACCCACAGCAATGAGGTTGACTCTCAACTGCCCAACCTAAATGGCTGAGCAGGCCACTAATTTCAAAAACAATTTAGGAATGGGCAACAAATGCTAGCCTTGCTAAGCAACACCCACGTCCCATGAAAGAATAAATTTGAAAGGTTTTGGTGAGAACAAATGAAATCGGTAACAGGGTACATTGAACCACACAGTCTCTAAACAAATCTTTCTTTCCTGTGACAGAGCATCTGACTCCTATCTCATTTATATTTGTGGAATCTTGTGTGTAAATTAGCTGCTACATTTCCTACATTATAAAATTGACCATCCTTTAAAGCAAAATTGCATTGTTGGCTGTGAAGACCATTGGGGTATTTTGAAATCATGAAAGGTGCTATTCAAATGCAAATTCTTTGCTTCATTTCTGTTTAGTACTTGGGATTATGCACACTAAAATTATTATTTTTTAAATTGGGATATAAATCATATATTTGTTGGTAAGTGCTCTCTTTTAGACAGGTGATAAACTTCACCTTTGAAACTGTCAATTATGAATTACATGGTTTTGCTGCGTTGTAGTCTGCTGGATGTCTAATGGATACATTATGAGGTTTAGCTGAGTGCCCAGAAATCCACTAACCTGTTGAAACACCTGAGCCCCAGAGAAAACAATGTATGATTGATGGCTCTAGCTTTCTGATCTGTGCCGTCAGTTGCACAATGTTTATTTACACAGGGTGAAGAGATTTCAAATAGCCAGTTTCTACCATTGATACTTTAACAGGTCTGGATGATTGACACTTTTAATGGTTCATAGTAAAAAGGAGTATTTTTTAAAGAAAATAGGAAGTTATCAGTGGCCGAATCTTTACAGCTGTTTCTTCACACCTACTATCACTATGGAGTTCATTGGTTCTATACAGTGTATAGTGGGTGAATGGGCATGTAATTTCCAATAGCTTGGCATGGAGGGGCATGAGGAGCCGGGGGTGTGTGCAGGTCGTACATTGGCATGAGGAGTCATGGGAGGTGTGTGGGAGTTTGTGCATTGGAGTGAGGAGCCATAGTGGATAGGTGGTACCATACCTTGCACTGGGGGCATGAGGGCCATGGGAAGTGGGTTGAGGCCTTAAGTAGCAGTGTTTGGAGGGTTGAGGGTTAGAGGACCTTTTTCATTATAACTAGGATGAAGTCCAACAGCATTGAGGTGGGCCTTTTAAACAGCACCTGGGGTTCCCTGTGCCTGCTTCTGAATTCTTTCCCAGGTCACCTAGCTCAACTTCAGCTCACACCCATCCCCCAGCAATGAAAATCCCATCCTTGCGGGCACTTTCTCCCGAAGCCGGCGGACTGAGCCGGGAAATTTCCCAAATCCTGCTATCGGCTGCCGCAAGGATAAAAATTCAGCTACAAGTATTTCTTGTATTTTTATTTACCTTCTAAAATAAGTGTGATCTACATGCACTTCCAGTCAACTCGAGCCATAAGTCAGTATTTAGAATGGAAATTATCCAAACAAATTTGTTCAGCTGTAATACCGCTCTCCAGACAATTGTGCTGTAGCACCACTACTTGTGATTGGGTATAATTGCAGTACGCCATTTACCATACCATTGGAAATGGGAACATAGAAATTGGAAATGGAAATATAAAGAGCAGTATAACTTTGAAAAAGGACTGGAATTATGTTTAATCTGATTTCCCCACAATATAACTGCTTCACATGACGGTTATACTTTTTCTTTCATGGGATGCTGGTAAGGCCAACATTTGGTGCCCATCCCTTTTTGCCCTTGAAGCGAGCAGCTTGCTAGGCCATTTCACAGGACAGTTAAGAGTCAACCACATTGCTGTGGATTGAGTCGATATGGGGCAGACTGGGTAAGGATCACCTTGTGTATAATGCCATAGGAGATTGACAGGTAGGTTAAAACTGGTATATCAAATATGCATTTTCTGTCCGTCTTACCTCAAATAAATCTCAAATGAATGTATGAAGAAACAAAGGAACTCTTCAGGAACACAAAATGCTGGAGCTATGATGGCAACAGTCCGTAGATTGATGGCAGTAGTCTCTGAACAGCAGCAACTTCTTTCATTGATCTTTTTATATTTGCAGTACGTAACTAGTAGTGTTTAAACTTTACATAATACAGAAAACGTACAGCACGGAGACAGGCTATTTGACCCATTGAATCATGCCAGTGTTTATGCTCCACATGAAACTCCTCCCGCCCTAATACATCTAATCCTATCCTTCTATTCCTTTTACCCTCAGTTACTAATTTCGATTCCCCTAAAAATGCATCCATGCTATTCGCCTGAACTACTATGTGTGATAATGATTTCTACATTGTAACTACTCTCTGGGTAAAATGAGTTTTTCCTGAATTCCTACTTGGGTTTGTTGGTAGCTATTTTACATTAATGGGCTCTAGTTTTGGTCTGCCTCACCAGTGGAAATATTTTTCCTACATCTACCCTATCAAACACCTTCATAATTTTAAAATTCCTACTTAAAGTGATGCACATCTGCGCTCTGGTGGGAGAGTGAAGCATTACCCTTTGCGTGATGTAATGATTCTTTCTTTATAAGACAGTACACCCTTTAACTGAGCCCGAAGGATGTTTGCTGGGTCATGCTGTTAAATGGTTTCTCCTTTTTTTGGCTGTCACTGTTTAAAGAAAATTAACGCACGAGTTGGAATGTCTGACATGTCTGCCTGCTCTTAGGAATTGCACCTTTTAAATAAAAGAGAACCCAAGCCAAGCCATTCAGCTCAAGCATTCATCAACAGCCTGAAGAACTATTAAATTTGTGACCTCATTCGGCAATTGTTTAACCATAATCGGAGACGGGGAATAAGGTCATACGCAGCAAATAATACATTCTGCGTTATATACTGCAAAGCTTCTGTTGATATAAAACACTGACTCAATGTGAGCAATAGTATCAGAGTTCCACTAGTATATTGTACAGCTGAATGTGTTCGTTTTTTTATTACCAGTCACTGTTATGGAATTATAGAAGTCTACAGTGCAGAAGGAGGCCATTCGGCCCATCGAGTCTGCACCGATCACAATCCCACCCAGGCCCTATCCCCATAACCCCATGCATTTACCCTAGCCAGTCCCTTGACACTAAGGGGCAATTTAGCACGGCCAATCCACCTAACCCGCACATCTTTGGACTATGGGAGGAAACTGAAGCACCCGGAGGAAACCCACGCAGACACGGGCAGAATGTGCAAACTCCACATGGACAGTGACCCAAGCCGGGAATCGAACCCGGGTCCCTGGCACTGTGATGCAGCAGTGCTAAGGATTGTGCGCTCTTGGATCTGAATTATTTTTATATGATACTATTATGGGGTGAAATGCACAATTTGTAATTATGAAGTGGACTTCCTTTGAACCCACAAAGTCTAATTGCTTTTAAGCAAATCACAAGTTTATTTCATACACAGGCGTTTAAGATGCTCCTATCATTCTAACAATCACTCACTCCTGTGTATGTATATTCCAAATGATGGCCATTGTTTCTTTATGCGTTTTGTCTTTAAGTGTAATGGACAAATTTATGTTAAATTATGGACGGAATTTAATGCAGGTAAAAAGGACTTTGCCCACTGGCTGGAGATCCAGCAAGGTACTTTTTCAGGAAGGCACATTTCATTGAGTGCCAATCAAACACTAAACTGGGCGGCAGTGGGCCTCCGCCAGAGTCAAGCAGCTCTTTATAGTTTGGGAGCTGCACTGTAGAGGTGATGGTAGTTGTTGGTAATGCACCCACCTGAGGTTCAGGATCGCTGAGAGATCCAGGCCACAGCTAAGTGATTGGGGTAGCGGGGGTCATGGGGGAGGGAAGTCGGCAGCTGGGGAATGTCTCTTGGCATTCCCAATGCCAGGTCCCTTAATCAAGCACTGAGTGCCCTTGAATAAGGACCTCTCCAGGAAACCTGCAAGAAATTCCAACAGCATTTGCTTTTCAGACTTCCCACGTGACCATCCACGACCCTTCTGCCAAAGATTTATTGAGGCAGTAGCAGGAAGGTAGCAGGGTGTCCACCTGATTAAATGCCCTCCCCACCATCAAATTCGCCATGGGAGGTGGCATTAACCTCCCCCCCACCCCCTGTATGAGATCTAAAGGGGAAGCAGGACAGGAATGGTATCATGCCACTGGTGTGGGTTTGGAAAAGCAAATTTTAGCAAGATTTGAAAGATGTTAAATAAATCAAATATATAGATGTTCTTTATTTCTGCATTGATAGGAATTTGTTGTTGATCTAGTGCCTGAAGTGAATTTATTACTTTTTCCCTTTGGAAAGAAACCTAAACCTAAACATTTTTTAACATATTCATCTCAAACTCTTTTACGGATCCTTGCTTCGATAGTAACCAGCATTTAGTTAGAGCTTTTAATGATTTGGTTGCACATTAGTTATACATTAAACTAAAGTATGCAAAAGAAATGTAATCTATCATTTTGATGGGCTTAATTCTTAACAAGGCTCCTTTAGTTGATCAGGCCATAAAAGTCTTATTACTATTAAAATGTCACTGCCAGTTCTGTGTGAGTGTCGTATTAGGCTGTTATAGTGAAAAACCTAAAGAAATGAGATGTTATTGTCATTCCCCTGGTCCTAAAATAAAGATTTTTTTCTTCTTTCATGGGATGTGGGTGTTGCTGGTAAGGCCAACATTTGGTGCCCGTCCCTTTTTCTCTTTGAACAGAGTGGCTTGCTAGGCCATTTCACAGGGCAGTTAAGAGTCAACCACATTGCTGTGAATCGAGTCACATGTGAGGCAGAATGGGTAAGGATGCCCGATTTCCTCCCCTAGAGGGAATCGGTAAATCGGATGGGTTTTTACAGCAATTACTGAGACGAGCTTTCCCTTCCTGATTTTTATTAATTGAATTGAAATTCTATCAGCTGCCGTTAGACTTGTTAGGCTGAGGTTTTTCCTTGGAGCGGAGAGGGACATTGATAGGATAGATGTTGGGGGGGGTGATAAATTAAAGGTAAGGGACAGGAGATGTTGAGGCAATTTGAGGAAAATCTTTTTCACCCAGAGTGGTGGGAATCTGGAACTCACTGCCTGAAAGGGTGGTAGAGGCGGGAGTCCTCACAACATCTAAGAAGCACTTAGATGAGCACTTGAAAAGTTATAGCATGCAAGGCTATAAACCAAGTGCTGGAAATAGGGATTAGAATAGATAAGTGCTTGATGGCCAGCACAGACACGATGTGGCAAAGGCCTCTTTGTGTTGTAAAGCTCTATGACTCAATGCATTGGGATTTGAACCCATGTCCCCAGAGTGTTCGCCTGGGACTCTGGACTTAGTAGTCCAGTAACATTACCCTAAGATGCCATCTCCCCAAGTGCCTCCTTTCAGATACGATGATCTATCATAATCTTACTGATGTGCAAATTTTTGTTAACCAAGTGTGTTAAGGGATATGGGACAAAGGCAGTCATATGGAGTTTAGGTCACGGATTAGCCTTACTGAATGACAAAACACGATTGAGGAACCAAAATGTCTGCTGCTCTTCCTGTGTTTCTGTGACCTTTCTATAACCATAGTAGTTGGTATTATGTTTCTGGAAAAGGTGTGTGTCTGACGGAAACAGCATTACTGGATATCATAGGAGGCCTTGTGGCACAGTGTCCCTACCAGTGGACCAGAAGCTCCGGGTTTGAGTCCAACGCCAGGACTTGTTGGCCATGGAAAGAGTGTTCAGTGTGGTTCAACGGACTGATGATCTGCTTGGAAATCCTTCCACCACTTCCCCTGCTATTCGTCAAAAGGGTAAAAAAACAACCAGTATGGGTTTGAAGATACGCTCACAACTTATATCAAAGTATAACAGGAACACAAACAAGCCATTCAGCCCCTTTGATCCTGTTCTGGCATTTATTTAGTGAGAGCATGACTGATCGTTTCCAACTCCATAATTCATAGAAACATATAAAATGGGAGCAGGAGGAGGCTATTCAGCCCTTCGAGCCTGCTGTGCCATTCATTATAAACATTGCTGATCATCCAACTCGATAGCCTGATCCCTCCTTTCCCCCATATCCTTTATAGAAACATTGAAAATAAATCATCAATGCGATGGCCGGGAATCAAACCCGGGTCAACGGCTTGGAAGGCAGCTATGCTCAGCCTTATTACCACCATCGCCTGCCCTTGGCTAGCAAAAATCCCTTTCAAATTTTAATTGGGTTTGCATCTGCAACTTTTTGTGGGAGAGTTCCACAGTTCTACTCACCTTACTTGAATGTTGATTACGTCCGTAGAGTACCCTAGTGGCAGATAAAGTTTTCTCTATCTCTCAAATCTGTTCAAAATCCTAAAAAGAAACTCAACTAAAACCCCTTAACTGTCTATATACCAGGGGACACAAACTTAGTTTATGTTATCTCTCCTCATTCATTTACCCTTTGAGCCTTGATAACCTGGCGAATCTGTGCTGTAACTGTTTCCAACATCAGTATATACTTTCTCTGATGTAGTGACCAGAACTGATCACAGTACTCCAGATGTGGTCCAGCCAGTGCTTTTTGTAGCAAAACCTCTTGCTCTTTATCATCTAACCTTAACGTAAGCCTTACTTGTACTAATAAACAAACTTTTTTTTAACTTTTCATACTTCATGGTGTTGAAATTCATCTACTTACGTTTTACCCACTCAATCTATCAATGTCTCTTGTGTAATTTTATGCTCCTGTCTGCAGTACCCACTATGCCATTAATCCAGTATCCCCAAACCATGCCCTGTATCTCAGTCAAAATCTTCATCAATTATAATCATATAAGTTCCCTTTCCCTGTCAGTTAACGCAAGGAATGGTCATTGATCGGAAGTGGAAATAAAGAAAGGCTTTCAATTTGTAAACTGCTGTGTTTTGGGGAAAAGGAAATTGTGTATATTTAAGACTCTGTCCTTTAAATGAGTTAATGATCTTAGTACACATTTCTGCCCAGCAATTATTCTTTATTCTGAAAATATAAGCATCCTATTCCAGTAGCACACGTTTCATTTTAGTTTTTTAAAAAAATAAATTTGATTTTATATTATTTACAAAATCTTTTTACAAGAACACAGGAGCTTCTCAGGGCCAAAGGATGGTGAGCACTGATGGAATGCTTCAGAGAAGTGGTGGAAGGAATGGACAAAGGATAGGCTTTGATGAGGGTTTTAAAGGCAGGGAGGGAGTTGCATTCAGTGGGATGTGATGGGAGGTTGCACAGTGGGGTGGAGAGTTGCATATATTTTGTCAGGTTGTATGGTTTGTACTTTGGAGGAGAATACATCGTTTCTTTGGTTTTGCTAGTGCAATGCTCTTCACACACTTGGGACAGTGCACTATTTCAGCCTCCGGGTTCTTTTTAAGTTGGCTCCCTTTGTGTTGGGACAGATTACATGGTAGCTTTCCCGTAGCTTGTGTTTAATGCTGAGTCTTGTATGTATAATCCATTCCCAATGGATGTGACACTTTGGCTTTCTAAATGAGTGAGACAGATTTTCCTTTCAAATTCTTTGCAGAGTGGATAAGGAAGATGAAATGACTTGCTTAATCAAAGGTTGCAACTTTGTGCTGCGAAATATCCCACATGAGGCCTTTGTGTATGTGAAGCATGCCGACCCTGAATTCCGCTTTCAGACGACGCACCCAGATATCTTCCCCTATCTACTGGTGAACATTGGGTCGGGAGTATCTATAGTCCGGGTGAGTAGGATCTGTATAGAATAGCTGGGCGCTCACAGTGACTGGCAAAGTGCCACACGTCTACTCCTGGCCTTGCCTCTTTAAAGGATTGAAAAGGTGCATTCCACTAAATTATCATACTTCAATATTATAAAGGGATACGGCTGTGTACTTTGCCTCTTTTCTCTTAATTGCTATCTTTTCTCCATTAGCTTTCAAAACAGAGCTGGCTCAGGTAATTGATGTAGAATCGTGGCTGTGATCTTTTAAAGCTGATATTCACCTTTCTCCTAATTTTCTGCCCTGGACTGGTCAAGGTACTGACTGTTATTTGGAAATGGAGCCAATAGGAGCTGGCAGCCTTCCAGTATTTCGCCAAGGTTGACATTTTGTAAGCTTGTAATGAGGGTCAGCCAGCTACTTGATTGAAGAGAACATCACAGCTGAACCCAATCCTGCCCTTCATCCGATGCATGTGCAGCTTCCAGAAAGGGCTGCAAATACTTGGAACCTTGAATTTCATCCCTTCCCCCATTCTGGAGACACATAAGCTGATTGTGACATCAAACTGATGTGCTGTCTGAGATCAACTAATTTGTTTTTTCAACATATAAATCCTAAACAGATCGATGATTTCTCAAATGAAGATTCAGATCTGCATGGATGCAGATCATGCATAGGGTGGCACAGTGGTTAGCACTGCTGCTTCACAGCGCCAGGGACCCAGGTTCGATTCCCGGCTTGGGTCACTGTCTGTGTGGAGTCTGCACATTTTCCCCGTGTCTGTGTGGGTTTCCTCCGAGTGCTCCAGTTTCCTCCCACAGTCTTAAAGACGTGCTGGTTAGATGCAATGACCCGAACAGACGGCGGAGTGTGGCGACTGAGGAATTTTCACAGTAACTTCATTGCAGTGTTAATGTAAGCCTTACTTGTGACTAATAAATAAACTTTACTTTCACTTTACTTTATGCTTCTGTGGTGGAAACAATGAAGGAAGAAATGTGTAATTAAATTTTAAACCTTTTTTAAAAAGAACAGGTCCTACCTGGTTCAGTAATACTTTAAAAAAACCCAGCTTACATTGCCTTGTGATGTCTCAAAGTGGGTTAGAAATAGCAAACTGAACAACAACCTGTGTTTATTTTAATTCCTCTCATCCATACAGGTGGAGTCAGAAGACCAATTTGAGCGGATTGGAGGAAGCTCGATAGGCGGTGGTACGTTCTGGGGACTCGGAGCCTTGCTGACAAAAACAAAGGTGGTCATTCCCCCCTACCCCTCCTTTTTGTCCTTTATAGATTCTCTCCTCCTCACATTCCTGGCTGAGGTCAGGAATATGGGCTTGAAACTGTCTTCAGGCATCAGCGGGTTCTGCCCTCGAGTCAAGTATCCAGAAGTTTAAGATGGTTGCCTCTTCCCCATATGCAGTAAAAAGGGGAAAATGCTGCATTTTACAGAGCACCTTTCATGATCCTATGACTCCCATGTATTCTTGAAATATAATGGCTTCTGATGTAACGTGGCAGCCAATTTGTACACAGTACTGAAGGATGCACATTGATTAGTAAATTCAGAATAACAAGGCTGCTTTTCTTTGAAGTTCAGTGGGGTTTTAGGATAGCCATGGGATCCTTTACATGCACCTGATGGAGCAGATTAGGCAAAGGTTTAATGCCTCATCTAAAAAATGGCACCTCCGCCAGTGCAGGAGTCCCTCACTGTTGCACTGCTAACATTTGTGCTCACGTCTTTGGAATGAGAGTTGAATCCAAGTCCTTCTGACTTGGGGGCAAGAGAGTGCTAGCTGTCATAACACCGGTAATGATGATAGCTATTCTCTTTTCTGTTACCAGTTAAAATGCTGTTGGTTTCCATTAATTACTTTGCCTGTTATTCAGCAAATTTCCCATTTTGCTCCAATGCTGCTTTCTGCTATTTCTTTTGTTGCTTCTTTCAAGTTGTTTAGAGTATTGTTGCAACCCCAAGGATGACCAAGATTGAACCAAGCCCTTTTTTGTGAGGGGGGGGGGGGGTGGTGGTCCTGATCATTCCTGTGCCATCAGTGGGTAATGTTGAAGCAGTGATGCAAGCATCCCTTTCATAATGATGGTTAAGCTGAGCACAGTTCAGCCAAAATTATTATTTTATAGCTCCTTGTACATAATTGTTGGGCGTTAATGGAGGAGATTGGTAGTGAGATTGTTGGTTCCTTTGCTGGTCACTCAGTGGAAGGATTGCCATATAATATTGCGGGAGGAAATAATTTGACCCAGATAAATTTAGATGAAGACCCAGACGATGAGGTTTAATCCCCAGCCTCTCCTGAGCTAGTTGATCTTTGCTGTGGGGTGGAGTACGGGGTGTGAGAATTTGCCCCTGTTTACTGGGTGAATGAGAGCAGAATTGCTCATTGTGCCTGCTCGTGGTCATTGCCTGTACTGGGTTGGATCTGTAATGAGGATAGGCTAAGGGCGATGACACTGCTATGTAGGCAAAGACTGATGACTTGATAGATATTGTAGGGCAGCTAGCACTTATGGACCTATATTTCATCAAGGAATCAATGAAGGAGGACGGTATGCAAACGGGACACTTAATTAACATGATTTGCAATTTTAAGTTCAGGGTTTTCTTTGATTTTGGGTGTTCTTAACCCACACAAAGGGCTGTAAAATTCACATTATTTAAGACTCATGGCATTTTAAGTTTTATGAAAGCTGTTTCCTTTATTCTTCCTGTCTCAACTCTTATGCCTCAAAGGCTGACTTGATTTGATGATGGCTTACATTTAACTTTTTATTTTCATTCTGCAGAGATTTGATGAATTATTGCAGCTTGCATCAAAAGGACAGCACACGAACGTGGACATGTTAGTTCGTGATATTTATGGAGGGGCGTACGAATCCTTTGGGCTGACTGGGGATCTTATTGCCAGCAGCTTTGGAAAATCTGCCACTACTGATAAAGGTAAGTGCATCTTGGTTAATAGTTATGTCTTGATTTACATCCTCTTCAGCTGGAGGCAATTTCTTGAGAGAACCTTTAGGGAGAGGTACTCAGCAGTTGAATTTGTTTTTTACTTTTCATCTTTGGTTTTGAATCAAACCCAAATTTATGGGATGAAAGTCTCTTCCTGTCTGTAAGATTCCCATGTGAAGTAGATTTGATCGAGTTCCCAGTAAGCATAATTTCACAACCCAGAACTAATGCTAAATTGATATTGATATATTCCTCTCACTCATGGACAAAGATAGCTGAAGTGGGAAATGGAAAGAGTTGTGTAGGGTGGTCTTCTGCACCACAGTGGCACAGTGGTTTGCACTGCTGCCTCACAGTGCCAGGGACCCGGGTTCAATTCTGGCTTCGGGCCACTGTGTGGAGTTTGCACGTTCTCCCTGTGTCCGCGTGGTTTTCCTCCGGGTGCTCCGGTTTCCTCCCACAGTCCAAAGATGTGTGGGTTAGGTTGATTGGCTAAATTGCCCTTTAGTGTGGGGGATTAGCAGGGTAAATAGGTGGGGTTACAGAGATGGGGCCTGGGTGGGATTGTTGTTGGTGTAGAATTGATGGGCTGAATGGCCTCCTTCTGCATTGTAGGGATCCTATGAAGTTACAGTACATAAAATACCTAACTGAAAATCTTACCCTTGCTGATTTTAACAAAATGGTAATATAAATAAAAAGCAGTATCTCACCAATTGCATACATACGTGTATTTACATAACACTTTGTCTAAAAGCAACACCCTGGATGCTCAAGGAAAGGGTAGATGTCAGAACTTTCAGATCTGCTTTAGATATTTTTTCAGGAACGACAGTGAGTGCCACTTCCGTAAGCATTTGGAGTGATTTGTGATCAGATTATTTACTGTACTGCATAAAATCTAATTATACAATAGTCTAACCCTGGGAGTGCAACAGTAGGATTCCATGTAACTGAAGTGGATATCAGGTCTTGCACACATGCCCTCATGCAATTCTCCAGTCTTTCCTAAGGCAGACTGAAACACTTTAGTGATACGATTGTAAAACTGTTTAGATTTCCAAACAGCAAGACATAATCGAATCTGAACATGATTCAACTAATTGCTAAACCCCAATTGAGAATATGAACAATGAAGATCATGCCGTGCTCTCTCTCTCTGTCTCGGCTGCCTTGCATAATTTATCCTTCTGATTCTGACTGACCTGGAAGTTGAGTGAACTTGTAGATTGACTTGTAGAGTCAGTCTACAACTCTTTGCCCTTTCTTCTGAGATCCCAATCAGTGGAAAATCGGTCCCTCTGATTTATTCAGTGTTTTGCCAATACGCCATGTGAATAAAACTAAAACTGATAGCTGTCCTGCTCCTTTTTGTGTTGTGACTTTGAAAGATATTTCCCGCTATTCTCAAAATGAATAAAAACAACAGTGACTTGAGTCTAGTATGAGTCAGTTGTCTCTCATTGTCTTGGTTGAAGTATAGGAAGTCATTTGGTTTCAATATGCATCTTCAATGCCTGCAGTCTGTTGCTGTTTCTGTTTCAAAACCTGTGAACATTCACTTTGTTATAAAGCACAACACATAACCATAATTCTCTCCAAGTTCCAAGTTATGCCAGTGGACCTTGAACAGCTAAAATAGGGGAAAATTGGGAAGGAAGAGAGGGATCTTTGGGAGTCTTTTTTCAAGATAGTGAGATAACTAGTGTACAAATTGATCTACTCAGAGGCCAGTGACCTGGTGACTGATGGATCCATCTTGGCTGGGCAAAGTGAAAATTGGAGTTAGAGGAGTGTGAACTTTAAATTAGGGAAGACAGGAATTTTCCTTACACGTTGGAAAATGGGAGCCTCACAATGCACTGAATCCAGTTGTACAAAGTGTTACTGCTTTGCATACATACCATCGGCTGGCTTGAGATAGGACAAGAGTATAATGCCTGTCCAACATTTTATATAGTAATAAAGAGAAACCTTAAGAGGGGACTTAAAACCAAGTCTGTTAAATGAGATTAAAGTACTTTTTTCCAATGGTAATGGGGGAAATAAAATGGCATTATAAGACCAGGACGATTTGCGTAGGTTGCTTTAGAACGCTGTTATAAAAGTACCAATTTTACATTTTTTGAACGGGTATGGTGTTCTAAATGTTGATGTTTGGAGAGACTTGGATGTACAATGCTTGTATAAGGAACACAAAGTTAGCATGCAGCAACAGCAGGCAATCAAGAAGGCATAGCATGTTGGCCTATAAGGGGATTGGCATGCAAGAATAAAGAATTCTTGCTGAAGTTGTATAGAACTTTAGTGAGACCACTTGGAGCATTGTGCACAGTTAGGTTCATAGATTGGTTCCTACAATGTGAGGGTTGTCCTATAATGAGAGGATGAGTAAACCGGGCCTATAATCTGGAGTTTAGAAGAATGAAATGTAATCTCATTGAAACATACAAGATTCTGAAAGGAAGGGGCTTGACAGGATGGACACAGAGGTTGTTTCCTCTGCCTGGGGGATCTAGAATACAGGGGAAGTCTCCGAACAAGAGGTCAGTCATTTAGAATTGAGATGAGAAATTTCTCCACTCAAAGGGTTGTGAATCTTTGGAATTGTCTACTCCAGAGAGTTGTGGTTATTCCATCATTGAGGCAGGGATAGACAGATTTTAGGTCTCTTGGGGAATTAGGAGATATAGGGAGCAGGCAGGAAAGTGATGTTGAAGTAGTAATTTAACCATGATATTGAATACGAGAACAGGCTCTACTGCTCCTGTTTCTTATATTTTTATAGATGTACTCAGTGTGAGAAATCCATTTAGCTGAGTAACGATGTTAGAAGTTATTGCTGTTCTGTGATCTTGCCCAATAGAACTACCATTAGAATACAAAATTGTACATCAAACTGAATCTTGCATAAAACATGACTGATGATAAGTAAGTGATAATGGTAGAATCCAGAGCCAAAGCTCTTACTTGACCTGTTGCCTTTACTTTTAAGATTTAAGCTTATGAAGGTGGGAGATGTTGATGCTGAGAGTGGAATAATTCATGCTTTACATATACAGAATCCTTGTTGCCTTCTATGTCTAGGGGAACCATGATTTCATGCAGAGTAAAGCTTCTGTACCCTTTCACCAACCAATGTTTAAGGACCAAGCTAATATGTGTGCGTTTCTAAACCAGTGTACCATTCCCCATTACCATTCACCGTGACAGCTCTCAGTCAAATCACTAATTTGATGTGGAATTGAGGATAGCGATAGCGATATGACTGAAATTAGTAGCTCTCCATGTGGGAATCCTTTGTTTTATAGTGGCTGTTAAGTTAGACATTGATAGAAATTCAGGAATCTTGCAAGAGGTTAGTAATAACTGTTAATATGAACCGCATTCTTTCCCCCTCTGTTTTTCTCCCTTCCGCCCAATGTTACAGATCATTAAATGACTTTTTTTTGTGTGTTTAGAGTTCACCAAAGAGGACATGGCAAAGAGTTTACTCCATATGATCAGCAATGACATTGGCCAGCTGGCCTGCCTGTATGCCAAGCTTCACAACCTCAGCAGAGTCTATTTTGGTGGTTTCTTTATCCGAGGCCATCCTGTTACCATGCACACTATTACTTACAGTATTAACTACTTCACAAAGGTAATAATCACAGGGTGGATGCGGTGGTGCGGCACTTATTTTAGTGGGGTCTTTGAAAGTACCTAAACTGTTTTAACATTAACTCTGGCCATGAATCCAGCTGCTCTAACCTCTTTACAATGAAGTTACTGTGTAAAAACAAATTTGTCACTGACTGGTTTATCATTGGTTTTATTGCGCCTGGTTGTTAGGGTGAAGTTCAGGCGTTGTTTCTGAGACATGAAGGATACCTGGGTGCCATTGGGGCTTTTCTAAAGGGAGCAGAAGAGGACAGTAAGTACTTGTTTTCAGTGTATCACTTTTTCAGTTGTGGTAAAAATCTGGCACCTTGTTCTCATCCCTGCATTGTGCTTAGGCCATAGTATTAGCACTAGACCATCAGTCACTTGGGCCTGTTCTGTCAGTTAGATCATGGCTGATCTGTATTTTAGCACTGTTTAGCCACCTTGGTTCTGTAACCAACAAAAACATTATCAATTTCAGTTATGAAACTTTCAATTCATCCCAATCTCAACAAATCTTTGGGGGAAGAAAGGTGCAACTTCTTCTGTGAAGAAGTGCCATGTGGCATCAAACCTGAACCGCCTAGCTCTAAGTTTAAGGCGAAGTCACCTTGTTCTAGACACCTCCCACCAGAGGAGGTAGTTTCTCTCTTGTCTGCCCTCTCAAATCCTTTGTTCATCATCAACACCTCATTTACATCACTCTTTGTGCTTCCATGGTCAGGGGGAATACAAGCCTAGTCTTTACAACCTGTCTTCAAAATTGATCAAACACCAAATTACATTGGTTGGCTTGGCTAGCATTCTTGCTTCCCCTGTCAGAAGTTCAATGATTCAAGCCAGCCAGTGGGACCTTGAATATGAAATCGGGTTTGATACTCCAAGGCAGCGCTATGAGGGATTCTAGGAGCGTGTGCTAGTTGTGGAAAATCAATTCAGTGCAGTTTCTCCAAACTTTTCTTTGTTCCCAGAAATACACACTTCCAGCTGCTAAGTTACCCACTGCCTACCCTCTCATGTTTGATTTTTCAGATCCTAATCAGTACAGCTGGGGAGAGAACTATGCTGGCAGTTCAGGTTTAATGAACAGTTCTCCTGATGTGCATCCGCTGCAGCGAACGCGAAGTGGAACGGTATGCATCTGTAATGAGAATCATGTATTTCGTGAACCACATGAGTTATATAAAACCTGGTACCTTCAAAAGACTAGCCTATGGAGCGGGCATTCACCGGATTCTTTAAGTAGAGAGCAGTTGTCGTGGAAGCAGGGAGTTAAGGTGACATTTTAACCTTCCCGTCCAGCACGACGGAACAAAACAAATCCATGCTGTTTCAAAATTTGTGGAATTTGTTTCAAATGAGTTGCAGAAAGGCCTTGTTTATAATGCTTTCTCGAGAAGTAGATTAACGCGCTGAGCATCTTGTGCATATAATTTCAATGCTGGTGTAGTTTAAATGCAGTGCGGAGGCTCACCCTGACACTGGAGAGATGTAGGAGGCTCCTTTCTCCACGTTCATTCCACATACCTCTGGTTGGTATTGCACCGGGCTGTGAATCCATTCTGGCTACTTCTACACCACAGAAATAGGGACTGCATTTGCAGTGTAAATGCATCTTGCACCTCACCTTGCAGTGTAAATGCACCTCACAATTTTGACCCAAATGTGAATTCATTCATATGCAGGCTATTAACAGCACTTTGGTTTATTCTGAAGCAAACCTTTTTTTAACCCCATCATGAAGAGAAAAAAAAACCCTTTTCCTGAAATCAGCAGATGCCTCTTTAGTCCACCCCCAGAGACTGTTTTGCGCATTTAATTGTTTATTCCAGAAGCGTGCTGTTTTTTTTCATGAGATGTGGGCATCGTGTGCAAGGCCAGCATTGTTGTCCATCCCTAACTATCCTTGAAGGGCATTAATGAGTCAGATGGGTTTTTATGATAATCGATGTTAGTTTTATTTTATTAATTTTTAAAATTTATTAGTCACAAGTAGGCTTACATTCACACCGTAATGAAATTACTGTGAGGATCACCCAGTCGCCACACTCCAGTGCCCGTCGGGCACACTGAGGGAGAATTTAGTATGGCCAATTCACCTAACCTGCACATTTTTGGACTGTGGGAGGAAACCGGAGCACCCGGAGGAGACCCACACAGAGAAAGTGCAAACACCACACAGACAGTGACCTAAGCCGGGAATCGAACCCGGGTCCCTGGAGCTGTGAGACAGCAGTGCTAACCACTGTGCCGCCCCTATGTTACCATGGTTGTGGTTGCCATTACTGAGATTAGGGCCAGAATTTTACTGCCTCGCCCGCCCCAATTCTGAGGCTCGCAGAACGGAATTCTCTGTTAGCCTTGGGCGGGGTCTTACGAACCTCGGGCGGGCAAGGCGGTAAATTTCCGGCATAGCTGTCAATTCCAGATTTTATTAATTGAAATTCTCGCAGCTGCTGTATTGGGATTTGAAACCATGTCCCCAGAGCATTAGCCTGGTTCTCTGGTTTACTAGTCCAGTGACATTACCACTACACCACCATCTACCCTTGTTTATAATGGTTTTTGAAATTGGATGTTAATTCTTGCTTCAATATAAACATGTACAGAACATTTGAGACTTGAACATTAATCTGTACAGAGGCTGTTTCCAGTGTCTTTCTGGTATCTCTGAAATAATATGAGTAATTTAGGTCGCTGAGATATGCCCAGATACAGGCGTTCTTGCCACTTCAGGCACATCTTGTGTGAAACAGTGGTACTTTTGTCTCAAATCATGTTACAAGATCATGTCTACATATCAGGATGTGACATCAAGTCATATACCATAGACATGAGGTTAATTTTATCCCCCTGGCTGTATATTGTCCAGGTTTAAGTTTTGTTAGGTTGTCGCTACCCACACCCGAGTACAATGTTCAGTTAAAGTAGCAAGTTTTCTTAATCAAAACGAGCGTATTGAATTCGGGGCGATAAGAAAGCTGTTTAAGCCTTGAAGTAATTTTTAAAAAGCAGAAAGTCATCCACTCCCTTCCCCGAAATGGATCCTAAAAGTCTTGCCCATATAATTTGAGGTGCCAGAATTTCTGGAAAGCTTAAGATGATGGCTAGAGAAGGATGAATACTGCAAGCATCTTGTGTGCAGGGGTTTGCAGGGATAGCTCACTTATTTTCTTTTGTTCATTTTGCACTTTTAAGTTCTAACCTGCATCTTTCATTCCTTTCCTGGTCGTCTCCACGTTCTGTTAATCCTTCTACAGTTTTCAGTAAGTGATCCTGTTCATTTCTTTTCTCCCCTTTGCTTTGTTGCATTAACTCTGCAGAATAATTTTCATCCTGTTGAAAGAGGGAACAGAAAGGAATAATTGACAGCTGCCGGGGATAGTTGACGTTGAGAATAAGCAGGTTAAATAGCCATGCCCTTCAATTGCTGCCCATTACTCCCCACTGCAGTATAGATAGGAGTCCGTTTGACTGCAATTGCTCCTACTGTTTGCATATTCTGGGGGTGGTTGTGGCGGGGTGGGGGGGTTTGGGGGTGGGGGGGGCGTGAAATCACTGGAGGGTGTAATCCTGTTTGGCTTGTCTGTGCTCGGAATGATGTGTCGATGCTGCAGTTTGAATGACACTAATAGGCAGGTTGGCTTTTACTCCTATATCTTCCAGTTTTTCAAAAAGTGCCAATTGTGTGTGCACTGATACCACCTGTCAAGCAACAGTGAGACTGAGGTTTGGGTGTCTTGGTATTAAGCAGCAAGGAATAGAAGGACTTGTGATCCTTGCACTTAAAATGCCCCCAAAATTGTAATTTTTAAAGTATGTGCTTTAAAAGAATTATTCTAAGTGGGTGGGTGATGGGGCTCATGTTATAGTCTGATATAGTATGAAGTCTCACAACACCA
This sequence comes from Mustelus asterias, assembly GCF_964213995.1. Lineage (NCBI taxonomy): Eukaryota > Metazoa > Chordata > Chondrichthyes > Carcharhiniformes > Triakidae > Mustelus > Mustelus asterias. Next base: position 16,151,463 of record NC_135822.1, on the reverse strand, counting down.
GGTTAAAGTCCAACAGGTTTTATTTGGTAGCAAAAGCCACTAGCTTTCGGAGCGCTGCTCCTTTGTCAGGGTGAGTGACTCACTCACCTGATGAAGCAGCAAGCGCTCCGAAAGCTAGTGGCTTTTGCTACCAAATAAACCTGTTGGACTTTAACCTGGTGTTGTGAGACTTCTTACTGTGTTTATCCCAGTCCAACGCCAGCATCTCCACATCATAGTCTGATATAACAGAAGGATCCATTTAGCCCATCATGTCTATGGCTACTCTTTGAAAGAATATCCAATTAATTCCACTCTCTTGATATTCCCCAAAGTCCAGTAAATGTCTCTATTTTAAATATTTCTCCAGTTCCCTTTTGAAAGTTATTATTGAATCTGCTTTTATTGGTCTTTCAGAAAGTACGTTTCAGATTATTACTTGCTGCGTATTTTTCCCCTCATGTTGCCCCACCTTTTCTTTAATGACATGGCCATTAATTTCACCAGAATTCTTATTATGTGGTACATTATCAAACACCTTCTGAAAGTCCTTATGAACAACATCAGCCATACCACCACAATCCACTCTGTTCATTATTTCATCAAATAATTCAGTCACGTTAGTCAAACATAATTTTCCTTTAACAAATCCATGCTGGCTTTCATTTATTGACACTTCATTTTCCAAGTGTCACTTAATTTTGTCCTAAATTAATGACTCCAAATGTTATCAATTTCCAATCCTTTGGCATTGCTCCATGTCCAAGGATGGTTGGACTATTATGGTCAGAGCCTCTACAGTTTCCATCCTTCCACAGCAATCAAAAGGATGCATCCCATCATAATTGGATGACTTTTCCACTTGGGGTGTGGTCAACATTTTAATTCTTTACTTTATCCGAACTGATTTTTCTACTACCTCCTATTGTGACAGTGGCAGCACCTTCATTTTAATAAAGAGAGATGTAAGTGAATTTTGTTGTCCAGCTTTTGTGGCTACAATGCTTCAAAAGTCTTCCATATGTTTCGAGCTGGTTCTAGTACAACACAAGTGGTTTGAGCAAAAAATGGAAGAAACTCTGATTTTTGCCAGCATAAACACCAACAGCAATGCAGTGTCTGGCGTGTGTGCTCTCTATCTCTCTCTTTTTTCTCTCCCCCCCCCCCCCCCCCCACTAATATGTTCACATTTTCAAGATGCTACAAAATATGTCTAATAAGGAATTAAAGGAAATCATTGCTTCATGCAGTAAACTGAAGGTTTGATTCATTGGTAGTTTGACATGCTGGAGATGGACCGACTGGAACGGCAGCTGGTGAACCTTCCTCTCCTTCTAGATGCATCATCATATGTCCCAGATACGGTTGACCTTACCGAAGATGCCATGGCAAGGGAGTATTGGCTGAGCTGCTTCGAGGATGCTTTAGATGGTGTAAGTTTTACATAAATAGAGTTGCGTATAATTTACAGCACTGAGACAGGCCATTTGATCCAACTGGTCTATGCTGATGTCTACCCTCTACATGAGCCCCTTGGCATTCTTCTTCATTTAATCCTATCAAAGTAATCTTCTATTTCTTACTTTCCCTTAAATGCATCCATTCTATTTGCCTCAGGAGCTATTGATCTCTTTAGGTGCAATCAGGAACTGTTGGTTTCCAGGTTTTGCTCTTACAATTCTTCCCCCCCCCCCCTCTTTTTTTTTACCCTCCTTCCCTCTCTTGCTTAGGATGTTCCCTCCCATCAAGGTTCAGTTCCACAGACACTGGCAGCTGCCCAATGCCTTGTCCATGAAGGCAGTCGGTAGGTGTAAACCTGAAAAATGGATGTCCGGATGCTGGGCATCACAGAGCTGTTTGACCCTCAACTCTGTTGAGATCCACGTCCTACACTTTCAGGAAGATTTGCTGGGTAATTATCAGAGACAGAAATCCTGACTCATTTTTATTTCCTCCTCCTTAGCCCAACAAAGGTAAAGATGATGGTCCCTAGAAGCTACATCAGCTGAGATCAGCATTAGAAATTGGATCTAGTAATGTCTGTATAGATTGGTACACACCTTGTGCCCACTAAGCCACTGAAATAAAATTAGGACTTTTCAAAACCAATATCCAGTAAATTGGAATATTTATTACTTTTCTGTTAGTCACCTTGGTGAGTAAGACCTTCACCTTTGAGGCATTAAGTCTTGGATTTAAAGTTAAGTTAAAGTTCATTTATAAGTCATAAGTAAGCTTACATTAACACTGTGAAAATCCAAGTCCCACTCCAGCAACTTGGTCACATAATCCAGGTTGACACTTAAAATGCTGTACTGAGGATGTGCTACACTGTCAGTGATGCTGTCTTTAGGATGAACCATTAAACCAAGGCCTCCCAGGTGGCCATAAAAGATCTCATGGCACTATTACAAAAAAGAGCAGGGTAACTTTCCCCAGTATTTTGGCCAATATTTGTCGCCCAACCAAAACTTAAAAAGCAGTATATTTAGTCATTTATTTAATTTCTGTTTATGGGACCTGGCTATGGGCAAATAAGTTGCTGTGTTTTGCATATTTTACAACAGTGACTACAGTTCAAAAGTGCTTCATTAATAACAATAAGGGATGTCGAGCGATAAAAGGCAGTAGAGAATTGAAGGTCTTTTTATTTGTTTTTAACGTAAACAGAAAATGCTGGAAACGCTCAGCGTCGGAGTTCTGATGAAGGGTGATGCCTGAAAGGAGAAAGCACTTTCCTTTCTTTGCAGACGATACCTGACTTGCTAAACGTTTCCAGACAATCCTATTCGGATTCAAAGATTTCCTGGATTTAGTCCATTGACCTTTTGTTTTGTGTTTTACGGTTCGTTTTACATTGGTGAAATTGGTACCTTCGTAGACTTGCCATTTGCTGGAAGGTGAGTGATTTAACCCCAGTCTTCTGCAAAGCCCTGTGGTTGGCAACCTTCTGCTGGGAAATCTGCAGGCAGAAACCCACATCCTGCCACTGTGTGGCACCACACTGGCACAATACTGCAGTGTCTGCATTTATACGGGGAGGTTGGATCAATACACTCTTGAAGCTGGAACTCCAAAACTAGCAACACCAGCTGGAATTTTGTTTTTTGAGTGCATATGCAACTCCCAGACTGGACATTTGTGTTGCTGCAACATAATGAGAATGATCCTGTCACGAGCAACATTGCCTTTCAGTGGTCATACTGAGAAACGTTAGAATCCCTTCAATCTGAATGAGGCCAGGCGGAGCAGATGCCTAGATTGTTATGCTTTTCAGATAAGCTAGACAGTAAGGAATGCAATAGTATTTTGAGTAATTAAAAGCTCACTTAGTGGTCAGCCTTGTTGCTCAAAAGATGCATTTTCTAGCCCATTGACCTGAAGCTATCAGATCGTGGTGAGAGATTTGTCATCTTCCAAGATCTGTAACCCAGTCTTCATTTTGGAACAACCCTATTTATACAAACAAGCCCTCCAGTATAGTATATAAATAAATGTGGAAATAACTTATTAGATAATACAATAGGAATAATTGTACAGACATTAGTGTTAGAACTGAATAGTGTTGAAATTTGAAAATGGCTTTGGAAAATAATCAGGAAAATCTTGCAATTTTCTTAAATAATGAAAATCTCAAATAAGGGGCAATTTAAAGATTTGCCACGACCCCAAAAGCTATCTCTGCAAGTCCATCGGGGTGGCACAGTGGTTAGCACTGCTGCCTCATAGCGCCAGGGGCCCGGGTTCATTTTCGGCCTTGGGTGACTTGTGTGGAGTTTACACATTCTCCCCGTGTTTGCGTGGGTTTCCTCCGGGTGCTCCGGTTTCCTCCCACAGTCCAAAGATGTGCAGATTAGGTTGACTGGCCGAGCTAAAATGTCCCTTTGTGTCAGGGATAGGAGCAGGGTAAATACGTGGGGTTACGGGGATAGGGTGGGATTGTTGTCAGTGAAGCTTGATGGGCCGAATGGTCACCTCCTGCATTGTAGGGATTCTGTGATTCTATTCTATGGTTGCAACCCATAGTTTGGGAACCACTATGTAAGGGCATTCTGGATGCAAGATGGATTAGAAAAAATCATAGAAATCATAGAAACCCTACAGTGCAGAAGGAGGCCATTCGGCCCATCGAGTCTGCACCGACCACAATCCCACCCAGGCCCTACCCCCACATATTTACCCGCTAATCCCTCTAACCTATGCATCTCAGGACTCTAAGGGGCAATTTTTAACCTGGCCAATCAACCTAACCCGCACATCTTTGGACTGTGGGAGGAAACCGGAGCACCCGGAGGAAACCCACGCAGACACGAGGAGAATGTGCAAACTCCACACAGACAGTGACCCAAGCCGGGAATCGAACCCAGGTCCCTGGAGCTGTGAAGCAGCAGTGCTAACCACTGTGCTACCGTGCCGCCCATGACTAAGGTCATTGAGGTCTGCTGCTAATTCTGTCTCCTTTTTCAATTCTTCAGAATATATATTGCCCATATATTGCAAGTTTCATCTCTTTTTAATAAATAAAGCACTTGTATTACTGCTTCCGAATGCTTTATCTTGTTTACGTTTCAGGGAAATATTTGCATCCAATTCACATACCTGTGATTGGGCATCCTAACATGATTCTGAAATCCAGAAATGCCTTGGTCACAAACATTCCAGATTTGAGAGCTTACTGTGTGCCAGATTCTGGGAAATACATTCTTCTCTGAAGCACAGACAAGTGCGCTTGTTGTCTTTTTTGTACTTTTTGTTACTTGTTTTTGCAGATGTATTATTGCTGAGTAAGCCACTAAACTTTTATGGGACTGATAAATTATGAAGGAGTTTCAAATGGACAAAACTTAATGCATTTATAAAAGCAAAATACTGCGGATGCTGGAATCTGAAACAAAAATCCTCAGCAGGTCTGACAGCATTGAGCCAACGTTTCGAGTCTGGATGACCCTTCGTCAGACTCGAAACGTTGGCTCTACTTTCATTCCACCGATGCTGTCAGACCGGCTGAGATTTTCCAGCATTTTTCTGTTTTTGCGTTGTTAATGAATTTACAGCTGGCTGCCCAATATCAGCTGAGGTGGACATAATGCTTTCAGTGTAGTAAAATGTACCAAGGCACTTCACATAAGTGTAATCATGACAAAAAATGAAACCAGACTGAAGAAGGAAGTATTACACTGGGTTACTCAACATTTTGTCAAAATGGCGGGTTTAAGGAGTGTCTTAAATGTGGAGAGAGGCGGACAGGTTGAGAGCTGAAATTCCGGAACTTTAGCATCTGAGGATGCAGATGCACCGGGGTGGCACAGTGGTTAGCACTGCTGCCTCACAGCGCCAGGGACCTGGGTTCGATTCTGGCCCTGGGTCATTGTCTGTGTGGAGTTTGCACATTCTCCCCGTGTCTGCGTGGGCTTCCTTTGGATGTTCCGCTTTCCTCCCACAGTCCAAAGATGTGTGTGGGTTAGGTTGATTGGCCGTGCTAAATTGACCCTCGTGTCAGGGGATTAGCGGGGTAAATATGTGGGGTTACGGGGATAGGGCCTGGGTGGGATTGTGGCCAGTGCAGACTCGATGGGTCAAATGGCCTCCTCTGCACTGTAGGAATTCTATGTCTTTGTCAGTTGTCAACAAACTCTGAAGATTAGAGGCAAAATCCAGGGCTGTTTGGGAATGATGAAAGAAATGCTCTTCCACAATTAACACTACAAATGACCTGCTCATTTAAGTCAACTAATGTATTGAATGTTGGATGTCACATTGCCCTGCATAAGAGCAGTCTGCACATCAAAGTGGCACAGTGGTTAGCACTGCTGCCTCACAGCTCCAGGGACCTGGGTTCAATTCTGGCCTTGGATAACTGTGTGGAGTTTGCGTATTCTCCCCATGTCTGTGTGGGTTTCCTCTGGGTGCTCTGGTTTCCTCCCACAGTCCAAAGATGATTGCCCCTTAGTGTCCCAAGATGTGTAGGTTAGGTTGGATTAGCCATGGTAAATATGTGGGATTACAGGGATAGGGCTGGGGAGAAGGCTTGGGTAAAATACTCTGTCAGCGAGTTGGCGCAGACTTGATGGGCCGAATGGCCTCTTTTGCACTGTAGGGATTCTATGAAAACAAATTAATTAGTTGTGAAACAGTTTGGAATATTCTGGGTATGGTGAGACACAACATAAATGTGAGTTCTTCCTTTATAACTCGCTCTGTTCCAAAGCATTGTACCATAAAACTTTATTAGATCAGCTAAACGAGGTTGTTCCAATATGAAGCTGTGTTTTTACTACTTCTGTTTCAGGTAGTAAAGCGGGCTGTCGCTAGCCAACCACAGTCACTGGATGCCACAGAGCGAGCAGAGAAATTTCGGCAAAAATACAGGCACAAACTTCAAACATTGAGGCATCAACCGTTGTGAGTATTGCGGTGCTCTATGTGAATCCAAAGTATTTGTAGATTAATATAAAAAGTTCACAGTTCAGTGGTGTTGCCAGTTTTGAAAACATTACCACTTCCAAGTGTCTGGGACTAAATCCTTATTTTGCTGCAATACATATAAACATTTGACTTTTCAACAAGTCAGATGTTGGGATATATCGAATGGTCAATTTGAGCTGGAACATGCTACCACAGGAATGGTTGAGGAAATTAGCATAGATGCTTTCAGGGGAATCTAGAAAAGCAATTGAGGGAGAAAGGAGAAGGAGGATATCCTCATGGGTGAATGGCAGCACGGTGGCACAGTGGTTAGCACTGCTGCCTCACAGCACCAGGGACCTGGGTTCGAGTCCCAGCTTGGGTCACTGTCTGTGTGGGGCCTGCACGTTCTTCCCGTGTCTGCGTGGGTTTCCTCCGGATGAAACATAGAAACATCGAAGATAGGAGGCGGCCATTTGGCCCTTCGAGCCTGCTCTGCCATTCGTTACGATCATGGCTGATCGTCCAACTCAATAGCCTAATCCTGCTTTCGCCCCATAACTTTTGATCCCATTCACCCCAAGTGCTATATTCAGCCGCCTCTTGAATACATTCAATGTTTTGGCATCAACTATGGATTCCACAGCCTCACCACTCTGGGTGAAGAAATGTCTCCTCACTTCCATCCTAAATGGTCTACCCTGAATCCTCAGACTGTGACCCCTGGTTCTGGACTCCCTGACCGGATGCTGCGGTTTCCTCCCACAGTCCGAAAGAGGTGCTGGTTAGGTGCATTGGCCGTGCTAAATTCTCCCTCTGTGTACCCGAGCAGGCGCCAGAGTGTGGCGACTAGGGGATTTTCACAGTGACTTCATTGCAGTGTTAATGTTAGCCTACTTGTGACACAAATAAATAAACTTTAAACTTTGAAAGAAGATAGGAGAAGGCTCATGTCAAGCATAAATGCCAGTATAGACCAGTTGGACCAAATGGCCTGTTTCTGTTCTGTAAATTCTATGTAAATCGATAAAATGGCAATGGCCCGGGAATGGTCAAGGGGCTAGTGATCTGGCAGTGGGGGGCTCGGAGAGCTGGCAGTGGGGGGCTCGGAGAGCTGGCACTGCAGGGATCAGGGGGCTGGCCAGCAATTAGAAAGCCAGCTGACAGGGGCCACAGGACATGCACCTATCTCGGCGCTGACAGATTGGCGCATATGCCTTGGCCCGCTCAGCTATGCTGCCTGCCAGCCTCTCCAGCGGGAATAGGCCCTGCCCACTGATTTTTAATGATATTCACACTTGTGACCTCTGCAGTGCACAGAGTGTGGGAGATTCTTTGAATTTTCACTGAAAAAACCAGCGTGAATTACTCCAGTTTTCACACGAATTCGACACTTAGAATTTTTTTGGGAGAATTCCCGCCCAGGTGTTCCCCCTTATCCAGAATAGTAGGACCTGAGGAGACAGTCTACACTAGAAAGATGTTAAATTCAGAAGTAATCTGCAGAAATGTTATTTCACCAAGTTAGTGGTAAGTTGATGGAACAGAATCCATTGGAAAATGGTGGAGCTAGATAGCTTTGATTCATTCAAGTATAAATCCGATAGATTCCTTTCACAAAATAATATTTTGCTATTGGTGTGTAAATGATTTATTACGTGAAGCATGCTTGGGCAAAATAAGTAACTTTGGTTCTATTGTTTCAAAATTTACCATCACTGGGAGATTCCTTGCCTCATGTCTGAATCTGTTATAGAATAATTATAGATTTGATTTGATTGATTATTGTCACATGTATTGGGATAAAGTGAAAAGTATTGTTTCTTACGCGCTATACAGACAAAAACATACAATTCATAGGGTACATAGGGGAGAAGGAAAGGAGAGGGTGCGTAATATAGTGTTACAGTTGCAGATAGGATGTAGAGAAAGATCAGCTTAATGTATGATAGGTCTTTCCAAAAGCCTGATGGCAGCAGGGAAGAAGCTGTTCTTGAGTCTGTTGGTGCGTATTCTTGGACTTTTGTATCTTTTTCCCGACTGAAGAAGGTGGAAGAGAGTATGTCCAGAGTGTGTGGGGTCCTTGATTATGCTGGATGCTTTTCTGAGGTAGCGGGAAATGTAGATGGAGTCAGTGGATGGGAGGCTGGTTTGCGTGATGTACTGGGTTATGTTCATAACCCTTTGTAGTTTCTTGCGGTCTTGGTCAGAGCAGGAGACATATCAAGCTGTGATACATCCGGAAAGAGTGCTTTCTATGGTGCATCTGTAAAAATTGGTGAGAGTCGTAGAGGACATGCCAAATTGCTGTGATCAATTACTATGATTGCTCAACAATTTTCATTATTCTTGTATTAGACGACTGCCAGGATGGTAGAAGGTGAACTCAAGGGACCTTGGTCTTTTTGTTGGCTAGCAGTTCCTATATTCCGATCATTAAGTAGTCACAGCAAGGCTTGTGACCAATCAGAATTGCTATTTTACAAAGTATTGCTGTCAAATAGATGGATAATTGTTTGGACAAAAACCCTTGACTTGGTAAATCTTTCTTTTCTATAGTGTTAAATTATATATGTCAGACCAAAAATTCACAATTTGAAGTATTGTGCATTCATTTTCTCCCCTCCTCCTCCTCCTCTTGAAGATGCAGACTCTTGCCAGACCCTGCACTGGAGGTAGTGGGAGTCTTCCAATGCTCCACGAGAGTAGCTGCTACTCATGGAGGAGCCTGGACAATGAATGTCAGTGGACAATTCAATACGGAAGGCATCAATGCAATGCCTGATCCTGCTATTGCCACACCTTCTACATTTCCACCTTTCTCTGGGCTTAGTTACAAAGCACAGCAGCCTTGGGATGCATTACGATTGTGTATTTTTTTTAAACGTAGATTTCTGTGCACTTGGCTGTCCTGGTATATCCTGAAAATGCTTTTTCACTTCCCTTTTCTCTCAGTGCGTACGGATCCCTAACAGTCAGAAGCTTATTGGACACGCGGGAGCACTGTCTGAATGAATTCAACTTTCCAGATCCTTACTCAAAAGTAGGCACTCCTGCTTTCCTTTACTTTTCCTCAGAAAGAAATATCAGTAATTTGCCTTGCGGAAGAAAGCTTTGGCCGAATGTCTTTGATCCTTTTGTTGCATTGGTTATGGCAAACTGGGGCCTGTGATGATGATGCTACACTTGAGGATTAAAAAAGCTCCTGTAATATTTCAAGTGTGTACTGGTGCCAAACCTGCTACCAGAGGGCAATGCTGAGAGAAAATATCCTCTGCAAAGTTATTAGAAACATTTGCAGTCAACTGCCTCATTAAAGTTAGTAAGAGTTTTAACAACACCAGGTTAAAGTCCAACAGGCTTATTTGGTAGCAAATGCCATTAGCTTTCGGAGCGCTGCTCCTTCGTCAGATGGATGCCAAGGAGCAGCGCTCCGAAAGCTAATGGTGTTGGCTACCAAATAAACCTGTTGGACTTTAACCTGGTGTTGTTAAAACTCTTACTGTGTTCACCCCAGTCCAACGCCGGCATCTCCGCATCATTAAAGTTAGCCTTTTTTTTTAACAACACCGTGAATTGTCTTTTAAATCAATGGGCAAACACCACTTTATATTTATAGATATAGGAAAGTGTGTGTGGGTTTTTTTTGGTGAATGATAACAATGGTACATCAATAACCGGCACAACGGCTTCCTCTCTCTCTCCACCACCTCCTGCCACCCCATCCTTCCAACAAACTTTTGTTTTTTTTAAAATCATGTGTACAAAACTTCACTGCTCCCTTCCCCCTGGGGGTATGACGAGCCTCCACTCCACAATCCCACTGACAAGCTTCTCGAAACCGTTCGAAATTACTTCTTAATTCCTGGACACGGTAAGGATAAAGTTCAACACAGAATTGGCAACGCAAGACACAGCAACGAGAAGATTATTAAATTACACAGGACAAATTGGAAATCGAAAATCAAATGCAGTGGAAATGGACATTTGCAAATACTATTAGAAGAACTTGGTTCTAAACAAAATGCTACTGAAGGTTGGGGGGGCGGCGGGGGGTGGGTAGTGGTGGCTGAGGTCATAGAGTCATAGAGGTTTACAGCATGCAAACAGGCCCTTTGGCCCAACTTGTCCATGCCACCCTTTTTTAAAAAACCCCTAAGCTAGTCCCAATTGCCCGCATTTGGCCCATATCCGTCTATACCCATCGTACCCATGTAGCTGTCTAAATGCTTTTTAAAAGACAAAATTGTACCCGCCTCTACTACTACCTCTGGCAGCTTGTTCCAGACACTCACCACTCTGTGAAAAAATTGCCCCTCTGGACACTTTTGTATCTCTCCCCTCTCACTTTAAACCTATGCCCTCCAGTTTTAGATTTCCCTATCTTTGGGAAAAGATATTGACTATCTAGCTGATCTGTGCCCCTCATTATTTTATAGACCTCTATAAGACCACCCCTCAGCCTCCTACGCTCCAGAGAAAAAAGTCCCAGTCTATCCAGCCTCTCCTTATAACCCAATCCATCAAGTCCCAGTAGCATCCTAGTAAATCTTTTCTGCATTCTTTCTAGTTTAATAATATCCTTTCTATAATAGGGTGACCAGAATAGCACACAGTATTCCAAGTGTGGCCGTACCAATGTCTTGTACAACTTCAACAAGACGTTCCAACTCCTGTATTCAATGTTCTGACCGATGAAACCAAGCATGCCGAATGCCTTCTTCACCACTCTGTCCACCTGTGACTCCACTTTCAAGGAGCTATGAACATGTACCCCTAGATCTCTTTGTTCTGTAACTCTCCCCAACGCCCTACCATTAACTGAGTAAGTCCTGCCCTGGTTCAATCTACCAAAATGCATCACCTCGCATTTGTCTAAATTAAACTCCATCTGCCATTCGTCAGCCCCCTGGCCCAATTGATCAAGATCCCGTTGCAATTGGAGATAACTTTCTTCATTGTCCACTATGCCACCAGTCTTGGTGTCATCTGCAAGCTAACTAACCATGCCTCCTATATTCTCATCCAAATCAAAGGTGAGACCAAAATTCAAAAGAATAGTTGATTCTTTTAATCTACTTGCTTAACTTATGGCCTAAACAGAATACGTGAGATCTGATTAAATAGGTTATTTTTCCTTGCTGCCCCCTTTACAATATTTAATTTTAAAATGGGTTTGTTTAAACAAATTTAACATTTGGACTGAAAGTTGAACATTCATTCAACCAGTGTCGGTGGGAGCGATTTTTCAGCCCCCATTTGCCATCAGAGAGAATGATGGTGCAGAATGAAAATCAGGAGAGAGTCGGGAAATGCGTTTTACTCCGGAGAGATCGTGTTCCGTGATTTTCCCCGCCCCTCGTCACCGGCAAGGGGTGAGATGTATTTGAATAAATTTTAATTTAATTATCAGACCCCCCTCCATATTCCCCCACCCCCCCTTGCTGTATTTTCAAACCTTGCCGGTGTGCCGTCATGTCAGCGAGGCTCACAACGGGGTTACCCAAACGTGAACCTGTTGTGGGGATCCCTCTGGGGGGTGCAAAAGTGAGCATAGCCCCTGGGGGAGAGGGACATGCCTGGGCACTGCCCTTCCCGGGTACCAACCTGGCAGTGCCAACCTGTGCATGGGAACCTCATGTGGGGGGGGGGGGGGAGTTGTATCATGTAGGTGTGTGGGGGGGGGCAGAGCGAGAGCGTGCACTGAAAGGGAGGAAATGCCGGTGATGATTGTGTGTGGGGGGGAAGGGGGAGTTTGAGAGGCAGATGCTGGCAATGACTTTGTGGGGATTGAGCCCCTGATATATCTCTGATGGGGGTTGGGGGAAGATAATTTTTTGCTCTGATTGGGGCGCCCTTTAAAAACGGCACCCCGATCTCTGTGGAGCCGACTTCGCCAGCGTCTTTAGGCCCCGCTGCTCAAAATGACCGCGTAAAACACCTCCCTTCTACTTTCTTTTGACAAAGAGTCGTAAGATCTGGAGAGAAAACCTGCCTGTTTCTCTGGAGAGAAACACGCCGGTTTTCAGTCAGATCCTGACACTTTGCCATTTTGGTAAGATTCTGCCCAATATCTCTAGAGTCTAAGCAGTTGCAGAATGCTGGAGTTAAACAATTATTTTAATTATTACCCTGCTTCCTCCTTTGGCAGTGTGCACTTTTGCCTTGCTGTTTTCTTCGAAAATGTCTGTTGAAAATTACTTAAAGGGGACAGTTTTCAAATCAAAGGCACTGTTTCTATATAGGCTTGACAGAATCCTGGATATTCAGAATCTATTATTGTCACCGTATCAGCCAGTGAGTAGTGGGTGGGATGGGACTTGCAGCAAAACTTGCAGCTAAAACAATCTGTTTTGCAGAAAACAAAAGTCTATTTACTCAGCAATCTAAACAGCATGACAACAAATGATTGACAGAGTCTATTTAAAAAGTGCCGATAAAGGTTACAGCAAACCCAATTTGTGATGTAAACTACAGCAGCATCACCCAATCAAATCATGGTGATTTCTGCAGCAAAATTCAGTGAGTGGAGAATAGTTATACTGAAAATGATATGTGTAAAATTAATCCCCGCAGTGGTTAACGAGAATTGTGCAATCATTTCCATTCTGACTGGGAATTGTGGTGTCGCAAAGTGAAACCCTAGCATGACTAACCCCTTTATTCAATAATGGAAAAGTAATCTCTGATCTCCTTTGTCACAATATGATCCTTAAAGAGGTATATCTCTTTCCAATGCGTAGCAGTTGGCTGGGTTCAGTTGATGCAGAGGTGGGGCAGTGTGGGGTTAGCCCTGACCAATATCCTTTTCAATTGCTTTTGTGTTAGTTCGAGCGTCAAAGGATTTGGCAGGTTGATTGCATCCCAGGGAAGGGAGGAGTCGACAAATTATGGGTTAAAATTTACTCTGGGGCCTTGACCATATCATCTGGCGCTTCAATGCAGTCTGAAGGGAGTGACATCTTTAAATGAGCTAACTTGGTGCCTCATCTACCTTCTTGGGTGAATGTAAAAGCTCCGAGGCCACAACTCAAGTAAGAGCCAGGAGAATTTAGGAGGCATGGTTAGTAAGTTTGCAGATGATACTAAGATTGGTTGCATAGTGGACAATGAAGAAGGTTACCTAGGATTGCAACGGGATCTTGATCAGTTGGGCCAGTGGGCTGATGAATGGCAGATGGAGTTTAATTTAGATAAATGCGAAGTGATGCATTTTGGTAGATCGAACCAGGACAGGACTTGCTCAGTTAATGGTTGGGTGTTGGACAGAGTTATAGAACAAAGAGATCTAGGGGTACAGGTTCATAGCTCCTTGAAAATGGAGTCACAGGTGGACAGATGAAGAAGGCATTCGGCATGCTTGGTTTCATTGGTCAGAACATTGAATACAGGGGTTGGGGCGTCTTGTTGAAGTTGTACAAGACATTGGTAAGGCTACACTTGGAATACTGTGTACAGTTCTGGTCCCCCTATTATAGAAAGGATATTATTAAACTAGAAAGAGTGCAGAAAAGATTTACTGATTGCTACCAGGACTTGATGGTTTGAATTATAAGGAGAGACTGGATAGACTGGGAATTTTTTCCTTGGAGCGTAGGAAGTTCAGGGGTGATCTTTCAGAGGTCTATAAAATAGTGAGGGGCATAGATAAGGTGAATAGTCAACATCTTTTCCCAAAGGTAGAGGAGTCTAAAATTAGTGGACATAGTTTTAAGGTGAGAGGGGAGAGAGACAAAAGGGTCCAGAGGGCAATTTTTTCACAGAGGGCGGTGAGTGTTTGGAACAAGTTGCCAGAAGGAGTAGTAGAGTTGGGTACAACTTTGTCTTTTAAAAAGCATTTAGGCAGTTACATGGGTGAGATGGGTATAGAGGGATATGGGCCAAATGCGGGCAATTGGGACTAGCTTAGTGGTTTAAAAAAAAAGAGGCGGCATGGACAAGTTGGACCGAAGGGTCTGTTTCCATGTAAACCTCTGTGACTCTATGACTATTCTCCTGGTGTTCTAGCCAGTATTTCTTCCTTAACCAACATTACTGAAACAGATTATCTTGACATTTATCGCATTGCTCATTAAAATAAGTTATTTGGCCATTATCATGTTGCAGCTTTTGGGACCACACAGTGCACACGTTGACAGTTATATTTCCCTACATTGCAAAAGTGGCTACGCTTCAAAAGCAACTAATTAGCTGTGAAGTGCTCTGGGCTGTCCTGGGGTCATGAAACGCATGATAAAATCACCTGGACTCGAGCCTGCAGCAGTATTCAGAACTCATCGATGTTGAGACAGATGCCTCCCTGTGGGTAAACTAAACCTTTCCTACAACTTCTGTATTGCGAGAATTGGTCTGTGTTCAATATTACTGCGAAATTAACTGAGTATCGTGACCTTTTATTGTTGAAACTCAACAATTGTACCTCGAGTGTGAAATATACCGGTAATTTATTTTTCTAATATGTTTGTTTGGTAGATTACAACCCAATCACAGTCCTAAACCAATTCTTGTTATCCGAGAGTTTGGAGAATGCAAAAAGTCTTGTATCAATTCCTGTAATTGGGGTATTTAGTTTGAGTCAAGGAAAATCTATATTACCTGATATTGCGCCTGGTAAACAGATGTGTATGCAGTTAGACTTTAGTGTGTTTGAAGTGGGAACTCATTTACAAGAGTGTTTCTTGGCACAGAGCACAAGAGAAACATCTGATGCAGTCCTGAAATTGCAGCATTGATTTATGCCCCTCCCTTGATGCTGACTGTTGCTTGTGATTACCATATTGGCCTGTTTGCGATCCGTGTATCATTTCTCCGTGTTGGTTGATCCTGTGCATTTTTTTTTCTCTCTGCTGGTATTTCTCTCGTAATATTTGACAACAACCTCCTGCCCTTGCTGTTTTACAGGTGAAACAGAGGGAAAATGACATAGCATTGAAGCATTTTCAGAAAGTTGTGCAGGCCTTGGAGTCACTGAGCATGGAGGAGCGGCAGTTTGCATTAGTGAAAGGTCTCTTAGCGGGGAACGTCTTTGACTGGGGAGCCAAAGCTGTTTCAGAGTAAGTTGGAATGAGAGCTGATGGGAGCTGTTACGCTCTGTAATATTTTAACTGGGTTGGTGACATTTTGAAGAGCCAGAGGATGTTTTGTTTCTTGATGTGTCGATTAGTACCCAGGTTTTGGGTGAATCCTGGTTCATGTCCATCTCCATACCGGTTTGTTGAGGTTGCACCTATAATATAGCATCCATAGGTCTGCTCCGATTGGGTACCCTGACCTCTGAGGCAGCAAGCAGTCTCTTGTTGGGATTGTGAAAAAAAAAAGGCTGCATGATGGCACAGTGGTTAGCCCAGCTGCCTCAGCGCCAGGGACCCGGGTTCAATTCTGACCTTGGGTGACTGACTGTGTGGAGTCTGTACATTCTCCCTGTGTCTGTGTGAGTTTGCTCCAGCTTCCTCCCACACTCCAACGCTATGCAGGTTAGGTGGATTCGCCATGGCAAATTGTCCCGATTTTACCAACAATTTGTGTCCGTTTTCGGGCGCGAAATCGTGGTAAAGTCGGGTGTGAGGCCTTTATTGCGATCTGCACCCGCATCCGCGCAGATTGCCACTTTACAGAAACCCGGGAATGGCGGTGATCCGCTTCGTGCCCAAAAAGGGCGAAATGGCGATTTAAATGCATTTGCATGCATTTAAATTGAATTAATGAACTGCCCGCCCAACTTTATCAGCATTTCCCCCTTTTCCACCGCATTTGCCGATCCGGAACCGCGCCGTTACGGACCTGCTAAATAAAAGTCTGAGTCGGGTGCTCCAGTCCCTGAAGGGCACGTTCAGTGCTTCCAACGGCTCTCTGACTCAGATCAGTGGCGGGGGGGAGGAGGGAGGCAGGTCAGAACATTCTCTGGTTGGAGGGGGGAGGAAGGGAGTGAGTTCAGATCGCAGATGTTCCTCTGGAGGGGAGGGGGAGTGAGGCCAGACCATTCTCTGGGGGGGGGGGGGGGGGGGTGGCCAGACCATTCTCTGGGGGTGGAGGGGGGGGGGAAGTGAGGCCAGATCGTCGTCTGGGGGGGGGAGGCGGGTAAGATGTATCTCGGGGGGGCGGGGGGGCAGATGGATCTCTGGCGGGGGGGCAGTGGTGGCAATCGTGGGGGGGGGGGCAGATGGACTTC
Source organism: Mustelus asterias (assembly GCF_964213995.1). Taxonomy (NCBI): domain Eukaryota; kingdom Metazoa; phylum Chordata; class Chondrichthyes; order Carcharhiniformes; family Triakidae; genus Mustelus; species Mustelus asterias. The sequence goes on along the minus strand of NC_135822.1, from coordinate 16,134,911 downwards.
TGGCGGGGAGGGGCAGATGGATCTCTGGTGGGGGGGCAGGGGTGGCAATCAGTCTGGGTAGTGGAGGGGGGGTGGGTAAGGGGGACAGTGATGCGTGCGTGCCCGCCCCCCCCACCACCGGATTGGAGATGGCGGAGAGCGTATGGAGGTGCCTGAAAGCGGATTTCTAAGTTGGATCTGTACTACGCCCAGGTTCGGCACTTAGAATGAAAATGGTAAAATCGGGCCCTTGGTGTCCAAAGATGTGTAGGTTCGGTGGAGATTACCACCTGCTGCACTGTAGGGACTCTGTGATTTGATGATTTTAGTTTTCTATGGACAAAGTGCATATTTTGTTTCTTTTACTCCTAATTTTCTTATCCATCTTGTACCTTTGCTGTTGTTCAGCATTTGCCTGCTGTGCATTCTTTTTGTCTCGAGTTTTAGACCACAGATGTTTTGCAGCCCATTTGACTGTGGTACACAGGAGAGGTTGCAACTGAACCTCCAGTCTGCTGTTATTTAACATCTGCACCTGTGAATTTCCCAGCAGGGGTGACTTAGTAGTAATCAGCAGTAGGAACATTAGCCTATGGGATGTAATTCTTATTGTAGTTCTGGAAGCCATTAGTAAATAGAGCTTAGACCAAGGATAGAACTTGGTTCAATATCACAATAGGTGCTGCTTTTACAAACAAATGGAGTACTGATTATTGAAAGGCATAACCATACCATATTAGAAGAATGTAATAGAATCATTGAATCCCTGCAGTGCAGAAGGAGGCCATTTGGCCCATTGAGCCTGCACCATCCACTATCCCACCCAGGTCCTATTTTTGTAACCCCACACATTTACCCCGTCAATCCCCTGATACTAAGGGGCAATTTACCATGGCCAATCAACCTAACCTGCACGTCTTTGGAGTGTGGGAGGAAACTGGAGCATCTGGAGGAAACCTACGCAGACACGGGGAGAATGTGCAAGCTCTACACAGACAGTCACCTGAGGCCGGAATTGAACCTGGGTCCCTAGTGCTGAGGCAGCAGTGCTAACCACCGTGCTGCCCAATTGGGAAACCATTTGAAAACCTTTTTTCTAATTTTGTATGTGCAGTATCCTGTCCCTGAATCTGTTAAATCATGTTTTTTGTCACATTTAGTGTTCTGGAAACAAATTCGGCGTTCGGCTTCGAAGAAGCAAAGAAGCAATTACAAGGTAAGGAGCCATGAGACATTATTTGATTTTTGTAAGAAATTAAAGTTAATTCAACTCTGCAAATGAGATTGATATCCTGTGTGCTTTGGTGTTGCACTTTAGAGACTAAGGGAATTGGAGTAATTGAAATGTAAAAGAATTATTGAAATCACCCCTTGATTATAATTCTTCTCGCTAACCCACCAAATGTGCCTGAAATGACTGTAAAGTTATGAGGTATAGTTCCATGGGCGATGTTTGCTTATCTCTATACTCAAATGGTTCTTTAACATCTTTGAAAGGAGGGGAGTAGTAAATGCAGCAAGGGTTATATCCCGGGCTAATTCAATTCAGTACTAAAGGACTAAACCAGCCCAGTGACCCCTTTCCCCCAGACTGCCTTCAGCAAAACACAGATGGTATGAATCTGTAGCAAGGAAAGCCAGGTTAATGTTTCAGGTGAAGCTCTTGAAGCATCTCCCATTTGAAATGTTAACCTGTCTTCTCGCTTTGCCATCTATTTATGGCAATCGCGATTTTTCTTTACACCTCTGAGACTGATGTCAGAGGGGATGCGCATTGCCGCAATACTTAATGTGATGCCGAAGCACCCCTTTAATAAAGATTGAAATACTTGGGAGCCTGTTCCTAAAGGCGTTTGAGGGAAGTGACTAACAGAAATATGTGCTCTTGTATTTCTCAGCACGTCCGTGGCTGGTGGATGCATATAATGATTGGTTAGAACGACTTAAGGTAGGAATTTGTAGAAAGAATTCAATTAATTGTATTCCTATTGTCAGGATACTGGACTTGGGTGTGTAGTGCTCCTGAGTATTGGAAATATGGATTAAAGTGTTAAATAGTTCATATTGGTTATGATGCCTGGGAGTGAGTTACAAGGTTGTAGAGTAAGAGGGATTTATATAGATATGCAGAATCATAAGAGATCATTGCAGTCAATCAGGCCAGGCCCTAATTTGAAAAATACTATACATTTTTCTCACATTCATGCCACTAAGTATCTATCCAGTTCTTTCCTGAATTGGATGCTGAGGAACCTCCTGGACCTACATGGACAATCTGTTCATTTATTCATTCACCTTCTATTTTAGCCTATTTAGCCTGACTATCGTGTAAAAGGCTTACGCCCATATTCCTACCAAATCATTAACACTTAGCACTATTGGTGCATGCTTTGTGATTGCACCTCTGTTTATTTCAGCTGAACTGTTGCACTTAATTGTGCTCTGCGGTGTACAGAAGTGAACAATGTTACGTGACTTTTAGATGTTATGACTCTGCAATTTGTTTAAAAGATTAGCCGTCGCAGAATTGAAATTAGCAAGAACCTTCTTCAAAAGATCTTCTTCAAAATACATGACAGGAACATTCATGGAAGAAGCTCAAACGGGCTCTTCCACTTGCTAAACCTCCCATGTAAGGGGAGTTTGGGCAGGAATTCCCATTCTGCTCCTTTGGTATTCTGGTGGTTTGGTATCATGGCTGCCCAAAAGCTTATGCTTTCAAAAAAAACTTGGGTTCTATTCTGGGTTGCCCTCTTACATGTTCATCATGAGATCAAAGAGCTTCCAGAGCCAACATATATGCCAATCTGCAATCTAAGGTTTGATGCATAAATCATACTCACAGAGTTTACAACACAAATAGGATATTCAGCCCAACTGGTCTGTGGCAGCCTTCATGCCTTACATGAACCTCTCCCCACCTCTTTTCATCGAATCATTTCAGCATAACCGTCTATTCCTTTCTCACTTGCATATTTATAGAACTTCCCTTTAATGCATCAAATTAGGAAAATGATTTTAAAAAGACCCTTTGGCTCATTGAGCTTGTTCTTCTGGTACTTCAGTTTACTCAGTCTAGCATGTGATTGTTCAACTACAGCGTGAACACTGCTATTTCTTTCGATTACACTGCTTTAGTAGTTGGGTTGTTCCACACAATAATTGCATTTGAGTAGGGGAATAATCTTCTGAGAACTATTTTCAGAGTGGCATTCTCTTGTTCTGTCAGCTGGAATAAAGTAATATTTTGGATTTGTCTTGTCTGTGCTATTTAATAATTTGTGTACCACAATGCAATCTTCCGCCTCAGCCACCTCAAGTATAGAACTCAAGCCGCTCTGTCTTTTCCATGTAACTCATCCCTTCTCAACTTGGAATCATTCTCGCTCTGCATCCTCCAATGAGCTCACTGGTCATTTTTGAAGTATGCCAAACAGAATTACCCAGTTTCTTGACACCTGAGTCATCTTGTATGTATAAAGCTGCACCTTCCCTCCTCTGATTATCTCTCTCTTTCCTGAACAATCTATATTTTTGTTCTTTTTAAAAAATATTTTTTTAATTCATTCATGGGACATGTGCACCACTGGCTGGCTGGCCAGCATTTATTGTCCATCCCTAGTTGACCCGAGGGCAGCTGAGAATCAACCACATTGCTGTGGCTCTGGAATTACATGTAGGCCAGACTGGGTAAGGATAACAGATTTCCTTCCTTAAGGACATTAGCAAACCGGATGGATTTTTCTGACAATTGGCAATGGTTTCAGTCCTTTCCAATCCTTTTCCTGTATTCCTAAGTCTTTCTTTCTCTTCAGGTGCTCAAGCAAGTCTCTTTTAAATGTCATGAGTGAATCTACATCCACTACACTGGGAAAATTCCAGAACCTAAACAACTTGCGGGGGGAAAAAAGTTTTTGCTCATGTTGCTATTAGTTCCTTTGCTGTTCAGCTTCTATCCCTGTCCTTTGGTTCTTGACTCTTCTGCCAAGGGGAGCTGTTTTGAGCCACTTATGATTTTGAACACCACCAATCAAAACTCCTTGCAAAATTCTCTGAGAAGAACAGACCCATCTTCTCCAATCTATCTGTGTAACTGAGTCCCTCATCCCAAGAGCCATTCTCCTAAATCTTTTCTACACCCTCTCTAATGCCTTCAAATTGTGGTGCCCAGAACTGGGGACTCTACTACAGTTGAAGCTAAACGTGTGTTCTGTGTTTTATAAATGTACACCATAATAGCTTTGCTTTTGTACTCTGTTCATCTGTTTATAAACCCTAGGATCATGTATGTCTTATTGACCACTTTGTCTATCTGCCCTGCCCCCTTCAATGATTAGTGCACATATAGCAAAGGGTCTCTTCGTTCTTGCACCCATTTTAGAATTGCACCTTTATTTCATATTGGACGGGCTTATTCAGCTGTGCTCGCCCCAAAACCACAAAATCATGGCCCCCCCACCCCCCCCCGCAGCCCGTTACGATTCCCGTGGCGGACAGGATGGGCAAATTCCCCCCATTGCCTCTGACTTCTTCCTACCATGTCACTTCGCACTTGTCAACGTTAAATTTCATCTGCCAAATGTCTGCCTGTCTAATCCCCTTAAAAGTTTATCACTATCCTCCTCACATTTGACAATACTTCCAAGCTTTGTGTGATCTGCAGATTTTGAAATTGTGCCCTGTACACTCAAGTCTAGATCATATATCCAGAAAAGCAGTGGTACCAATCCTGGGGCATCCCACTGTATACCTTGGAAACCTGAAGTTAGTTATAGGACGTTCACGGTATTTGAAGAGTTAATACATCATAAATTCCGAGTTCAAAACGCAAGGCAGTTGGAACTGTCTTGTTGGAACTCTACAACTTGACTACAGCCATAAATCATTTCCTGATGTTAGTTATTCAGTGTCAACTCCATTCCGTTTCTGTCAGTTTAATATGCCAGCAGCAGCTATCAGTGATGCCATTAACTTCTGTGGTTAGTGCTACTGTTTTACTGAAATATAATCTGTAATGGGTCAGCAGGAAATTCTTACAGATATCTACGTATCTTTATGATACGTGATTAAAGATTAAAAAACAGAGACAGGAAATATTCAGTGATCAAATACCAAATCTTACTGGCTTTCTCTTGCAGGGTCCTCCTCACAAATGTGCCTTATTTTTCGTAGATAATAGTGGAATAGACATAATACTTGGAGTTTTCCCATTTGTCAGGGAGCTGCTGTCCAAAGGCACTGAGGTAAAGTACAGCAAATTGTTCCATCTGATTGAGAAATAGTGTGATTGTTCCGTGGTTTTAACAAATTCTCACTCCATGATTCCTTTCCTTGGGCTGCCCCTGATGGCTTCAATGGTAAATTTTCTGCCTAACTAGTTTCTGCCTAGTTAGTGTTCAATATCTCAACTCTACTGAACTAGTTGATCATGGTCAGGGTGGCAGTAATCGGCACAGCTGTCGTGTTCCATGGCACTGGGATGATGAGGTGGCAGATTGGTTTCCCATCATTAACTGATGGCAACTGCTTGGCAGTGTGCCCGATGAGGACAGGATGAGGCTCGATTCTCCGATTGTCAGAATTGAGTAGAATCATAGAAGGAGGCCATTCGGCCCATCGAGTCTGCACCGAACACAATCCCACCCAGGCCCTATCCCCATAACCCTACACATTTACTCTAGCGAGTCCCCCTGACACTAAGGGGCAATTTAGCATGGCCAATCCACCTAATCTGCACATCTTTGGACTGTGGGAGGAGACCGGAGCATCCGGAGGAAACCCACGCAGACACTGGGAGAATGTGCAAACTCCACACAGGCAGTGACCCAAGCCGGGAATCGAACCTGGGTCCCTGGCGCTGTGAGGCAGCAGTGCTAACCACTGTGCTACCATACCGAGCCTGACAATCAGGCTGTAAACCTGTTTATATCAAAGGGTCATGTAGGCAAGACTCTAGAGAGCAGCCTACTTTCGGCAGCATCTTTGGGAAGGGTGAGGGTGGTGGGCTGGGAAACAGGAGAATCGGGAAGCGGGTAGCTTATTTTCTATTGGCCAAATTGGTCCTCATTCAGCCTTTCACTGGACCTAAGGTGGGTGATTGGAAGTGGCCAGATTCCAGCCCTTTTATCTGTACTCAATGTTGCTAACTTTGTCGTTGGCTTAACACAATGTCACCCTACTCCCACCGTCCCAGCACTTGCCTCTAGATGGGTGAGAATTGGTTATAACCTGGATAAACATGCCATGGGGGGCGAAATTCCTCTTGTCAATAAAATTATTGAAAGTAGGAGTTTCCCCTGCCACAAGTGCTTCATTCCTGTTAGACTACGGGTTCTGTATTCAGAGTGGATTCTCATTATTTATATTCCATCTTTTCATGTAAACAAATTGTAAAGTGGAACATTCGCTCGAATTGTCCAATTCTAAGCAGATGAGGTCCCTTTGTGAGATGCACCTGTAACCTAACAAGAACTGTAACAGTACTCGTTATTGCTCAGATTACCCTCCTGCCAAAATTGAAGGGCCAAGCTTGATTTCATTTTGTCACGGGAAGCAAGAAGTCCGATGTTTATTTATTCCTCCTCATTTCCTAATTTGCATAAATTCTTGTTTCTTCTTCTTGAAAAAAAGCCCAGGGAACTTTCGATCCCGTTTGTCAAAAATAAACAAATTTTACACGTGATGTATTTGGACAGGGGTATATCTGAGCAGTTACTTTTTTGTACTGATGTAGTGTGAACAGTCATTTGAATGTGTGCTGTTTGTATGCTGCATTGGCTTAAGGACATTGGACCATGCCAACTTCTAACTCGCAGAAATCTGCTTGGTGTGCATGTTGACAATTTTTCGGAGTTGCTTTACCCGGTGCTATGATCAGTCAGGCGGATGTATAGTGCAGGAGGATGTATAGTGCAGGAGGATGTATAGTGCAGGAGGATGTATAGTGCAGGCGGATGTATAGTGCAGGCGGATGTATAGTGCCGGCGGATGTATAGTGCAGGCGGATGTATAGTGCAGGAGGATGTATAGTGCAGGAGGATGTATAGTGCAGGCGGATGTATAGTGCAGGAGGATGTATAGTGCAGGAGGATGTATAGTGCAGGCGGATGTATAGTGCAAGCGGATGTATAGTGCAGGAGGATGTATAGTGCAGGAGGATGTATAGTGCAGGAGGATGTATAGTGCAGGCGGATGTATAGTGCAGGAGGATGTATAGTGCAGGAGGATGTATAGTGCAGGAGGATGTATAGTGCAGGAGGATGTATAGTGCAGGAGGATGTATAGTGCAGGCGGATGTATAGTGCAGGAGGATGTATAGTGCAGGCGGATGTATAGTGCAGGAGGATGTATAGTGCAGGCGGATGTATAGTGCAGGAGGATGTATAGTGCCGGAGGATGTATAGTGCAGGAGGATGTATAGTGCAGGAGGATGTATAGTGCAGGCGGATGTATAGTGCAGGAGGATGTATAGTGCAGGAGGATGTATAGTGCAGGCGGATGTATAGTGCCGGAGGATGTATAGTGCAGGAGGATGTATAGTGCAGGAGGATGTATAGTGCCGGCGGATGTATAGTGCAGGAGGATGTATAGTGCAGGCGGATGTATAGTGCAGGCGGATGTATAGTGCAGGCGGATGTATAGTGCAGGAGGATGTATAGTGCCGGCGGATGTATAGTGCAGGAGGATGTATAGTGCAGGAGGATGTATAGTGCAGGAGGATGTATAGTGCAGGCGGATGTATAGTGCAGGAGGAAGTATAGTGCAGGAGGATGTATAGTGCAGGCGGATGTATAGTGCAGGCGGATGTATAGTGCAGGAGGATGTATAGTACAGGAGGATGTATAGTGCAGGAGGATGTATAGTGCAGGCGGATGTATAGTGCAGGAGGATGTATAGTGCAGGAGGATGTATAGTGCAGGCGGATGTATAGTGCAGGCGGATGTATAGTGCAGGAGGATGTATAGTGCCGGCGGATGTATAGTGCAGGAGGATGTATAGTACAGGAGGATGTATAGTGCAGGAGGATGTATAGTGCAAGCGGATGTATAGTGCCGGCGGATGTATAGTGCAGGAGGATGTATAGTGCAGGAGGATGTATAGTGCAGGCGGATGTATGGTGCAGGCGGATGTATAGTGCAGGAGGATGTATAGTGCCGGCGGATGTATAGTGCAGGAGGATGTATAGTGCAGGCGGATGTATAGTGCAGGAGGATGTATAGTGCAGGCGGATGTATAGTGCAGGAGGATGTATAGTGCAGGCGGATGTATAGTGCAGGAGGATGTATAGTGCCGGAGGATGTATAGTGCAGGAGGATGTATAGTGCAGGAGGATGTATAGTGCAGGCGGATGTATAGTGCAGGAGGATGTATAGTGCAGGAGGATGTATAGTGCAGGCGGATGTATAGTGCCGGAGGATGTATAGTGCAGGAGGATGTATAGTGCAGGAGGATGTATAGTGCCGGCGGATGTATAGTGCAGGAGGATGTATAGTGCAGGCGGATGTATAGTGCAGGCGGATGTATAGTGCAGGCGGATGTATAGTGCAGGAGGATGTATAGTGCCGGCGGATGTATAGTGCAGGAGGATGTATAGTGCAGGAGGATGTATAGTGCAGGAGGATATATAGTGCAGGCGGATGTATAGTGCAGGAGGAAGTATAGTGCAGGAGGATGTATAGTGCAGGCGGATGTATAGTGCAGGCGGATGTATAGTGCAGGAGGATGTATAGTACAGGAGGATGTATAGTGCAGGAGGATGTATAGTGCAGGCGGATGTATAGTGCAGGAGGATGTATAGTGCAGGAGGATGTATAGTGCAGGCGGATGTATAGTGCAGGCGGATGTATAGTGCAGGAGGATGTATAGTGCCGGCGGATGTATAGTGCAGGAGGATGTATAGTACAGGAGGATGTATAGTGCAGGAGGATGTATAGTGCAAGCGGATGTATAGTGCCGGCGGATGTATAGTGCAGGAGGATGTATAGTGCAGGAGGATGTATAGTGCAGGCGGATGTATGGTGCAGGCGGATGTATAGTGCAGGAGGATGTATAGTGCCGGCGGATGTATAGTGCAGGAGGATGTATAGTGCCGGCGGATGTATAGTGCAGGAGGATGTATAGTGCAGGCGGATGTATAGTGCAGGAGGATGTATAGTGCCGGCGGATGTATAGTGCAGGCGGATGTATAGTGCCGGCGGATGTATAGTGCCGGCGGATGTATAGTGCCGGCGGATGTATAGTGCAGGAGGATGTATAGTGCAGGAGGATGTATAGTGCAGGCGGATGTATAGTGCAGGAGGATGTATAGTGCAGGCGGATGTATAGTGCAGGAGGATGTATAGTGCAGGCGGATGTATAGTGCCGGCGGATGTATAGTGCAGGAGGATGTATAGTGCAGGCGGATGTATAGTGCAGGAGGATGTATAGTGCCGGCGGATGTATAGTGCCGGCGGATGTATAGTGCAGGAGGATGTATAGTGCAGGAGGATGTATAGTGCAGGAGGATGTATAGTGCAGGAGGATGTATAGTGCCGGCGGATGTATAGTGCAGGAGGATGTATAGTGCAGGAGGATGTATAGTGCAGGCGGATGTATAGTGCAGGAGGATGTATAGTGCAGGCGGATGTATAGTGCAGGAGGATGTATAGTGCAGGAGGATGTATAGTGCAGGCGGATGTATAGTGCCGGAGGATGTATAGTGCAGGAGGATGTATAGTGCCGGCGGATGTATAGTGCAGGAGGATGTATAGTGCAGGCGGATGTATAGTGCAGGAGGATGTATAGTGCAAGCGGATGTATAGTGCCGGCGGATGTATAGTGCAGGAGGATGTATAGTGCAGGCGGATGTATAGTGCAGGAGGATGTATAGTGCCGGCGGATGTATAGTGCAGGAGGATGTATAGTGCCGGCGGATGTATAGTGCCGGCGGATGTATAGTGCAGGAGGATGTATAGTGCCGGCGGATGTATAGTGCCGGCGGATGTATAGTGCAGGCGGATGTATAGTGCCGGCAGATGTATAGTGCAGGAGGATGTATAGTGCAGGCGGATGTATAGTGCAGGAGGATGTATAGTGCCGGCGGATGTATAGTGCCGGCGGATGTATAGTGCAGGCGGATGTATAGTGCAGGCGGATGTATAGTGCAGGCGGATGTATAGTGCAGGAGGATGTATAGTGCAGGAGGATGTATAGTGCAGGAGGATGTATAGTGCAGGAGGATGTATAGTGCAGGAGGATGTATAGTGCAGGAGGATGTATAGTGCAGGCGGATGTATAGTGCAGGAGGATGTATAGTGCAGGCGGATGTATAGTGCAGGAGGATGTATAGTGCAGGAGGATGTATAGTGCAGGAGGATGTATAGTGCAGGAGGATGTATAGTGCAGGAGGATGTATAGTGCAGGAGGATGTATAGTGCAGGCGGATGTATAGTGCAGGCGGATGTATAGTGCAGGAGGATGTATAGTGCAGGAGGATGTATAGTGCAGGAGGATGTATAGTGCAGGAGGATGTATAGTGCAGGAGGATGTATAGTGCAGGAGGATGTATAGTGCCGGCGGATGTATAGTGCAGGCGGATGTATAGTGCAGGAGGATGTATAGTGCAGGAGGATGTATAGTGCAGGAGGATGTATAGTGCAGGAGGATGTATAGTGCAGGAGGATGTATAGTGAAGGAGGATGTATAGTGCAGGCGGATGTATAGTGCAGGCGGATGTATAGTGCAGGAGGATGTATAGTGCAGGAGGATGTATAGTGCAGGAGGATGTATAGTGCAGGAGGATGTATAGTGCAGGAGGATGTATAGTGCAGGAGGATGTATAGTGCAGGCGGATGTATAGTGCAGGCGGATGTATAGTGCAGGCGGATGTATAGTGCAGGAGGATGTATAGTGCAGGAGGATGTATAGTGCAGGAGGATGTATAGTGCAGGAGGATGTATAGTGCCGGCGGATGTATAGTGCAGGCGGATGTATAGTGCAGGCGGATGTATAGTGCAGGAGGATGTATAGTGCAGGAGGATGTATAGTGCAGGAGGATGTATAGTGCAGGAGGATGTATAGTGCAGGAGGATGTATAGTGCAGGCGGATGTATAGTGCAGGAGGATGTATAGTGCAGGAGGATGTATAGTGCCGGCGGATGTATAGTGCAGGCGGATGTATAGTGCAGGCGGATGTATAGTGCAGGAGGATGTATAGTGCAGGCGGATGTATAGTGCAGGAGGATGTATAGTGCAGGAGGATGTATAGTGCAGGAGGATGTATAGTGCCGGCGGATGTATAGTGCAGGCGGATGTATAGTGCAGGCGGATGTATAGTGCAGGAGGATGTATAGTGCAGGAGGATGTATAGTGCAGGAGGATGTATAGTGCAGGCGGATGTATAGTGCAGGAGGATGTATAGTGCCGGCGGATGTATAGTGCAGGCGGATGTATAGTGCAGGCGGATGTATAGTGCAGGAGGATGTATAGTGCAGGCGGATGTATAGTGCAGGAGGATGTATAGTGCAGGAGGATGTATAGTGCCGGCGGATGTATAGTGCAGGCGGATGTATAGTGCAGGCGGATGTATAGTGCAGGAGGATGTATAGTGCAGGAGGATGTATAGTGCAGGAGGATGTATAGTGCAGGCGGATGTATAGTGCAGGCGGATGTATAGTGCAGGAGGATGTATAGTGCAGGAGGATGTATAGTGCAGGAGGATGTATAGTGCAGGAGGATGTATAGTGCAGGAGGATGTATAGTGCAGGAGGATGTATAGTGCAGGAGGATGTATAGTGCAGGCGGATGTATAGTGCAGGCGGATGTATAGTGCAGGAGGATGTATAGTGCAGGAGGATGTATAGTGCAGGAGGATGTATAGTGCAGGCGGATGTATAGTGCAGGAGGATGTATAGTGCAGGCGGATGTATAGTGCAGGAGGATGTATAGTGCAGGAGGATGTATAGTGCAGGAGGATGTATAGTGCCGGCGGATGTATAGTGCAGGAGGATGTATAGTGCAGGAGGATGTATAGTGCAGGCGGATGTATAGTGCAGGAGGATGTATAGTGCCGGCGGATGTATAGTGCAGGCGGATGTATAGTGCCGGCGGATGTATAGTGCAGGAGGATGTATAGTGCAGGAGGATGTATAGTGCAGGAGGATGTATAGTGCAGGAGGATGTATAGTGCAGGAGGATGTATAGTGCAGGAGGATGTATAGTGCAGGAGGATGTATAGTGCAGGAGGATGTATAGTGCCGGCGGATGTATAGTGCCGGCGGATGTATAGTGCAGGCGGATGTATAGTGCAGGCGGATGTATAGTGCAGGCGGATGTATAGTGCAGGCGGATGTATAGTGCAGGAGGATGTATAGTGCAGGAGGATGTATAGTGCAGGCGGATGTATAGTGCAGGAGGATGTATAGTGCAGGCGGATGTATAGTGCAGGAGGATGTATAGTGCAGGAGGATGTATAGTGCAGGCGGATGTATAGTGCAGGAGGATGTATAGTGCAGGCGGATGTATAGTGCAGGAGGATGTATAGTGCAGGCGGATGTATAGTGCAGGAGGATGTATAGTGCAGGCGGATGTATAGTGCAGGCGGATGTATAGTGCAGGAGGATGTATAGTGCAGGCGGATGTATAGTGCAGGCGGATGTATAGTGCAGGCGGATGTATAGTGCAGGCGGATGTATAGTGCAGGAGGATGTATAGTGCCGGCGGATGTATAGTGCAGGAGGATGTATAGTGCAGGCGGATGTATAGTGCAGGCGGATGTATAGTGCAGGAGGATGTATAGTGCAGGCGGATGTATAGTGCAGGCGGATGTATAGTGCAGGCGGATGTATAGTGCAGGAGGATGTATAGTGCAGGCGGATGTATAGTGCAGGAGGATGTATAGTGCAGGAGGATGTATAGTGCAGGAGGATGTATAGTGCAGGAGGATGTATAGTGCAGGCGGATGTATAGTGCAGGCGGATGTATAGTGCAGGAGGATGTATAGTGCAGGAGGATGTATAGTGCAGGCGGATGTATAGTGCAGGCGGATGTATAGTGCAGGCGGATGTATAGTGCAGGCGGATGTATAGTGCAGGCGGATGTATAGTGCAGGCGGATGTATAGTGCAGGAGGATGTATAGTGCAGGCGGATGTATAGTGCAGGAGGATGTATAGTGCAGGAGGATGTATAGTGCAGGCGGATGTATAGTGCAGGCGGATGTATAGTGCAGGCGGATGTATAGTGCCGGCGGATGTATAGTGCCGGCGGATGTATAGTGCAGGAGGATGTATAGTGCAGGCGGATGTATAGTGCAGGAGGATGTATAGTGCCGGAGGATGTATAGTGCCGGCGGATGTATAGTGCAGCGCGCCGTTTTCTGTGTGAACGCCTTGATCACATGCTCTTGCAAAAGACCAGTTGCTAATGACGTACGGAGCAGGGGTTGACTGTGTGTCCATCTTATGGGGGAAGCTGCTTATAATTGTGAGCAATAATTGTTTCTGCTCTGTTTCATATACTCCTGCTGCCAAGTCTTTAAAAGCATGTTGTGCGTATGTGAATGGATCCTTTCCCCCTCTAGTGTCTTGTGTACGTGCAGCCCCTTTCCATGTTGACCTGTGAGTGAACAGATTCCTCATGGCTAGTGACCGAGCAGTCCCCTTCCAAATTGTTCTGTGCACGAACAGATGTATCTTGGAGTATAACACCCATAAACCAACTCTATCCCAAGATGCATAGGTTTGGGGGAATTAGAGGGGTAAATATGTGGGGTTACTGGGATAGGGCCTCAGTAAGATGCTCTGTCGGACCCGATGGGCTGAATGGCCTCCTGCGCTGTAGAGATTCTATGAACTGCATTGTACATGTGCTTAAACTTTATAATATGTACTGAGAGCTGTTGCCCTTGGCACACAACAACTGCCATGTAACATGGCCTTAATCTTCCATAAGGTTGCAAAGCTTTTGAAGCATCAAATGGGTTTCTAACTTGGATGCACCAGTCTGTTATACACTAAATGTCACAGTTTGTTACAGATTTAAAAAGAAGTAATTGACCTGAAACTTAATTTCTCAGGTAAATTAAATGTTAACAAGCAGGTGCATTTACAACAGGGCACACTTGAGAACAGTGGTCCTAAATAGCTGGATAAGACTGAGAATTCAATTTTACAACCATTCTGTAGATTCCAGATTAATTGAACAACTCCACAAGAGATTCCTCTATATGTTAAACAATTGTGAGCTATCTAATATCACAAACCCTAACACAGATTGTGTCCGGCTGTGTGCTTGTCTACCCCCGTGTGATGTTGTTTGTTGACTCAGAGGATGCACTGCTCAGTTATTGGTTTATCAACAGTGTGACAGAAAAATGTTACAGGAAGTAAGTGTGACACTTGCAGGAATTCTATGCTGCAATCAAGGCTATCAATATGAATGCACACATATCTACAGAATAAATACCATTTAAAATTCTCTGGCTGTGTTATCTCCAGTTTAAATTTAACCTGGTCCATAAATGTCATTGTCATATGGTGTATAGCAGACCTTCATCTTGCTCTGTGCCAGCTATAATGGAAATGCAACCTTCTGGAGGGAGTGAATCACTTCCAGAATGCATTTACTTTTGTGATATATTGACTATCTTCTGAGCTGGTGGTGCCTGTGCCAAGGCTGATCGTACTAAGGCTGACCATGCTTGCGAGCAGTTGTGCTAAACTACTTTATCGTGACCATGTCACCTTCCTGTTGTCTGATTACCTCCTGTTGTGTTTAACCTCCTCTGGGGGTTTCTCTTTCACCCTCCCCTCAAATGCACCATAAAAGGGAAATTGCTATTCAATGGCATTATACTTTGCTGCCCCATCACCACTATAAATAGTTTGATGTGATGAAGGAAGTTCCCGAGTCGTGCTTTGCTTATTTGGCTTTTACTAAACATGTCTAAACAGTACTTCAGTGGATCTGTTTGCGGTTTTATATCATTAAGCTTGCCTGACATGACTGTCTTCCAACACAGGTCATTTTAGCCAGTAACTCAGGACCAGCATTAAATGATGTTACCTGCAGCGAGTTGGCAATTGTTACAGAGAGGATTGCAGCAATGGATTCAATCATCAGGTAAGCAACTTGAAAGAGTTCATAGAATCATAGAATCCCGACAGTGCAGAAGGAGGCCATTTGACCCATCGAGTCTGCACCGACCACAATCCCAGCCCCTACCCCCGTAACTCCACGGGATTTACTCTGCTAGTCCCCCTGACACTAAGTGGCAATTCAACATGGCCAATCAACCTAACCCGCACATCTTTGGACTATGGGAGGAAACCGGAGCACCCGGAGGAAACCCATGCAGACACGGGGAGAATATGCAACCTCCACACAGATAGTGACCTAAGCCGGGAATCGAACCTGGATCCTTGCCGCTGTGAGGGAGCAGTGCAAATCACTGTGCCACCATGCCACCCATTAGTTGCATCAACTACTGCTGCCTTTGGTTTAGTAAGAAGTCTCACAACACCAGACTTCAAAAAAAAAGATGCAAGAGAACGCAAAAAACAATAGTCCCCTCTCTACCCTCCCAGCAATTATTGGCAGAATTGACAGCAATTTACTTGGCCCGTGTGAGCAACAGAATAGCAGAATGTTTTAAAAAGGGTAACAACTCCCCAATGGTTCAATTGCTACAGGCAACTTAGCCGCACAGACCAGAACGTTCCTGAATTCTTGCCAGACAGCTGACCTCAACTAGGGCTGCAGCTTCGATCCTACAATTGGGAAGGCAGTCCCGGATTATTAGGAAGGAAAAATAAGAAAGCCAGTGTTCAGTTTGTAATTAGGCATTTAACCTGCATGTATGAGACACAAAATATGGAGAGAGACAGAGAAGAAGGAGGGAATGAGCGCTGCTCCGAAAGCTCGTGATTCCAAATAAACCTGTTGGACTTTAACCTGGTGTTGTGAGACTTCTTATTGTGCCCATCCCAGTCCAACACCGGCATCTCCACATCATGCCTTTGGTTTAGGTAGAAGACTGACTTGTGGCCGAAGGAGTGTTGATAAAATGAGCACTTTGCCTTTCAGTTTACTTTGTAGCATTTGGGTGAATTTGCAGTGCTATTAAGAAAGAGTGGGACTAATTTGGATAACTCTTTCAAAGGGCTGGTGGGCCAAGTGGCCTCTTCCTGTGTTACATGATTCTGTACATCCTGAAATGGAGAGCAGCTGTTAAGCACCATCTGTTAGTTGCAGGGTCTAAAGTGCAGTCAGTCCAGTAACTTGGTTGTTGGACCCTAGGCTGAAAAGTGAGGCCAAGACCAGCTGCAAGTATGGCACCCTCCACTGTTGAGTTGCCTCCTGTTGCACACTTTGTCTGGGCTCACGCCCGAAGAAGGCCAGCTCCTTCTGGAATTGTGCTCCAGCGTGAGTACGCTTTTAGTGGAGGAAGGGGAGCAGAACTGAATGAAAGATTTACTGTCCTGTCATAGTGCTGAGATTTAAACTCTAGGGCTGCAATACCTGCCACGTTTCACCAGCATGAGATTGGCAGAAACCCCAGAGCAATAGCTAAATTGTCCCCTTACACTGTTGAGCTTTTTGCTGAAGTTAAGCCAAGAGGTTCATGTGGAAATTCAAAGCCTGTGCCTTTAGAATCTATTTTTGTTGCTGTTGGACCATCCTTGGCCCTTTTGCAGTTTGCTGTTGTAACTGTTTGAGCTGGTAACAGTGTTTAACTCTGCCCCCATTCCTCCTTGCAGGACAGCATTACAAGAAGATAAATTATTATTGGTCCAGAGTGGCTCCAGTTCACCTTGTCTGGATCTGAGGTAAGATTTATTGATTTATTTTTGTCCATCTTTTTAAAATAACCCCTATTTAATTAATGTTATTCTTGAGCCCTTTAAACCTACTCCCTCGCCATGATTTTAGTCACTCCTTCACTTTCTGCCACTGCTGTTCAGTGCCTGGTTATTTTTGTCTCTAAACTGCTTTGTGAACATTTTTATTTTAATGGTGCTATGAAAGAACAAACTGATGGACCTTGTTCCATTTGACTCTCGCTCCAATGCACCGTTCTTTGGTGCCATCTGCTCTCATTACTTGCCATTGTGAGCCTCTCTTTTTCCCTCACTAACCTTGAAACTTCTTTCTTCCTTTTCTTCCCACTCCCCCTTCTCACTCGCTCATTCCCTCCTTCTTCTCTGTCTCTCTCCATATTTTGTGTCTCATACACGCAGGTTAAATGCCTAATTACAAACTGAACACTGGCTTTCTTATTTTTCCTTCCTAATAATCCGGGACTGCCTTCCCAATTGTAGGATCGAAGCTGCAGCCCTAGTTGAGGTCAGCTGCCTGGCAAGAATTCAGGAACGTTCTGGTCTGTGCGGCTATGTTGCCTGTAGCAACTGAACCATTGGGGAGTTGTTACCCTTTTTAAAACATTCTGCTATTCTGTTGCTCACACGGGCTAAGTAAATTGCTGTCAATTCTGCCAATAATTGCTGGGAGGGGAGAGAGGGGACGATTGTTTTTTGCGTTCTCTTGCATCTTTTTTTTGGAAGTCTTTTCCCAAGGGAAAGAAAATCTTGCACACACTCAGCTGCTCTCTATATCAGCATGAGGGAGCCTGGAGCTGCCCGTACATTTGGTTGTGAATGTGTACCCATTCCTGACCACTTCATCATCTATGATTTAAAAGAACTATAAAAATATTATTACCAAAACAGTTAGCTTGCATTTGTCATCTTCATTGTTGAACCGAAAAAAAAACTGAATTGCAAGATTTTTCATTTTGCTTTGGACTTTGATTAAACGACTTAGCGTTGAGTAGAATGCTAGAGGGCGCCAGTCTGTCTCCGGTGTTAATCATGTAGGTAATCGGACCAAAATTCATTGCTTTGAAATGCAATTTCATTCTACACCATTGTTCTACAAGCTGAGAATGGTAAGATTTGTATCCCAGACATTAGAGTGCCCAGAGATGATTCTAAGGGCTTACAATAAGCAAGCACTTACATTTATCACCTTAACATTGTTCAGATGTTGTACAGTGCTTCACTTGTTATCGCAAGGTGTCGTTTCGTCACTGCCATTTTCTGATTACCCCTGCAATTTGTCAAATTATGCACAGCAAAGTCTGTCAATCAGAAGATGAGACCAATGACTAATTAGCCCGTTTTTGGTGATGGTGGGGACAGGGTGAAGAATGTTGGTCTTGGCACAGAGAGAACTCCCGGCCCATTTTCAAATCCTGAAACAGGGATTTTTTTTAAATGTCGGGCTAAACTGACAAGGTCTTGGTTTAACTCCCCATCTGAAAGACAGCAGCTGTCAGCACTCCAACTCTGACAAAGGGTCATCCAGACTGGAAACTTTGGCTCTATTCTCTCTCCACAGATGCTGTCAGACCTGCTGAGTTTTTCCAGCATTTTCTGTTTGTGCTCTCAGTATTTCACTGATGTGTTCAAGTCCAGGAGTGGGACTTGAACCCACAACCTTCTTAGTCAGCTAACAGTGTTACCAACTGAGCCAATGTGACAGCAAACAGCTGACACATTTGTGCCACATTGTGTTCAAGTCCAGTTGACGCAACACACACAAATGTGGAGAAGAGGCAGATGAAGGCAACAAGACCCCCCCCCCCCCCTACCCCAGTGTAAAGGGGAACAGGGTTGTGATAGATTAGAGAGTCTTAAGCTCTCTGTTTTAGAAAGGGATTGGTTTAGTGGGGACACCTGACTGAAGTAATTGAGAGTCATAGTACCAGAGGATGCAGATTTTAATTGGTGAAAAACTACCGCTTAAAGATAAATCCAGAAGAACTTAATTTTCTCAATAGGTTGGAATAATATGTGAGATGGGGTGATGGAAGGAATTCAGAATGTAGCTGATGCTGTGGTGGGTGTAGGCAGTACTGTCAGTGGAGGACGCTGGAGTGTGAAGTCACCTTGTTTAATGGATGAGTCTGGTAGCGATTCCCTCCAGTTCTGTTGCAAGTTGATAAGGGAATGTCTGGGTAATGGAGGATCAACTTTCGTCAGGCTCGACAGCCCCTTGTTCAGTCCATGACTCTTCTGCAGCCGATAGCAATAGGCTAAACCGAACGATAGCCCTGAACTCTCCCACTCCCGACAACCATCCCCTCCCAAACAAAGGGTCAGCCTTGGAGTAAAGGCAAGTGACCATCTTTAATGTCTCTTTCTCTCTCAGTCGGCTGGACAAAGGACTGGCGACGGTAGTGTGGGAGAGGAAGACTGACCTGGTGATCATCGAAGGCATGGGTCGAGCCATTCACACAAACTATTACGCTGCATTACGTTGCGAAAGCCTCAAGCTTGCAGTCATCAAGAATGCCTGGTTGGCAGAGCGACTTGGTGGAAGAATCTTCAGCGTGGTTTTTAAATACGAGATGCCGCCAAAGTGAAAGTGAAGACTGCCCGACTGAGGAAGGACTTGGCATTGCACTGGCACTAAGATGTCCCCTGTGGAATGTAATTGTATTTTTTTTTCTGTGACTATATAATTGCAGTTTGAAAAAAAAAACGTCAATATGGATCAGTAAAGCTTTTGTGTCAGAAGCAATAATATATATTATATATGTACAGCAACCATATCCTTGTTTTAAACAAATGTTTATTGTATAGACACAGTATTTGTGGAAACGAACATTGTTTTGCTTTTGGTCACTCGACAATCAGGTGAAATATTATCCCTTTCACAAGCTGTTCCCTTGAAGAAATCCAGTTTAAAGGATAATGTGGTCTGCAGATGGCAGTGTTGCCATTAGGGTACCAATAAAGTGTAATGATGCATGGGGGATATTTTCACACTGTACCCACTTGGAACTTCGAATAACAGTCAGCAGCATGATCACCAAATTGCTTCAAACCCTGAATCATGTTTGGAAAGAACAATTGAAGCTATAGTAACAGTGGGTACCAAGCTACTGGGTAAAGATTTGCCCCAATATAGCAGTAGGGGTATAGTACTGGTGGGTATTGTTCTGTTACTGTAGCACTTTGGGTGCATTATTGGTGGGGACAGGTCTGTCGTTATATAACATTACAACCAGTACTGTTGAAGTGTAGTCACTGTTTCTAATGTAGGAAAATACATCAGCCAATTTGCACGCAGTAAACCTCCACAAACAGCAATGAGATAATGAGTTTGTTTTAATGCTGTTGAGGGTTTAATATTAATCATGATACTGAGGAAAGCTCCCTTGTGCTTTTCGGAAGTAGCACGTGAGAGAAGAACGGGGCTTGGGTCTGATGTCTCTCTCTCACCTGAAAGGCAGCACCTCTCATGGTGCAGAACTTCCTCAGTGCTAGATTTTGTCAGTGTCAGTCTGGATTTTGTGCTCAACTCTTTGGGGTTGGACTTGAACCCGGAACCAACCCACTGAACTATGCTGACACTGGTACTAGAAATGTACCCTCAGCGCAGCCGGTAAAGTCTATTTATGATCTGAAACTGCTGACTTAAATCTGTAAGCACGGATTCAAAAGTTTTCAAAACCAAAACCTGTTTTGAACTGCGGTGTGTGTGAGCTGAAACCGACACCTTTTTGCAGGATTGATCATCTACTTGGCGATTTCAGTGTTGCATGTGTTTCTCTTGCTTTAGGGCGTAAGCAAATTGTGAGTCTAAAAGGCTGGTCAGGTTACAAGTATTACATTTATTTGCTATCTCTTCTCTTGCTTTGGGGTGTGAGCAATGTGTGCGAGTCTAAAAGACTGGTTAAGTTACAAGTATTACTTTTATTTGCTATCCCCCCTCATGCTTTGGGGTGTAAGCAATGTGCTAGTCTAAAAGGCTGGTCAGGTTACAAGTATTACATTTATTTGCTGCCCCTTCTTGTGTTTCAATGTAAGCACTACTGAGTACATGAATATGCAGTTTTAGGTACCTCATTATATCAGGAATATAAAATCAATGGGAAAAGATGCAGTGTAAATTCAGTAGAGTGTTCCCAGGACTGGGGTTTACAAGTGTAAAATTACTTGAGATAGTTTGTGGGTGGGTGAGACCCACAGAAACTCAGTGTGGAGGGACCAAGAGCTCGGGGAAAGGGGGACAGGAGTTGTGAAGGTTCAAAGGAGTCCTGGTTGAGACTATGATGATGAAGATTATGGTCCGGTAGATATGCATAATTTATTTTAATTGGTAGATGATGCAATGCATGGAGGTCAAATTTAAAATAATCTCAAAAGTGCCCACCAGTGTTTACTGTCTAGGCTTGCATACAAACTGTGGCCATATCGGACCAACTCCTGGAGGATGGGTTAGTCCCTGTTTATCTGTACGCTTGTGTGGTCAGGAAAGATGGGGAGCTTTAAAAAAATGTTAAAGGGTGCAACATGCTAGTTTTCTGAACTGCCATGACCAAACTTTTCCAGTTTTCCCTTTACCAACACCCTGTTGAAGACTTGAGATCCCGGAGTACTGATTGTCAGCTGATAATGTTAGTAATCACAACTGACTTGAGAGGAACTATTTAAAGATCTTGATTTGCACTGTAATCCTAATTTGGTGTATCTGTTTCTGAGGGATGCTCAACCTGCTTTACTCTTGCCTCTGTAACCTGGAAGTAGACATTCTGTGTAGTATTTCTCCCCCAAGCTCACTGTAACTGATATTGTTCATGGCTAGTCATTACTTGTCTCACCCTGGCAGAATGTTTCTATCTTTGTGACTGGAGTGTCATGGAATCACCCAAGGCAACTCTTTGAAAGATCGATCCAATTAGTCCCATTCCCCTGCATTTTTCCTGTAGCCCAGCAGTCATTTCAAGTGTTTGCCCAATTCCCCTTGAAAATTACTAATCAATCTGCTTCCATCACGCACAAGCAATGCCAGCGAGAGTGGACTTCAGGAGGAGGGGCTGAAAGGAAGTGAAACTGGTGATTTTAACTCTACTGCAAATGTGGGATCTTCTGCAGAGTGTTAGTAATCATGCAGGCTTGCAACTACATCCTGACAGTATTGCTTAAATGGTCAGAGGAGTGATGGAGGTTTTCAGCATTGATTCTCATGCTGTTGCTATTATTAAAATCTTTCCCAGAAAGTTCACTCTTGCTGCCTTTACAGTGCCACATGCACCAGCAGCACTTCAACAGGTGACCATTCCACATACATGTGCCTAGACAAAGTTTCTCACCACATTGACCATACCATAGACGAGCTTGGTCTTCTTCTTGCCCAACATTTGTGCATTCGGGCACTTGTCAGGCAGCAACCATGAGCTGGTTTTCCCACTCGTAGTTCTGGGGGGAGCTTTGACCAGTTGTTCAGCTTGTACTATCCCTCTGGCTGAAATCAGCTCAGTCAACATCAGTCAAACCTGAGCTCTTCCTGAT
The DNA here is from genome assembly GCF_964213995.1 of Mustelus asterias. Lineage (NCBI taxonomy): Eukaryota > Metazoa > Chordata > Chondrichthyes > Carcharhiniformes > Triakidae > Mustelus > Mustelus asterias. The sequence continues at coordinate 16,112,597 of NC_135822.1, read as the reverse complement.
CTCTGTGGCAATGTGTTGCAACTGACCCAATCAAACCACGAAATGGGTCTTCTTTTAAGTTAAGTGGGAAAACTATTTTAATCGTGCCTTTTTCATTTAGAACCAGCACTAAGATAGTTGCATGATATTCTTATTGGCTGAATATAGTGAAGCTTTGGCCAGAAAGGAGATGTTATTGTATTTTCCCTGTCAGTCAGACCTGGAGGCCACACTGCTGTTAAGTAATTGGAATTGATTTTACGCACACCATTTGTTTTGTAATTATTCTCCACTTAACTGCGGCAAGATTGTTTCCCCAGCTTCCATCATGGGTTTGGAGACTCTGTGAATTTGAACCACAAGTTCTGACCCGCACCAACTTGCTGGTTGACACAATGGTGCCAATATTCACTCTGTTTCTTTCTTTAAGCCCCAACTAACGATCCCTGTAAATGTTCTTCATTGTGCGTGATTCGTTTATTTCAGTGTGTGGAACATTTAAATGTTTTTTGCGTGGCCACTGTTGTGCACGTGGGGTGCCTTAAAGGGGAACAACTTGTGAACTACAGCCTATGTGTTACTTTCATGATTACTGCGCACACCCACAGTTTAGAGAGGACATTGACCCCAATTAATTATTGCTTTGGTCTCTTCCTTGTTGAGCCAGGTAGCTGTCTTCGGGAAGTGGTCTGACTTCCTCAGAGTGGTTTGCGAAATAGTAAATGCTACATCGGCAGCAGCCCTTCAAATTGAACCGTGACTGTAGGACAGGTTGAAGCTGACTAAAGGTAACAGAATGAAGATCAAGAAGTTCTTCACACTATAAAAATGGCTAGCAGGTAGGGGTAACGGGGGCACTAATCATTTCAGAAGCTGTCGGGTGCTGTGAGTTGGGGGCGAAGGTATTAACTATTATTAATTATGAATTAAGATGGGTCGAAAGATCCTTCTCATTGTATTGGAGCCCTAAATAGAGGAATCCTTCTTTGTCTTTAGAATCCTTCTTTTGTCTTCAACTAAATTTATGCAAGGACACGCCAAAGTGCTTTAAAAGAAATGTACCAAACAGCTGCCAATTTTCGCAGTGCGGTCCCACAGACAACCGCTGAATGACTGGCTGGTGCTGTTTGAGGAAGGAATGTTGAGTAGGACACCAGGAGAATTCCCTTCTCTTAGAATATGTACTTGAGCAGGAAGTCATGGCCTTGGTTTAATGCCCTGTGCTGAAAGACTGAATCTCCAGCAATGCAGCAGTCCCACAACATTTTACTGTCCAGGTCAAAGTGGGGATTTGAACCCACGACCATCTGAATTTCAGATGAGTGCTACCCACTGAATAAAGTGGGCATTTGTAATGAATGGCTGAAATGCTCCATTAAATAACTTGATTGTGACCAGCCATGAATTTAATTTATAATAGATTAGTTAGTTAAAAATCCCAGCCTGGCCATATGGATGTAATATAATTTTCACTTTCTGGCTGAGAGATATAGATCTATTATACACCATTTAATTTTAACGCTTCTTCATAATTATAATCAGTATTCTGTGGATTGATAGGGTATGGGCTGGAACAAACTGTATTGAGCTATGCCACTCAATTAATCCTCTTAATAAGGAACTGCAGAAATAGCACTACCTTTACTGTACCCTTTTCCGATGAAAACCTTTAGTTGTAGAGTGAAGTTTTTCAGGAAAAAATTCAAAGGTGTGCAGAACGTTTTGTAAGGGAATTATTTCGGGGATGGCGCTACTTTTAAACTTGAAGCATTAATTGAAAATTGATCTAGGCTACTGATCTCTCCAGATTCTAGCTCATCACAACTCGCAGCCCTTCCCTGTTGCTGAGCAGGTCACCCCCTTCTGGCTGAGTCTGCAGTCCTAGTTGGTGCAGAGCCCCGTTGTGCTGGTAGTTAAAAGTGAATGAAGCCAACTGAATGGGTGTAAGGTTATGGGGGTGAGATGGCGAGAAGGGAGGAATTCTACTATATTTCACCATATTTGTGCATCAGTCCATGGGGGAGGCACTGTTGATACAGCCGTGAAACATACAGCGATATTGCCACTGACCCGTCCAGATTCACTGCTGCTTATTGTGGTCAGCTTATATGTTACATCATGTGTTCAATTTAAGCTATTTTTGTTGATAATTCATTCTGAAGCAAGGCAACAGGTAGCCGTGTACACATGCTGTGTGTGTGTAAACTATCTGCGAGAACAATTGGCCACCTTGCTACAGTAATGTGACCAGGGTAACAGGTAAGATGCAGCAAGGTGCAGTTTAACTCCTTAGGTCAGAGACTTCAGATCTCGTAATGTACTCAGGTCACTTCTGCCAACCTCAGGGCAGCACTGTCAAGTAGGTTATATTCTGATCTGTAAGAATGGATTCCTATTTAGACCAACAATTTTATATGGTGTTTGACTGTCATGCGAGGCAGAAATAAAAGGTCAAAGCTATTCTGGATTGGCCCAGACCACACTGCACAAACAGTATGATATGGTGTTGCCAAGATCACACTTGAGCCAAGGGAATGGATTGGAAAAGGAAAAACCTTGCTGTATTTTATGTGATCAACTAGATACCACCATGTGTATAGATTAAATATAGATTATTTTGGAAGGAGTATTTTGTTTTGTGATTTTTGCCTCTGCCTTGATTTATAAAATATGCCAAATGTATAAACGAACTGGGTTTTCACATGGATCTTCACTTCTTCCAGGAGATCACATAGTCTTGGACGGGGTGGAAAGTGTATATATTATGAAGCATAAGATATCACATGTATGGGATGGACAGGGGATCTTTTCCCTTTATTTGTATGTAAACTCTGCTCCCTTCAGTTGCAACTCGTTAATCCCAGGTCATTTTCACACTTGAGTGAACTACCTCAAGATAGATTTTAGCAGAGAAAGCATAGGAATATCCATTGTGCAAGTTTTCTTTTTGTTCCTGTTGTTTTAGTCCATTCATTTTCTCTCTATCCTACCTGCTTATAATAAAATCTCTCACACTTCAAACTCTCGGCAATTTGCAGAAAGTCTGTTGGTATTGGGTTTTGTCCTGCTCACCTTGCAAATGAAAGGTCTCCTCAGTTAGGATATAAAACTTACTCATCACAAATAAATATTTTTATTGTTTAAGCACGGCTATCGAAGGTAAAGTCAGAAGTAAAATGGCCACAAGAGTTAGATAATAACCTTCTTAACAAAAAATGATACTTAGTACAAGTGTGTTGTACAAGATTTTATTGAGTCTAAAATCAACACTGGCATGACATGAATGCTAATCGTGAGTACAGCACAGGTAATAGATAAAATACTGTGACTACTAAAGATATTTAAAAATGTACTGAATGTTCTCATTTAAGCTAAGGGATGTTGGTGCTGCAGAATGAAGCACTGTCCTCTTTTAGGCATTGTGTTCCCAGGTCAGGTATAACACGCAGATAGAGATTAAAGCTTTTTTAATCTTGACTGCACAAGATACCTCAGTGCTAACCTCCAGAAGAATGTCCCTTACTGCACCAGTGTTTGCAATATTTGGGAGCAGCTATTCTTTGACCAGTCTAAGTGGCATTGCCTGTTTGTGCAAAGTTAAGGTTGGCTTTGTACTGTAGACCCATCTAAAAGCAGGATTGAAACTGCTCAAACTCATTTCTCTTTATACCATTATACCATTTCGATCCAGGCTGCATTGAACCTTGCTCCTCGAAGTCAGAAGTCAATGTACCAACTTATTCCAGGCATTTACAATCTCAACATGTGTTGACTGTATAAATATTTCCCCCTATTCCTTGCAGCCCAACTGTATCAGCTTAGTAATGTAGCTGCTAGCTTCCCTTTAGCTACACTGAAGTATCATGTTCTTCCATTCCCGTAGTGGTTTCCCAGCATGAGTAACCAACAACAACTCACATTTATATATTGCCTTTCATGTCGTACATAGGAACAAAGGACTTGGGTGTAGAAGTAGGCCATTCGATCCTTCAAGCCTGCACCATCATTCACTAAGTTAAACATTTCAGTGTTTCAGATGAGCATAATGAGGCAAAGATTGACACCAAACCATGAGACCTTGGGACAGGTGGCCAAAAACAGGTAGGTTTTATGGAGCATAGAAATCATAGAAACCCTACAGTACAGAAAGAGGCCATTTGGCCCATCGAGTCTGCACCGACCACAATCCCACCCAGGCCCTATCCCCATATCCCTACATATTTTACCCACTAATCCCTCTAACCTACCATGTCAGGACACTAGGGGGCAATTTAATCATGGCCAATCAACCTAACCCGCACATCTTTGGACTGTGGGAGGAAACCGGAGCACCCGGAGGAAACCCACGCAGACACGAGGAGAATGTGCAAACTCCGCACAGACAGTGACCTAAGCCGGGAATCGAACCCAGCTCCCTGGAGCTGTGAAGCAGCAGTGCTAACCACTGTGCTACCGTGCCGCCCTGGGATGTGGAGAGATTTGAGGAGCGAATTCCAGGTGAAAGACGATTGCAAGGGCTTCTGCGGTATGGATTCAGCCATTTTTGGGTGAGTACAAACAAAACACACTGTCTGGATTGTGGTGTGGTGGGGAAAGGGTGTTTGTGCAATTTACTATGAGGCTGTGACCACCATGATCTGACCAACACCCAGTTTTGGGTCCAGTTGTCTGGAGAGCTGACCAGAGACTTGACAATGCTGTTTGTACACTGAAATGGAAATAATGTGACTGGTTCTGCGCCCAGAAGGATTGTGCGCGATACGTGCTGGATTTGCTTCTTTCAGTGCCCTTTTAGCTGGAAGCATCGGCATTTTCACAGGCAAATTAAACCCTTAGATGAAGTAGGCCTTGTGTATGCTTTCCAGTGTTTATAATACGTTTCACATTTGGATCATTTATAATAGATTTTGTTTCCATTTCTCTATCATTTAGAAAAACACTATTAGAAAAATGATTTTGTGGCGTGTCCTTTAACTCCTTTATGGTAAGTTTGTTCTAGAGGTGACTGAAATACAGCATTTCCTGCTTGAGGTGATGCAAGATGTCAGAATCCTTGCACAATAAAATCAGGCACCACATCATTTCTGCAGATTCTGCAGCCTGCAATCAAGGATAACTGGCTTCATTTCCTCTCTGTGAGCACAAAAACAGTTGTAGAATTGAAGCCACCTACAACGAAGTTGAAACCTCAAACGACACTGCCAGTGCCCTTAACCTTTACTCCTGTGGCACATTTCTGAGAAGCATTCCTGAGGGGCTGATATCACAGTGAGCTGCCATTTACCTGAGCCATGGAACTCGGTGGAGGGACATGGAGGTGAATTTACACGGTAATCTAGTGGAGAGATCTGTTGCAAATCTTGTGCACCTTTAATTCCGTTGATTTCAGAGTTAAAGCATATCACACTACCCCAGCTGTATCTCAATTTTAACTGTGGAACTCCTCTCTTCTTCCAGGCTTACAAACCACAGGCTTTGTAATCCAAGCCTGGCATTTATTTATTATGACTTATTGATTTACTTCATTTATTTATTTGGGAGCGGCACAGTAAGCACTGCTGCCTCGCAGCGCCAGGGACCCGGGTTCAATTCCATGCCTCGGGTCACTGTCTATGCGGAGTTTGCACATTCTCTCTGTGTCTGCATGGGTTTCCTCCAGGTGCTCCGGCTTCCTCCCACAATCCAAAGATGTGTGGGTTAGGTTGATTGGCCATGATAAATTCCCCCTTAGTTCAGAGGGAGTAGGAGGGTAAATTTGTGGGATTACAGGGATAGGACCTGGTGGGATTGTTGTCAGTGCAGGCTTGATGGGCCAAATGGCCTTTTTCTGCACTGTAGATTCAATGATTGTATTCTTTTCAGCCTTGGTGGTGCCTTGCACTATGTGGATCATGGCTCGCTATCTTGATTTCTCAATTTAAAAAGAGTCATACAGTAAGTGTGACAGTGATGAAGGAGCAGAGGCTGGAATATAGATAAACGTTCTACTTTCAAGACTTAACTTTCGAATTAATTTGAAAAGCTTCCCTACTTGACATGTGCCCTTGCTGGTTATTTCCATGGTGATTCCTCTTCCATTTCCAAAGCCCTGTTATATATCTTTCCAAGCAATTCAACCTTTTAGTTACGGGTTTCTAGTTGCGTGAAATAATTAAGTCCACTTCAAGGTTGGATGTTCATATATGTGCTGTAATTTTCTAGGTTAGTATTTTAATATATTGTTAAATTCACCCTTCCATGTAACTTGCGTCAGGAGAAGATTTGAAATGGATTAGTTAGGATCATCTGAGTGAACAGTGATCTTTCGTTGAGTGGTCCTCAAGCCTTGGTTTTTGTATTGGCCTCACTTCTCCCTTTAAACCGAAGATTAAGTTCTTCAGTGAAGACATTGCAGAAGGATTTCTGTAAATGAAAAAAGAACACACAAGACAAGTCGTTGAGTCAATTCTGAAAACGCTCTTTCAATTTTGTCACCTAGACTGCTTAAGGTCCCACTCCAGGGATACAGCACTGTCTTTAACTCTAACCTGGGAAGCCCACCCCTTTTACAATGCTAGTGTGAAAGATTTCTACTGCTTACACTACCTATTTTTGTGGTATCTCAAAATGGGATTGCCACATAGGTTAAAGAGGCATGTTTTCAGATGTGAATCCAGTCTGAGATTAAGTCCAGAACTTCCCTCTAACCCGGTGCGGAGAGAGGAGGGTCGGGATGGCGACCTCCTCGTGAACCTACTCCTGGGCCTGGCGAAACGCGCCATTTACCGGCCCAGGCAGCGGGCGATCGAGGGGGGCCATCCATCCTGACTGTCTGCCCCTCTACCGCGGTTACATTCGCGGCCGGGTATCCCTGGAGAGGGAGCATGCGGTGTCCACGGGTGCGGTTGACGCCTTCCGCGCCCGCTGGGCACTGCAGGGGTTGGGGTGTGTTATTGACCCTAATAATCACATTTTAATTTGATGTTTTTAAGTTTCCTTTTTACTTTGATTTCTGTTCGGGTTGTTCCCCCTCCTTTTGGGGAGCTGCCCTTTTTACTTTGTCCTGACTTAATTTGAGTTTGTTTATTTGGTTTGACCTAAAAAGAGGGCAAAGATTGGTCCTGGGCTGGCACCATGTGATGGGGTGGGGGGGTGTGGACTGTGCAATTTACCACCCTTTTTGTTATCCTTGGGGTTTTGCTTGACCTTGGAGAATCATGGCCTGGAAGAAACTGGGCTTCCAGATTTGAGTGCAGTTGATGGAAAGGACCCCCCCACCCCCAGCTCTTATCAGGACAGCCCCGTTAGTGGACAGCCAATGGCCCTTCTCCCCAAGGCAAGACAGCAGGTTAAAGTCATTGTGGATCTCATTATTCAAAGTGAAACTAAAGGGTGGAGAATGTGGACTTGGAGAAGCCAATCACTAAAGTGCAAACAAAAAGTAGGCCAATTTTGATATTGCTGAAGCTTAATGTCAGACCACCAGATGACAGAGAGACTTTCACTCATTAACCTGGGCTCCAAACCCCAACCCTAGAAATGAATTGGTGAGTATCCCACCTACCGTTGCTCCGGTTTTCTCCCACAACCCAAAGATATGCGGGTTAGGTGGATTGGCCATACTAAATTGCCCCTTAGTGTCGGGGGGGACTAGCTAGGGTGAATGCATGGGGTTATGGGGATAGGGCCTGGGTGGGATTGTGGTCGGTGCAGATTTGATGGGCTGAATGGCCTCCTTCTGCACTGTAGAATTCTATGATTCTACAAATGAACGCTTTTCTCAAACAAATCTCTCCAAGATCCTCACAAATGCATTTTTTGTGGCATCCTATTTTCTTGTGTTTTCTCAAGTGTTCCATTGAGCACATTTCTACAGGGCCATCAGAAGTAGGCTGCTTGATCCTCTAACATGTCACAAATAGTTTAAAGCATGCCATTGAGAGGTGCATTCATGTTCGACCATATTACCCTTCTCAATGCTTTTGCCCCCACTCCTGAAAGCATAGGTTCTTTGCGTAGGACATAGTCATTTCTGGTCCTAGCCAACTTCCCATACTTTGTGTGTGAACTCGGACTACTGGGTGCTAGTTGGTGGAAGGAGCTTGATTCTGTTCTTGTCTAATTATACACACACACACAATTTCCAGCAGGAATCAGTAGATTGAGCTCTGGGTCAGAATCCTGCCTGTGCTTCCTCTCTCCTTACCCCCCCCCCCCCCCCCCCCCCCCCCTCCCCTGCCCGCCTGCCCAAATCAACTACAATCCAGAAATTGAATCTGATCCCTTCTTGTCTACCTGGCCAGCTATTTTGTTAGTCAAAATGAGAGCGACCGAGGAAGATTAGGAAACACACAAAGCAGTTTTACAGCGTCTGAATAAATCTGAGGATTAGGCCAAGAAGTGGGCAATATAGAGAAATATTTGGAGTAATGCAAAGTGGGAAAGGGAAACACAGGGGGAGTGTAAATTAAATGGAAAAAGTTTACAGGAAACAACACGAGAGGGATCCATGAGATTTTACTGGATAATGGACGAGTGCAATGTGACATCATGGAAAAGAAAGGATCTTAAGATTCATGGCATGAAGGATAGAACACAAGTTCCAGAGAGTGGTAGGTTGAATAACAGGCCTGACTCCACTTCGCGTAATGCACACAGTTCTGAACTCCGTACCACAGGAGACAATATTCCAGAGTTTGGTGGAGTACAAGGAAAAGTAAACAAATTGATAAATGGGACCTGAACTATGAGGCAACACGTAACTATTGTCGATCTGGTTGTTTTCTTGTCTCAATTTTTAACATAAAGGTCTTTCTGCTTTGTTTATAGTAGGGTGTATGTGTGTCCGGGAGGGAGATGGTGCACAAGCGTGAGTGAGGGTGGGGAAATGTGTATAACAGAAAACATGTGTGTCAGAATGTGAGATGGGGAATGTGTAAGATTGTGTGAGACTGAGGGGGCACATGCGTGAGAACGTGTGTGTGTGCATTGGAGAGGGGTGGATGAACAGTAAATGTGGTTAACTTTCCCCTGGTTCCACTGCAAAAGTGTATCACCTCAGCTACCTCCCCAGAGCTGACTCTGGAATACAGGACTGGGGCAAGATGTTGGAACTTTGCCTTGTCCATTTTGCTGCATGGTATAGAGAGATTGGGAAGAGGAGGAGAAAGCAAATTTATGGGTTGCAGGGAGGAATTACTAGAATACATACATCTTGATCGGCTTTCTTCCTTGATTTGACAGCCAACTCAATGCAGGCGATGACCAAGCCCAATGACAACCCAATTGCGAGCAAGAGGAAGATGCCTCCAATCTGGTTTGGTTTCAGTGGACTCCATTCTGCTGAGTTTTCACTGTTACATGAAGATTTCCACCATTTAGCTTTCAACTGCTGGAGGCTTCCAGACTCCTCGAGCTCCATTATGGCAAGGGTTAAATTGTCTCTGAGTGGATCACCTTGGGCCAAAAGCAAAGCAAAGAGTGATACATTCCTGAGATACAATTAATTGTTAAAACTGGATGTGTGAGAATAAGGGATATGAGATTGGGGAGGGAAAGACATGGAACATTGAGGGGGTGAGAGCTTATATGCAGCATCACTATGCCACCAGGATGTTACAAAAACATTACAACCAACAAAAGTACTTTCTGTGAACTGCAGTTTTAAAGTTTATTTATTAGTCGCAAGTAAGGCTTACATTAACACTGCAATGAAGTTCCTGTGAAATTCCCCTAGTTGCCACACTCCGGTACCGATTCGGGTCAATGCACCTAACCAGCACGTCTTTCAGACTGTGGGAGGAAACCCACACAGACACGGGGGGTGGGGTGGGGGGGACATGCAGACTCTACACAGACAGTGACCCAGGCCGGGAATAGAACCTGGGTCCCTTGCGCTGTGAGGCAGCAGTGCTAATCACTGTGCCGCCCAATTCCAGTTGGAATGTGAAGAAATACTATCTAAAATAAACAAATGGGTTCTGCAAATAGGCTGCAACTTACCGAGGCGAGTAGCAATTCCATATCCCCTTACAGCTGCGAAGCCTGAGACCCTCATTAAGTTGCAGTGCTCAGCAACAGCCAGGTCTATTGTTGAGGATTCACCAATTAGGGCATATTTGGAGTCAAGCACCTGTTGCACCCCTTCCGCCATTGTACGCATCAAGACGGAATCACTTTTACTATCCATTGTTTCATAGATTTTACGGTAGACTTGAAATCTTGAGTTCTAGAAATAGGGTAAATACCAAACAGTCAGCAGTTCAGACCTCTACAACCATCTTGTGTTTCTATATTTGCTGTTATCACCTCCTTTTGCCTTGCTCCATCCCCACTTTTATCTTGTATTCATTCCCTGCTCTCCACCCTGGTGCAAATCTTCCTACATGATTCTTTCCTTCTCCTTTCTCCACTTCCAGTTTTGATGCAAGGTCATCGACCTGAATTGTTAACACTTGTTTTCTCTCTCGACAGGTATTATTTGGCCTGCTGTGTATTTTCCAGCATTTCTTGCTTATATTTCAGATTTCCATAATCTGTGGTATTGTGAAAAGAACTGAGGTTTTGGGTGATCTGAATCTTCCTCACTTTTTGGCAGTAAAGATGGAATTCATTATTGCATTATTCGATTCTAATTATGTTAGACTTGATGCTTAAGCTGACGTCGGGGGAGGTAATGGCCGAGTGATATTATCACTAGACTATTAATCCAGAAACTCAGCTAATGTTCTGGGGACCCGGGTTCAAATCCCGCCAGGGCAGATGGTAGAATTTAAATTCAGTAAAAAATACCAGAATAAGAATCCATTGATGACCATGAAACCATTGTCGATTGTCAGAAAATCTCAGTCCTTTAGGGAAGGAAATCTGCCATTCGTACCTGGTCTGGCCTTCATGTGCCTCCAGAGCTACAGCAATGTGATTGGCTCTCGCATGCCCTCCGAAATAGCCTAGCAAACCATTCAGTTCAAGGGCAACTTAAGATGGGCAACAAATACTGGCCAACCAGCGATGCCCATGTCCCACAAATGAATTTTTAAAAAAGCTCCTAATCAGCCAAAAATTCTTTATATTGATGGTTACTAAGCTGTTCTTCACTGAATATCTACCAAGGCTTTTCTAATCATTCAAGTTATTGGGCTTCAAAAATCCTCAATACTTTGCATTCTCTGTGTGGGCATCACTAGCAAGGCTGGCATTTCTTGCCCATCCCACGTTACCCTGGGAAGATGATAAGAATCATAGAATCTTACAGTGCAGAAGGAGACCATTTGGCCCATCGAGTCTGCACTGACCACAATCCCACCCAGGCCCTATCCCCATAACCCCATGCATTTACCCTGCTAGTCCCCCTGACACTAAGGGGCAATTCAGCATGGCCAATCCACCTAACCCGCACATCTTTGGACTGTGGGAGGAAACCCAAGCAGACACGGTGAGAATGTGCAAACTCCATACAGACAGTGACCCAAGCCAGCAATCAGAACTCAGGTCCCTGGCGCTGTGAGACAGCAGTGCTAATGCCGCCCAAAGTGAGCCTTCTTCTCAAGCCTCTGGGTGGCTTCCTTGGTCATTTAAGAGGGCAATCAAGAGTCAACCGCATTGGTGTGGGATTGTAGTCACGTATAGAAATGGCAGATTTCTTTCCCTAAAGTACATGAATACACCAGTTGGCTTTTTATGACAACCTCACAGTTTCTTGGTTACTTTTACTAAAACCAATTTTTATTTCTAGATTTATTTTTAGAAATTGAGCTCAAATTCTTAAACTACCATGTTGGGATTTGACCTTGCATTGTGATCATTATAAGTCCCGTGTGCCTGGATTATTGGTGCAGTATCATAACCATTACAGTACCATATCCATAAGTTTTGGTTAGTACCTAAATTGTCTTCCTCCCTAAATGTTTCCACGTTGCTACTACTCACTGTTGAAAGTCTCCTCAAAGCTTTGGGTCACCAGTCTGAACTCCTCTATTTCTCTTCAGTGCTCATGCCTCCCTAATAAAGCACCTCAAGAGGTCAACTGCTCCACCTGTATAGGTTGTTACATGGAAACTTTTCCAATTGAGTAGGAGACCCCTACAACTGATGAAGAATAGGCACTCCTAGGTTGATTTCTGTTGCATTCTTATTGACTTTTCTCTCCTATATTGTGGGAAGAGCTGGATTGAGAAAATAAAATGCTGGCACTGGACATAGGCACATACCTTGAAGAATGCAAATGTTGAGCCACCATACACTGTGCCGTACTCAATTTCATTTTGTTTTGCAAGGTCTTCGAAGGAACTGATGAGCGGGCTGTGAGTCTCAGCTTTCAATGAGGCTGCAAAAAACGTTATGTACGCGACCAGGAAAACTATGCCAAACAGCCACAAGATGGTTCCAATGATGCGTGTGGATAGAGCTCTGGGGTGTGGCCCCACACCTATTGGAATACAACAAGGGCATTGTTTTCATTAGAATTTACAGTGCAGAAACAGGCCATTCGGCCCACTTTGAATATAATTGCCTTCATGATCTACCTTCTTCCACCCTACTTCAGCTTACCAAATCTGCATATCCTTCTGTTCCTTTCTCCCCCTTGCTTACATACAGAAACGTCGATGTTACTCAGCTCAGTCACAATGTGGCAATGGGTTCCACATTCTCGAGGTAAAGATGTTCCTCCTGAATTCCTTACTGGATTTACTAGTTACAATCTTATTTTTGTTCAAATTTTTGGATTCCAACAAGTAGAAATATCTTCTCTACATCTACATTACCAAATCACTTCATAACTATAAACTTCTAGATCACCCCTTATCCAGTTTTCTAAGGGCCCCAGCCAATTTGGTCTTTCCGACTCTTATAACTTCTCAGCTCTGGTATCATCCTTGTAAGTATTTGTTACACTTTCTCCAGTGACTTATTAACATTTTTGCATTATGGAGGCCAGAACTGCACGCCACCACTCCAATAAAGTTTTAAAGTTTATTTATTGGTGTCACAAGTATGCTTACATTAACACTGCAATGGAGTTGCTGTGAAAATCCCCTAGTCACCACACTCTGGTGCCTGTTCGGGTACACTGAGGGAGAATTTAGCTTGGCCAATGCACCTAACTAGCACGTCTTTTGGACTGTGGGAGGAAACCCACACAGACATGGAGAACGTGCAAACTCCACACAGACAGTCACCCAAGTTGGGAATCGAACCCGGGTACCTGGCGCTGTGAGGCAGTGGTGCTAATCGTTGCCACAGGAAGCGTAGTGGGCGAGGGGTGGACCATGGAAAAGTCCATTGACCTCGGGCGGGATTTTGTGGTTTCGGGACAAGCAAGGCCATAATATCCTGCCTGATCTCTTTCTGTACTCTCGCATAATATCCCTACTTTTAGATTCCATTCCCCTTGCAACAAATTATAACATTCTACTTGCCTTCCTAATCACTTGCAGTATCTGCATATTAGTGATTGTTGTGATTCATGTACCAAGACACCTAATCTCTCTGTACCTCGGAGTTCTATAGTCTCTCTATTTAAATAAAATGCTGCTCTTCCACTCTTCCTGCCAAAATGGGTAAGTTCACATTTTCCCACATTAAACTCAATCTGTAAAATTCTTACCCACTCATTTAATCTGTCTATATCCCTTTGCAAATTCCCTGTTCTCTTCACAACTTACTTTCCCACCTATCTTTGTGTCATCGACAAATTTAGCAACCATATCATCAGAAACTTCGTCCAAGTCATTGCTATAAATTGTAAATAGTTGAGGCCCGAGCAATGATCCCTGTGGCACTCCACTCATCACATTTTGCCAGCCCGTTTATGCCTAGTCTGCTTCCTGTTGGCTAAACAATCCTCTATCGATGACGCTCACATGTTTTCCTCTACACCATGGGCTCTTGCTTTATGTTGTAACATTGACAGGGGTTAATTCAGCTGGGATATAGCTCCAAAACTATCAGCCACCCTGTGGTGTCTCTGTGAACTCAGACAGGCCATTCCACAATGAAGGAGTTGAAAACAAATGATTGACCTGGTTAGGAAGTGGGCTGAAAAGCAGTAGACAAAGGTGAACAACAATGGGCAAGCATTCTAATCGACAGGTTATGACTAGTGGATCAGTGCTGGAGCTTCAACTATTTGGCGTATTCATTAACAACATAGATGATGAAATATAAACATTTCTAAGTTTTCTGATGACACAGTTGTGCGGCATTGTATTCAGTGTGGGATTGGGCATTTTACTCTGCTAAATGTGGGATAAATGTTCAAGTAGTTGTAGACGGAAGTATAAAATTGTCGAGTTATTAATAGATTCAGTGAATGTGCAAAGCTGGTGAATAGATTTCAATGTAGGCAACCTAAAAGGAATAGAGCGGAGTACTTTCTAAATGGTGAAAAATGAGGAACAGTGGGAATTCGGAAGAGTCTGAGGGGGCCAATGAACATGGATCATTAAAAAGTGATAGGTGAGTACCGAAAATATTCAGAAAGGCTCATGAAATTCTGGGCTTTATACCTAGAAAACTAGGATACAGAAGGGTAGCGGTTAAGTTGCAGCTATATGAAAATCTAGTTAGACCGCCCCTGGAGAACATTGAGCAATTCAGGACAGCACATGTTTGGAAGGATATATTAGCATTGAAGAGAGGGCAGCATTGTATTGTGTAGCATTAGAGTATTGTGTCGCAGTTTTGGTGTCCTTATCTGAGGAAGGATGTCTTTGCTATAGAGGGAGTACAGTGAAGGCTTACCAGGCTGATTCCTGGGATGGCAGGACTGACGTATGAGGAGAGACTTAAGTCGGTTAGGATCATATTCACTGGAGTTTAGAAGAGAGAGGGAATCTCATCGAAACTTATAAAGTTCTAACAGAGTAGATTCAGAAAGAATGTTCCCAGTGGTGGGGAAGTCATAGGGGTCATAGTTTGAGGATAAGGGGTAAACCTTTTAGAACTGAGATGAGGAGAAATTTCTTCACCCAGAGGGTGGTAAATGTGTGGAATTCACTACCACAGAAAGTAGGTGAGGCCAAAATATTGTGTGATTTCAAGAAGAAATTAGATATAGCTCTTGAGGCTAAAGGGATCAAGGGATATGGGGGGAAGGGGGGGATCAGGGTATTGAATTCGATGATCAGCCATGATCAAAATGAATGGTGGAGCAGGCTCAAAGGGCCGATTGGCCTACCTGCTTCAAGTTTCTTCGTTTTTATTGACCAGAATGATGCCTACACAGAAGAGGTTACACAAACTAAGGTTGTATTCGCTGGAAATGAGCAGATTAAGGGGTTATTTGATTGACATTTTCACAAAGTTAAGGAGAGCCCATCAGGTAGATAGAAACTATTTCTGCTGGCTGAGGGGTATAGGAGTGGTTGGTGTTGCCTAAATATTTTGACTTTTTTACTGTAAAAGGTAGTAAAAATATGGAACTAATTTCCACAAAAATTGATGATGTCAGCCAGGTCAATTGTTAATTTTAAATCTGAGTTTGATTGACTTTTGTTAGCTACAGGTATTAGGCGACAAGGAGCTAGGTTCAGGTGAGTCATCATCTCAACGAATGGCTGAATGGGCCTAGTTCTGTTCCTATAAAGTACATCAACTGTGAGTCAGCAGCAGCACTGTGCGTCTGAGTGAGCAGGCTTTGTGTTCAAGTTTAACTGCAGGTACTTGAGCACAGAATCTAGAGCCACACTTTAGTGCAGTACTGAGGGAATGCTGCACAGTCAAATGGGCCGTATGGAGGAAGTGTTGCACTGTTTGGCGTGAAAGTGTGTGCACTCACAAGAGCAATACAGAGGGAATGCTGCACTGCCAAAGACTATTATCACTGTTGAAGAACATGCTTGCCTAGGTCAGTATCTACGGTACTCTTACTGACTCTTCTCCCCTGAATCCCATGAAGAGCAGGGGCCAGTGAAAGCTCCAGATACTTGAGGCACAGAAATTGAAGAGGTTTTGGGTTG
The DNA here is from genome assembly GCF_964213995.1 of Mustelus asterias. Classification (NCBI taxonomy): domain Eukaryota; kingdom Metazoa; phylum Chordata; class Chondrichthyes; order Carcharhiniformes; family Triakidae; genus Mustelus; species Mustelus asterias. The sequence goes on along the minus strand of NC_135822.1, from coordinate 16,096,680 downwards.
TTACATTATTTCACATCACTTGGTAATTGGACACAAAGCTGGATTGGAAGGTTAGCACTGCCTGGCCTTTTACCCTTTGGCAAAAATCAAGTAATAGAAAATATGACCATCTGCAGGACAGAAAACAGGCTCGAGGCTCATTCAGGCCCACTGGCAGCTGCTGGCCCTCAATACACAAAGGTTCTTTGAATAAATTCAAAGAATTTCAAAAATTCTTTCTGGTTGTATCACAGCTTGATATGGCTCCTGTTCTGTCCAAGACTGCAAGAAACTACAAAAGTTCGTGAATGTAACCCAATCCATCACGCAAACCAGCCTCTCATCCATTGACTCTATCTACACTTCCCGCTGCCTTGGCAAAGGACCCCACGGACGCAGGACATTCTCTCTTCCACCTTCTTCCGTCGGGAAAAAGATACAAAAGTCTGAGGTCACGTACCAACCGACTCAAGAACAGCTTCTCCCCTGCTGCCGTCAGACTTTTGAATGGACCTACCTCGCATTAAGTTGATCTTTCTCTACACCCTAGCTATGACTGTAACGCAACATTCTGCACTCTTGTTTCCTTCTCTATGAACGGTATGTTTTGTCTGTATAGCACGCAAGAAACAATACTTTTCACTGTATACTAATACATGTGACAATAATAAATCAAATCAAAAAGATCCTTACCTTGTAGAGTGAGAGCTCCGATTCCAAACCAGAAACTGTCAAGCAGAGAGAAACGGCTGTTTTCAACTTCAGGCTCATTCCACTCATTGGGGCTCAGTCTGCAAAATAATAGTCACATCACAGACTGCATATTGTCAAGTAATACCATACGGCAAATCTCTGCAGCAATAATATTTTTGCTCTTTCTATTTTTATATCCCTAGGCAGTGGGGTGGCACAGTGGTTAGCACTGCTGCCTCACAGTGCCAGGGATCTGGGTTCAATTCCGGCCTCAAGTGACTGACGGTGTGGAGTTTACATGTTTTAGTCACAGTCACAGCGCAGAAAAGGCCCTTTGGCCCATTGTGCCTGCACCAACAATAACTATTGCTGAAGTTGCGCTAATTATATTTTTCAGCATTTGTCCCATATTCTTGAATGTTATAATGCTTCAAGTGCTCATTCAAATATTTTTTTAAAGGTTGTTAGGTTCCCGGCCTCCACTACCTTCCCAGGTTAGAAGTGGGGATGTTCGCCGATGATTGCACAATGTTCAGCACCATTCACAACTCCTCAGATACTGAAGCAGTCCATGTTCAAATGCAACAAGATCTGGACAATATCCAGGGTTGGGCTGACAAGTGACAAATAACATTCGCTCCACACAAATGCCAGGCTATGACCATCACCAATAGGAGACACTCTCTAACCACCGCCCCTTGATACTCAATGGTGTAATTATCACTGAATGCCCCACTGTCAACATCCTTGGGGTTACCATTGACCAGAAATTCAACTGGACTCGCCACATAAACACAGTGGCTACAAGAACAGGTCAGAGGCTAGGAATACTGCGGTGAGTAAACCCTCCCCCCACCCCCCAACTCCCCAAAGCCTGTCTACAAGGTACAAGTCAGGAATGTGATGGAATACTCCCCATTTGCCTGGATGGGTGCAGCTCCAACAACACTCATGAAGCTCGACACCATCCAGGGCAAAGCAGCCTGCTTGATTGCCACCACATCCACAAACATCCACTCCCTCCACCACCAACACTCAGTAGCAGCAGTGTGTACTATCTACAACATGCACTGCAGCAATTCACCAAAGATCCCTAGGCAGCACCTTCCAAACCCACGACCACTTCCATCTAGAAGGACAAAGGCAGCAGATATGTGGGAACATCAACCTGCAAGTTCCCCTCCAACCATCCTGACTTGGAAATATATCGCCGTTCCTATGCAGTTGCTGGGTCAAAATTCTGGAATTCCCTCCCTAATGGCATTGTGGATCAACCCACAGCACATGGACTGCAGCGATTCAAAAAGGCAGCTCACCACCACCTTCTCAAGGGCAACTAGGGATGGGCAATAAATGCTGGCCAGCCAGTGATGCCCATGTCTCATGAATGAATTAAAAAAAATCCAGAATCCCAGCACTGAGTGATTTCTTTTCTCAAATCTCTGAATCTCCTGCCTCTTGCCCTAAAACAATGTGATTGATTCCTCAACCAAGAGTACAGCTGTTTCTTATTCACCCTGTTCATACCCCTCATAAACTTATACACCTCAATCATGTTTCCCCTCAGCCTTCTCTGTTCTAGAGAAAACAATCCAAGCCTATCCAGTCTCTCCTTATAGCTCAAGTGCTCCATCCCAGGCAACATCCTGGTGACTCTCCCTGTACCCCCTTCTAGTGCAATCATATCCTTCCTATAGTGAAGTAACACAGTATTCCAGCTGTTGCCTAACCAACGTTCTGTACAGCTCCAACATTACCTCCTTGCTTTTATACACTATGCCATGACTGATAAAAGCAAGTGTCCCATATGACTTAATTACTACTCTACTCACCTGCTCTGCCGCCTTCAGTTATCTGTGAATAAGTACTGCAAGATCCATCTGTGCCTCTGATCTTCCTCGTGTCCTGCCATTCATTAAATACTCCCTTGTCTTGTTACTTCTTCCAAAGTGCATCACCTTGCACTTATCAGGGTTAAATACAATCTGTCACTGCTCTGCCCATTTAACCAACCAATATATATCCTCCTGTAACCTACAAACGTCTTCACTATTAACCACCCTACCAATTTTGGTGTCATCTACAAACTTGCTTATTATTCCTTCCACATTATCATCTATATCATTTATGTATATAACAAACAATTAGGGACCCTGCACTGAACCTTGAGGTATGCCACTGGACACCAGCCTCCAGTCACTCAAACAGCCTCTACCACCATCCTTTGCGTCCTATCACTAAGCCAGTTTCGGACCCATCTCCCCAAGTTTCCCTGAGTTCCATGTGCTTTAACCTCACTCAGTCTCCCATGTGGGACCTTGTCAAAGGCTTTGCTAAAATACATATAAACTACATCAACTGAACTTCCCTCATCCACACACTTGATCGCATTTCCAAAAATTTTATCAAATTTATTAGGCATGATATCCTTTTGACACAGCCATGCTGATTATCCCTAATTAACCCATGTTTTTCCCAGTAGAGATTAATTCTCTGCTTCAGAATTTTCTCCAATAGTTTCCCTACCACTGATGTGAGACTCACTGGTTTGTACTTTCCTCGTTCATCTTTACCACCCTTCTTGAAAAGTGAAACTACATTAGCCATCCTCCAGTCCTCTGGCATTTTCCCGTGGACAGTGAGGAATTAAAAATTTGTGTCAGAGTCCCTGAAATTTCCTGCCTCGCCTCCCACAGCAGCCTGGGATGCAGTTCATCTGGGCCAGGGGATTTGTTCATTTTTAAGCCTCTCAGATTCTCTAATACTTATTCATTTCCTCTGTCAAACAGTTCAAGGTCCTCACAGTCCCTTTTCCTGAATTCTGTACCTACGTCCTCCTTCTCCTGAGAGAAGACATAAGAACATAAGAAATAGGAGCAGGAGTAGGCCATCTAGCCCCTCAAACCTGCTCCGCCATTCAATAAAATCATGGCTGATCTGATTGTGGGTTCAGTTCCACTTACCCGCCCGCTCCCCATAATCCGTAATGCCCTTAATGGTTAAAAATCTATCTGTGACTTAAACACATTTAACGAGGTAGCCTCTACTGCTTCATTGGGCAGAGAATTCCAAAGATTCACTACCCTCTGGGAGAAGAAGTTCCTCCTCAACTCTGTTCTAAATTGACTCCCCCGTATTTTGAGGCTATGTCCCCTAGTTCTTGTTTCCATTGTAAGTGGAAATAACCTCGCTGCTTCTACCCTGTCTAGCCCTTTCATTATCTTAAATGTCTCTATAAGATCTCCCCTCAACCTTCTAAACTCCAATGAGTCCAGGCCCAGTCTACTCAATCTCTCCTCATAAGCTAACCCCCTCATCTCCGGAATCAACCTGGTGAACCTTCTCTGTACCCCCTCCAAAGCTAATATATCCTTTCTTAAATAAGGGGACCAAAATTGTACACCATACTCTAGGTGCGGCCTCACCAGTACCCTGCACAGTTGCAGCATGACCTCCCTGCTTTTATACTCCATCCCTCTCACGATAAAGGCCAATATTCCATTTGCCTTCTTGATTACCTGCTGCACCTGCAAACTTGCGTTTTTGTGATTCATGCACAAGGACCCCCAGGTCCCTCTGCACAGTAGCATGTTGTAATTTTTCACCGTTTAAATAATAGTGCACTTTACGATTATTCCTTCCAAAGTGGATAACCTCACACTTACCAACGTTATACTCCATCTGCCAGATCCTTGTCCACTCACTTAGCCTCTCCAAATCTCTCTGCAGACTCTCTGTGTCCTCCACGCAATTTGCTTTCCCACTCATCTTTGTGTCATCCGCAAACTTTGTTACCCTACACTCGGTCCCCTCTTCCAGATCGTCTATGTATATGGTAAATAGTTGAGGCCCCAGCACCGATCCCTGCGGCACACCACTAGTCACTGATTGCCAACCGGAAAAGCACCCATTTATTCCGACTCTCTGCTTTCTGTTAGATAGCCAATCCTCAATCCACGCTAACACTTTACCCCCAACTCCGTGTACCTTTATCTTATGCAGCAACCTTTTGTGAGGCACCTTATCGAATGCCTTCTGGAAATCTAAATACACCACATCCACCGGTTCCCCTCTGTCAACCGCACTCGTTATATCCTCAAACAATTCCAGTAAATTCGTCAAACATGACTTTCCCTTCATGAATCCATGCTGCGTCTGCTTGATTGAACCATTCTTTTCCAGATGTCCTGCTATTTCTTCCTTAATGATAGATTCCAGCATTTTCCCAACTACGGATGTTAAGCTAACCGGCCTGTAGTTACCTGTCTTTTGTCTACCTCCTTTTTTAAACAGTGGCGTTACATTAGCTGTTTTCCAATCAGCTGGCACCTCCCCAGAATCCAGTGAATTTTGATAAATTACAACTAATGCATTTGCTATTTCTTCTGCCGTTTCTTTTAGTACCCTGGGATGCATTCCATCTGGACCAGGGGACTTGTCTACCTTTAGTCCCATTAGCCTACCCAGCACTACCTCTTTAGTAATAGTGATCGTTTTAAGGTCCTCACCCCCTACAGTCCCATGACCGTCAATTTTCGGTAAGCTATTTGTGTCCTCCACTGTGAAGACCGACACAAAAAACTTGTTTAAGGCCTCGGCCAGTTCCTTGTTTCCTATTATTAAATCCCCCTTCTCATCTTCTGAGGGACCAACATTTACTTTAGCCACTCTTTTCCATTTTATATATTTGTAAAAACTTTTACTATCAGTTTTTATATTTTGTGCCAGTTTACTTTCATAATCTATCTTTCCTTTCTTTATTGCTTTCTTAGTAGTTATTTGTTGTTTTTTAAAGCCTTCCGAATCTTCTAGTTCCCCACTAATTTTGGCCACTCTGTATGAAATCTGTATGAAGACCAATAGCAAGTATTCATTTAACACCCTTCCAATGTCCTGTGGCTTCACATGGGGCATTAGCAGGGTAAATACATGGAGTTATGGGGAAAAGGCCTGGGTCAGAGAGTTGGCCATGATGTGGAGATGCTGGCGTTGGACTGGGATAAACACAGTAAGAAGTTTAACAACACCAGGTTAAAGTCCAACAGGTTCATTTGGTAGCAAAAGCCACACAAGCTTTCGGAGCTCCAAGCCCCTTCTTCAGACCTGAAGAAGGGGCTTGGAGCTCCGAAAGCTTGTGTGGCTTTTGCTACTAAATAAACCTGTTGAACTTTAACCTGGTGTTGTTAAACTTCTTACTCAGAGAGTTGGTGCAGACTCGATGGGCTGAATGGCCTCCTTCCTCTTTATAGGGATCCTATGAACTTTTAATGTGCAATGTTTACTTTTGTGTATCTTATTCGTGTTGTCCTTGCCCTGGGTCTGCTTGAAGGGACTATACAGACGGAGCTTTACTCTATATCTAACCCTGTGCTGCACCTATAAAAGTTACAGACATTTGTTATACCAACTAAATTCCAGTCGGTGGCACAACTGAGCTGCTGTAAGCTCCCATTCTCAGTCGTACCACCAGAGGGGATAAGCGCAGTTCTGTGGCACTGTTTGCAGTTGGGGTAAATGCTATGTCGGTTCTGCCGACAAGGTGTCTTAATTCCAAACTGTTACGAACACCCCACCCTATGTGACCTTTCCCTTTCTTGTATAGGCCTTTATTATGACCTTCCTTAACAAAGTTGACAATTTATTCTTTGTTACGGGCAAGTTTTGCATTTTTCAGTCACTGCACTGGCTTGAAAAAACCCAAAATCAACTCGGAAATGGTTGTTGGCATTTCATAAAGTCATTACATTTTACAGCACAAAAAGAGGCCCTTCAGCCCATCGTGCCTGCGCTGGCCATCGAGCACCTTTCCTCATCCCTTGACGCGTGGCTATATTTGGGTCTGTGTCCCAGAGGTGATATAGCAGTGTCTGCATTGCCAAACATTACACCACATCTCTCCCTTGTCACTCCCAACATCTTTCTGTGTTGTCAATGTTTCTATGATTCTATATATAACTCTATCTTCTCTGAACATGATGAATGGTTCATAGGAATAGCTGTTGATATGGCAATTTCTGTGCCAGCCAGGAAATGTAAGCTGCATTGGAATGAACAGATATAATGGAGGAGTGCAAAAAAATTCTCTTACTTCTCCCCCCCTCCTCCCCCACCCCCACACACACAATTTCCTTCCTTTCTCTTCCTCAATGGGAATCTGATTTAGAATCATAGAGTCATAGCGGTTTACAGCATGGAAGCGGGCTTTTCGGTCCAACTTGTCCATGCTGCCCTTTTTTTTTAAAACCCCTAAGCTAGTCCCAATTGCCCACATTTGGCCCACATCCCTCTGTACCCATCTTATCCATGTAACTGTCTAAAGGCTTTTTAAAAAACAAAATTGTACCCGCCATCTACTATAATTTGACTAATCTTAAAAAAAAGTTTATTAGTGTCACAAGTAGGCTTACATTAACACCACAATGCCATTACTGTGAAAATCAACTAGCCGCCACACTCTGGCGCCTGTTCGGGTACAGTGAGGGAAAATTTAGCATAGCCAGTGCACCTAACCAGCACATCTTTTGGATCGTGGGAGGAAACCGGAACACCCGGAGGAAACCCACGCAGGGAGAACATGCCGACTCCGCAAAGGCGGTGACCCAAGCTGGGAATTGAACCCAGGTCCCTGGTGCTGTGAGGCAGCAGTGCTAACCACTGTGCCACCGTGCAGCCCTTCTTCGCTTGCACTTTTCTTGAACTGAATCTGGTTAACATTTAAAGAATACCTTGCTGCGAGGAACAGGCAGAAGCAGGTCAACACGTAGGCGATGCAAAGACCAAGCCAGGCTTCAACCGAGAATGGGCTCAGGAACTGGAAAAGGCTGGTGCCCTGGGAGTTGTAGTCCTTACGCACCAGGATGCTGATCCCCACAGACATGAACGGTCGGGTGAAGCCAAACTCCGCCTCGCGCATCCTGGTGATGGTCAGTGGAGCGATGGCTACATCTGCCTCCTGCCAAGAGTCAACCAGAGGATGTCAAAGTTCTTACTATCTACAAGATGCATTGCAGTAAATCACCAAAGATCCTTAGACAGCACCTTCCAAACCCACAACCACTTCCATTTAGAAGGACAAGCTGGCAGCAGATACATGGGGAACACCACCACCTGCAAGTTACCCTCCAAGCCACTCAACATCCTGACTTGGAAATATATGGCCATTCCTTCACAGTCGCTGGGTCAAAAGCCTGGAATTCCCTCCCTAACGGAATTGTGGGTCAACCCACAGCACGTGGACTACAGCGATTCAAGAAGGCAGCTCACCACCACCTTCTCAAGGGCAACTAGGGATGGGCAATAAATGCTGGCCAGCCAGCGACGCCCATGTCTCACGAATGAATAAAAAAAACCCTGGTCTTTCTCTCGAACAGTCATGCATCATCCAATTGGTGTAGGAAGGCAGTATATCACAAATTGACTGACTAATGGCTGGAGCAGGGGGAAAGTCATGTGATGAAACCTCCAGGAATACATTTAGTCCCAGTTGGCAATCCTACTGACACTCTCTGCTGCTCCCAAAAAGCGTGGCATGACATTTTGTCGAAACATCTCCCTCTTTTTAACTGCCTTTACCATATTCAGTGAATAGACTGTTTTACTGAATCTGTACTGCTTCACGGTAAGCTAACCGTGCCTCCTCCACAGCCTGAGGGATGTGTCTGCTTTACTAGTGCTGCTTAAGCTGAGGCGAATTTCCTTGTCATCCGCACACTCTGATTTCACGAAGGGCTGTTGTGTGCTAGGAGCCGGGACCAGATATGATGCTTCTGTCTTAAACCACGAACCCGGCACCTCATCACTCAGGCCAGATCACAAACTCGGCAACCTCCGTGCAGGAGGTGCATCGTGAGCATCACGGCAACTTCAGCCATTCTGCCACTGACCTCTGGAGCTCGAATCGCTGCAATTCACTCCCGTCAGCCCACGGAGAGGGAAAGCCAACCTGCTGAACAGGGAACAGCAAAGAGATTCTGGTCCTGGACTAGTAATGCGGAGGCCCAGGCTCCGAATTTACTCCACGAGAAGAAGCCCCCCCCCACCACCACCACCACCACCACAGGCAACAACAAATGGCCAATGAATCTCACTCGCATCCAAAATGTGAATTATAAAAGCTTACCTCTGACATCAGTTCTCCCAGCATTCCAGTCCATCTGCCATTTCCCAGTTTGCTGCCATAGAAACCGTCCTTCACCAGCTTGATATCATAGCGGAATTTCAATCTTTCTGCAAGTAATTGGAGCAGGTCGATGCAGTACCCTTCTAAACCTCCTGTGGACTTGGCCATTATAAATGGGTTTTGCTTTTGGATGAAAACATCAAGGAAACTGCGTTAGCGTGTGAACTGAACCAATCCTACCAATGAAAGATGGTATAGAAATGCAAGTCTTTTCTTTCTTGCCTGGGTGAATAGCGTCCAAATGGCTATTATTCACCCGGGTGTTTGAACCTTTCAATTAGTCTCATCCATTCTGGTTGCTGGGTTCATGATAACCTCACCATGCAAGTCAACATTCAATGTACTTCAGCTGGTAATCTTGTTGAGATTTGTCTGGAAGGTAGAATATATTTTTCTAAGCTGGAATCTTTTGGGCACTGAAGACTAATCTGAAGAGACCTGAAAATATCCTTAAGAACATCCTGAAGCGAGAGGTGGGTGTTTTGCTTTCAAGAGCAAGTCTTGCATTTCTGTGGGACCATTCACAACTTCAGGACGTCCCAAAGCGCCTCAAAGCCTTTTGAAAGTCTTGTTGAAGTGGAGTGATAGTTTTAAACGTGGCAGTCAAATTTCCCACCACAATTTCCCACAGCCGTCAATGTGATGATAACACGGCGGCCTGCTTTAGTGATTCAGCTGAGGGATAAATGTTAACCGGGAATGTTATTGGATGTGGGATCTTCTACAGCCACCAGGGGCTCTCCTTTTAACACAAGCGTCTCCAACGCTGCAGCCTTCCCTCAGCACTGCACTGGGTGCGTCAACCTAGATTGTGGGCTCACTGGGCGGGATTTTACGGCCTCGCTCGCTCCCAAATCCCGCCCGAGGTCAACAGACCTTTGCATGGTCAGCCCCCAGCCTGCTATGGCGGGCGAGACGGGAAAATTCCCCTCATAGTCTTAAAAGGAGAAGACAGCCCTGAATGTTTTGCCCCCAGAGATAAACTGAGTTGCATTATTGTGATATACAGGAATGTCCTGGTACAGGAGTCATACAGAGGATGCCAGATTTTTTGTACAAATGGTGATGCTGATGTGAAGGCCGAGAATTCCTGTCATTCAAAAAGTCCACACTGGGGTGGGGTGGTGAAGACGGTGGGATGAGGCAGCGCATTAGAGCAGCCGCAGGGAGAACAATCTGTGAATGTATCTCAGAACCGATGGGATGAAAGTGTTGTTTTTGTTAGGCTCTCAAAGTACCTTTGGGCCTGTACCCCCAACCATCCCCCCAAAATTTCTAAAGGCAAATCCCATCATTTCACAGTAACCTCACTCAACAAAACGATTTCCCTGCATCAGTCTTCCTTCTGACCTGCACAAGCAAGATTTGCCAATTCAATGGTACTTTGGTGCTGTAAGTCCATGGTCACGGAGAGCTGGCTGAAGTCCTCATTTCAACACAGGAGCCTGACTCAGGCCGAGCAGATTGTCTGCCAGTAACTGCGGGCTGGATTTGAACCTTAAAGTGAAAAGCTGCCTATCTAACCTGTCTCGATGCTGAGTCACAGAAACATAGAAAATAGAAGCAGGAGTAGGCCATTCGGCCCTTCGAGCATGATCCACAATTCATTCTGATCATGGCTGATCATCAAATTTAATACCCAGACCCTGCCTTTCCCCCCATATCCCTTCATCCCTTGAGCCCCAAGAGCTATAGCTAATTCCTTGCTAAAATTAGTCCATGGTAAGGACTATGGCTTTGCTCTTCGAAAGCAAAATTGTGAAGGGAGAAACTGATGCATTTATCCAATGGGAAAAGTTCCTGTGTGTAATGTTTGGCAGTGAGAAGTGATTGCTGTGGTTTGTGTGGCTGTGCTGTGTGTGTAACAAGATGCCGATAGAGGAAACATTACCATAATGGTGGTGACCATCAGTGTCTGCTCTGGAAGCTGCCTCTTTTCTCTCCCCTGCGCCAGCTGAAAAGTAAAAGAAAAAGATTTTATTTGCTGCCAGCTCCTTGTTAGCAAGTGGGACCATTCCCTTTCATTAAAGAACATGCAAAGATTGCTAAGCTTCTGCTGACCATGTGGACAGACAGGAGGATTTAGCAATGGGAGAATCACAGGGTCTTACAGTGCAGAAGGAGGCCATTTGGCCCATCGATTCCACCCAGCCCCTGTCCCCTTAACCCCATGCATTTACCCTAGCTAGCCCCCCTGACACTCAGGGGCAATTTATCATGACCATTCCACCTAACCCACACATCTTTGGATTGTGGGAGGAGACCGGAGCACCTGGAGGAAACCCACGCAGACATGGGGAGAGTGTGCAAACTCCAGAAAGACAATGACCCAAGCTGGGAATTGAACCTGGGTTCCTGGCACTGTGAGGCAGCAGTGCTAACCACTGTGCCATCGTGCCACCCCAATGAGCTAATGTTGGTGATGTAGAGCCTTATTCATCAACGTTCCCAGCATTGGGCTTGCCCACCTCTGGCTGAGAGAGAACGTGGAGCTCCCTATTCTGCTGTGTAGAAAGTCAGTAGAATAATTGATGGACTCGATGGTTTGAGTTATAAGGAGAGGCTGGATAGGCTAGGACTTTTTTCCCTGGAGCTTGGGAGGCTTAGGGGTGATCCTCTAGAGGTCTATAAAATAATGAGGGGCATAGATTTGGTAGATAGTCAACATCTTTTCCTGAAAGTAGGGGAGTCTAAAACTAGAGGGTATAGGTTTAAGGTGAGAGATGCAAAAGGGTCCAGAAGGGCAATTTTTTCACTTAGAGGGTGGTGAGTGTCTGGAACAAGCTGCCAGAGGTAGTAGTAGAGGCAGGTACAATTTTGTCTTTTAAAAAGCTTTTAGACAGTTACATGGGTAAGATGGGTATAGAGGGATTCTGGGCCAAACGCGGGCAATTGGGAATAGCTTAGTGATAAAAATATTTAGGGCGGCACGGTGGCACAGTGGTTAGCACGGCTGCCTCACAGCGCCAGGGACCCAGATTCAATTCCGGCCTCGGGTCACTGTCTGTGTGGAGTTTGCACATTCTCCCCGTGTCTGCGTGGGTTTCCTTCGGGTGCTCCGGTTTCCTCCCATATGCATCGATGACATTTTCTTCCTTTGGACTCATGGTGAACAATCACTGAAACAACTATATCATGACATCAACAAGTTCCATCTCACCATCAGATTCACCATGGACTACTCTCCGGAATTGGTTGCATTCTTGGACACACGCATCTCCATCAAGGACGGTGACCTCAACACTTCACTGTACCACAAGCCCACGGATAACCTCACGATGCTCCACTTCTCCAGCTTCCACCCTAAACACGTTAAAGAAGCCATCCCCTACGGACAAGCTGTCCATATACTCAGAATCTGCTCAAAGGAGGAGGATCGTAACAGACACCTACAGAAGCTGAAAGACGCTCTCATAAGAATAGGATATGGCGCTCAACTCATCGATCGACAGTTCTGACATGGCACAGCGAAAAACTGCACCGACCTCTTCAGAAGACAAACACGGGACACGGTGGACAGAGTACCCTTCGTCGTCCAGTACTTCCCCGGAGCGGAGAAGCTATGGCATCTTCTCCGGATCCTTCAACATGTCATCGATGAAGACGAACATCTCGCCAAGGCCATTCCCACACTCCCACTTCTTGCCTTCAAACAACTGCACAACCTCAAACAGACCATTGTCCACAGCAAACTACCCAGCCTTCAGGAGAACAGTGACTACGACACCACACAACCCTGCCACAGCAACCTCTGCAAGACATGCCGGATCACCGACACGGATGTCATCATCTCACGTGAGAACACCATCCACCAGGTACACGGTACATACTCTTGTGACTCGGCCAACATTGTCTACCTGATACGTTGTAGGAAAGGATGTCCCGAGGCATGGTACATTGGGGAGACCATGCAGATGCTACGACAACGGATGAATAAACACCGCTCGACAACAATCACCAGGCAGGAGTGTTCCCTTCCTGTCGGGGAACACTTCAGCAGTCACGGGCATTCAGTCTCTGACCTTCGGGTAAGCGTTCTCCAAGGCGGCCTTCACGACACACGACAACGCAGAATCGCTGAGCAGAAACTGATAGCCAAGTTCCGCGCACATGAGGACGGCCTCAACTGGGATCTTGGGTTCATGTCACACTATCTGTAACCCCCAAGACTTGCCTGGGCTTGCAAAATCTCACTAACTGAGCTGGCTGGAGACAATACACATCTCGTTAACCTGTGCTTAACGCTCTCTCCACTCACAATGTCTGTACCTTTAAGACTTAATTACCTGTAAAGACTCGCATTCCAACCATTATCTTGTAAATTGAGTTTGTGTCTGTATATGCCCTGTTTGTGAACACAACTCCTCACTCACCTGATGAAGGAGCGAGACTCCGAAAGCTTGTGCTGCCAAATAAACCTGTTGGACTTTAACCTGGTGTTGTGAGACTTCTGACTGTTCCTCCCATAGTCCAAAGATGTGCAGGTTAGGTGGATTGGCCATGCTAAATTGCCTCTTAGTGTCCAAAAATGTATAGGTTAGGTGGATTAGCAATGTTAAAAATTCACAAGGTTATGGGGATAGGACGGGGGCATTGGTTTGGACTGGGCAAAATGCTCTTTCAGAGAGTTGGTGCAGACTTGATGGGCCGAATGGCCTCCTTATGCACTGTAGGGATTCTATGGATATTACTTGGCATGCTTTGCCTGAAAAGGTGGTGGAAGCAGATTCAATATTAACTTTGAAAGGAAATTGAATAAATGCTTGAAGTGGAGCAAATCACAGAGCTTTGTGGAAAAGAGCATGAAATCCAGCAACACATTGATTTTAACATTCTCAGCTCTTCAGGACTTCATCCCTCCCTGTCTCTGTGACCTCCTCCTGCCCTACAACCCCCCTGAAATCTTAGCATTCCTTCAATTTTAGCTTCATGCACAGCCCTGTGATTTGAATCTCCCCAGCATTGGTGGTGATTCCTTCAGCTGACAAGGTCCTAAACTCTGGAATTCATCTCTCGCTCTTTGTCTCCTCTAAGATGTTCCTCTTTGACCAAGCTCTTTGTCACCTATTCTAATATCTTCTTGCGTGGCTCAATGTCAAATTTTGTTTCACAACACTCGTGTAAAACACCTCGGGATGTTTTACTACTTAAAGTTTAAAGCTTACTTATTAGTGTCACAAGTAGGCTTACATTAACACTGCAGTTAAGTTACTGTGAAAATCCCCTAGTCGCTACACTCAGGAGCCTGTTCGGGTACAATGAAGGAGAATTTAGCATGGCCAATGCACCGAACCAGCACGTCTTTCGGACTGTGGGAGGAAACCGGAACACCCGGAGGAAACCCACGCAGACACGGGGAGAACATGCAGACAGTGACCCAAGCCGGGAATCGAACCCGGGTCCCTGGTGCTGTCATAGAATTATAGAAACCCTACAGTGCAGAAGGAGGCCATTCGGCCCATCGAGTCTGCACCGACCACAATCCCACCCAGGCCCTACCCCCACATATTTACCCGCTAATCCCTCTAATCTACACATCCCAGGACTCTAAGGGGCAATTTTTAACCTGGCCAATCAACCTAACCCACACATCTTTGGACTGTGGGAGGAAACCGGAGCACCCAGAGGAAACCCACGCAGACACGAGGAGAATGTGCAAACTCCACAGGTAAGGTAACAATGCTAACCACTGTGCCACTGTACCACCCACTCAGTGGTGCTGTTGGATAAATACAAGCTGTTGTTTATAAAACCTAAGATCCTATATGCTTTATTCACACTTTTATAACTGCTTTCCATCAAGTGTTTGGGTACACCACAAAGACTTTCTATTCTTCTTTTAGATCTCCACTGTTCAGTGGAGATATGCGTTGCCCTCTCCTTATTTATCCTCTGCAAATCTATCATCTTGCATTCCTCCAAATTGGATTTTGTTTCTGTATCTAGATCTACAATCTGATCATATACTCCTGAGATTACTTACAACCCTCTCCTCAATTAACTATGTTTTCTTTTTATGAGTCAGTTGCAATTCTTGGTAATGTGCCAAGTCCAAGTCATTTAGAGTTATGTACATAGAGAACACATCTTTTCAGAGAAAGTATTTATTTGTGTGCAGAATATATTTAGATAGACAAATCATTTATGCACAGCGAATATTTCTACGTAGAGCGAAAATTATATATTGGCTATATTTATACGAACAATATTTTGATATATAAGTAACATTTGTCTATACAGGGATTATTTATCGACACAGGGAATATTTATATATGGGCAATATATAGATGGGACAATTATTTATATTGTAATATTTATGATATATTGGGAATATTAAAGATGTCACATGCCCCCTGGCCCTGTGAGTGTGAAAAGGTCACACTAACCTCTCGAGGGATGTCATGATCCTCCACAGCACCTGTGAAAAGAGAAGGGACCCGATCTTAGGCTGGCATCAAAGCAACAAAGGCGTCCGAAATACTATCTAAGATTTGAATACCGAAGAACCTGGTTCTTCGTAGACATAAAAATGCAGAAGGAAATCGTTTTTCCTCCGAGGCTGTAAATCAGGCTGAGCTGCGGTTCTGTGAGTGCCCACTGCTCCCTGGTACCTTGTCCAGGTGACCAGTCAAAAGAGTCAGTGGGAGCCAGCTGTTCGACCATGGGAGCATCGCAGTCAAGCTTAATCTTAAGCCTCACTGGCCACCCATGCAGGGTCATTGGGAAATCATGTCATTCATGGTGGAAGGGGGGGCATTGGACTGTAGGGGAACTGTGGGAAAGTTGGGTTAGCCCCCACCGTCCCCCACCCCCACCCCCATCCCCACTGCCCTCCCACCCATGTTACGAGTAAAGCACAGCAGAACCAAGCAATATTCTGTTCTCATTTGAGCACCCAGCAGAAGGCAGTGGCTAACGATCAGCAGCTCATTTTTCTATCCCACTAACTCCGGGCCACTCCCACAACCCCCGTTCCGAGCTCAAGAGGCACCGAGCTCAATTGTAGGGCTCTGTACTTCTGCTGAACTGAAATCAGTGAAGGCTGGTCTGTATGGCTCAGCGATCAACACTGTCCTAACTGAAAAACAAGAAAATGCCAGTTCCCCGCCAACAAAATCGCAGGACTGGGTGTCAGAATCTTAGAGTACAGGAAGAGTCCATTTGGCCCTGTACCTACTCTTTGAAAAGTCTCAAATACTTATTTATTTCTCCTTTTCAAGTATTTATCCTATTCCCTTTAGAAAGTTGCTATTGAATCTGTTTCGACCACCCGCTGAGGCAATGCATTCCAGATCATGACAGCTTGCTGCATAAAAACATTTCTCCTCATCTCCCCATCTGGTCCTTTCCTGAATTATCTTAATTCTGCGTCCCCAGGCTGCAAAAGAACGTGCAAAAAAAATGACAGGCAGGAAAAGACCCCGCAGCTTGTCCATACATTCATGATACCCCCTGCAGTGTGTCCTTGACCTTCCCAATGCACTCAGAACCTTGGGCTCCAAGGTTCCTGAGACTCAGATTGCAAACGGATTGAGGCTATCTCCACAGATTTATTATTTAATGTTTATTTCTTCGTATCACAAGTAGGCTTACATTAACACTGCAATGAAGTTACTGTGAAAATCCCTTAGTTGCCACACTCCGGTGCCTGTTCGGGTACACTGAGGGAGAATTTAGACTGGCCAAAGCACCTAACCCGCACGTCTTTTGGGACTGTGGGAGGAACCGGGAGCAGCTAGAGGAAACCCACGCAGACACGGGGAGAATGTGCAGACTCCGCACAGATAATGACCCAAGCCGGGAATCGAACCTGGGTCCCTGGCGCTGTGAGGCAGCAGTGCGAACCACTGTGCCATCGTGCTGCCCCCAACATTGGATAACACTGTTCAGTTTTAATTGTCACCTCAGACTCTCACCAGCGAAAGCGCCTTCACCTCATTTACCCCAGCGCATCCCCTTCATGATTTTGCACGGATTTGTTTTGAAACCTAACTTCAGAGAATGTGCTAATTAGGCAGAGAAAAGTTGATGCATCCCACTAGTTCGCATCAATAAGGGAATTTCGCTCGTATTCCAACAGTCTTTACAGACTGATCCCTGACATCTCTAAATCTTCTGCATTAGAAGGTGAATAAGATGCTATCACTTCTCCATCCTGAGAGCGGCTGGAAGACCTGTCCTCGATGACCTCTTGTTTTCTTTGTGTTTTATTCCAGAAATCCCCCCAGTGGCACTCTTCACACACTCTCGCCCCCCCTTCCACGCCCCCCCACCCCCCCCTGCCCCCCCCCTCACTCTGTCCCTCTCCCACTTCTGAATCTTGACAATGAAACTGATAAAACAGCCGAGGCTGAACAAGAGAGGCCTTTCACTCCTTTCCAAAAAAAAAGGGAAGTTTACAATTGAATGAAGAGCAGAAAGGAAGCCAACACGCTGGGTCGCTGAATCATTCAGGAAAAAAAAACAGACTTGTCTTTTTAAAAAAAAGAATCCCAGCTTTCAATTGCTTCATTGCTGTCTGAATCAGAGTATGAGTGCAGAATCTCACTGGGGCCATCTTTACTTTAATTAATTTCACTCCGAGATGGACTAAAGAGCTCCCGAGAGGTGGGTGTGGGGAGAGGGTTGCATCCGGGTTGCAGATCAGACAGATAATGAAAGAATGCCCACTGCAGTTTGCCCAAATTCAAGGAGATGATGAGCGCAAAAAGACTCTCAACGGAATGTGCTGCAAGTGCGAGATGATAAAAGAAAGGAAAATAACCCTGCCTATAACAAAATTTCCCCCAACTTTCGTGAAGGTGCTTTGTGGACTAATGGTCTCTCTAACTGGTCCATCTCAATGGTCCATCTCGTTCAGCTATGATCAAGATGTGGAGATGGCCGGCGTTGGACTGGGGTGGGGCACATTACGAAGTCTCACAACACCAGGTTAAAGTCCAACAGGTTTATTTGATAGCACGAGCTTTCGGACCGTGACTCACCTGATGAAGGGGCAGTGCTCCGAAAGATTGTGCTGCCAAATAAACCTGGTGTTGTGGGACTTCTTACTGAGCTGTGGTCACCCTCTCAATTGGGAACCCTATTCTCTGCATTATTTTGAAGAAAGTAGTGGAGTTCTCCCTACTGTCCTGACCAATCCTCATCCCTCAATCAACAACACTTAAAAAGAAATTATCAGGTCATTCACTGATGTTTGCGGGAGCTTGCTGTGCACAAATTGGCTGTTATGTTTCCTACATTACAACAGTGAGTACACTTTGAAAGCCCTTCATTAGCTGTGAAACACTTTGGGACATTCTGAGATTGCGAAAGGCGTCGTAGAAATGCAATTTCTTCCATTTAAAAAGGCTTAGAGCATTCTGTTTAACTGTTCTGCTTTCAATAATCCAGAAATTACAATATTTCATCTTCATACCTGTCCTAGTGGTGGTGAAGGACAGCAGGACAATCACGGAGAGCAATAACTTCATAACGTCCCTCATAATGATCGAGCTGAAACAAAACAAACACAACAGTGAAAGAAGCACTGGCCCAGGGTTGGGAACAGCGTTGTGTTAGGTAAGAGACAGGACAAAGGCCCTCCCCCTTGCTTTCAGACTGAGGTGAAAGATTGACAGTATCCTGACAAACACCTGTACCTTTGGCCGATTGTCACCTCCCAAAGCATCCGAGTCATTTCCAATTAGTGACAAGGGGCAAGCAGGAAAATAGGATTTGGTTCCTAACTTTGGGTGGCACAGTGGATAGCAGCGCTGCCTCACAGCGCCAGGGACCCAGGTTTCAATTCCGGACTTGAGTGACTGGAGTTTGCTCATTCTCCCCGTGTCTGCGTGGATTTCCTCCGGGTGCTCCGGTTTCCCCCCCACAATTTCAAAGATGTGCAGGTTACGTGAATTAGCCATGGTAGATGCACGGGGTTACGGGGATAGGGCAGAGGGGAGGGCCTGGGTGGGATACTCTTTCGCAGAGTCAGTGCAGACTCGATGGGCCGGATCACCTCTTCCTGCACTGTCGGGGCTCTATGATAACCTTTTGTCCAGTTAAGTAGCATGGGCTGCCCTGAGTTGGGGTTCTGGAAGGACAGCAGGGACTTGGTGTTGTTGTTATGTTATTAGATCTGGTAATCCAATAATAATTCATTAGAACACAAGTTTCATTCCTAATCAGGTGGATTGAGAATTCCGTTTAGTAAAGCAGCTACCACTGAAAGTGGCCATGAAGCTGTTGGATTGATGTAAAGGATCTTCTGGTTCACTCGTATCCTTTCCCGGGTCTGTCCTAAACATCGCTCCGACCCAATTTCCCTCTATTTAATAAATATTGCCAGATTCATGTGCTTTAATCTACTGTGGATGTGGACTTACGGCAAATTTAGTCTAAGACAAATTTAGATTTACATTTGCTACCCTTGTGTTTTGCCGGTGGCTCAGTGGGTCCCTCTCATGTTTGTGAGTCAGAAGGTTGTGGGTTCAAGCCCACTCCAGATATTTGAGTGTGTAATCCAAGTGGGCATTTCAGTGCAATGCACCGGCAGTCCTGTCTTTTAGATGAGGTGTGGCACTATTTCGAAGGGGAGTTGAGTTCTCCCTGGGAAACATTTATCCCTCCACCAACACCACCAGAACAAATGATCGTAGACTCATAGACTGGAATTTCCTGTCCTGTCCGCCACGGCAATCGTTGTGGGCGGGGAGGGGCAGACCATGCAAAGGTCTGTTGATCTTGGGCTGGATTTTCCGGTCTTGGGGCGAGCACATCCCGCCCTTAGACAGCAAAGGAAGAGGCCAGTCCGCTCTCTTTGGTTAATGTATTCAATTAGTTCCATCCCTCCACACTTTCCCCTTTCAGACGGTGAATGCCCGATCCTGATAACTCGTTCGGTATATAAATTTCTCCTCCCCTCGTGGAACCTTGCTGTGCATAATTTGGTTGCTGCATCCCTCTGCATTACAGCAGTTCATTGGTTGTGAAAAGCTTCGGGATGCTCATGAAAGGTGCCATATAAATGCAGATACTTTCTTTAATGTGTGTCTCAAAGGTGTCCCTCAAGCATAATGCCTGCGGCAACAGGCAAAGTATTAGCTGTCCCAACGCCGAGGTTTCCCGGTGTCCAGCATTTTGGAACTTTGGCTTAGGGGTTCCTGTTTGTCGGACATGGGCTGCTCTCAGTCCAAGTGCTTATTCCGCCCCCCCCCCCCCCCCCCCCCCGCCACCACCCTGCAACCCCCCACCCACCCTTTGAGAAGAATGAACCAATCTGAGGACCAAATATGAGGCCAATTTTAACATAACCCTCCCATTGGTATTGGGTGGACTTTACGCCCCTGTCCAATATTGACTTAATTGAAAAGTAAAATCAGTCAGAGTGTTTAAAGTCCGTTTTGCACCAAATTTGCATGAGTGGGTTAATGTTGCCCACAGTGCCCTCCGATGCAGAGCGAGATGGCAAAGCCATTGCGTGGACCGAGAGTGGAAAGATTAACCCAGCTACTTCCACTTTGTAACATTTAATATTGGATAAAAGCAAATTACTGCGGATGCTGGAATCTGAAACCAAATGAGAAAATGCTGGAAAATCTCAGCAGGTCTGGCAGCGTCTGTAAGGAGAGAAAAGAGCTGACGTTTCGAGTCCAGATGACCCTGCTTTTCTCTCCTTACAGATGCTGCCAGACCTGCTGAGATTTTCCAGCATTTTCTCTTTTGCTTTCTGCAGCATATAACATCTGACACATCATCCTGCTCCAATCCAGCACTTGATTTGCAATTATTTTCTTGTTGTAATATCACAAAGTTATTAGAAGAGTGCAGCAGACAGTTAATAAAAAAAAAACCCTCAGGAGCTTTGAAAAACAGAAGTCAGCTGATCACAATTGTTCTCAGAGCTCCAGGGATCCATATGTTATTGCTTAAAAATGCAAGCTTAGAGCCAGAGCCCTCACCGATTTTCCAATTTTCAGTGAGTCCTGAAGCACTAAATTGGAAGAGAAGGGGGTTGACAGACACAGAGTGTGGATCTCACTCACTCTCTCAGTCCTGCTGCACTTCAGCCCAATGAGCAAAGGCAGGAGAGCGAGAGAGGGCTAGAATCACCTTATTATGTGCTCTGAACACTTTCTTTTTTTAAAAAAAAAGATAATTCAATCCTCCACTTTTTCTCACCTCCTATAGACCACCCGCCTCCCTCCCGCCACCCCCCCCCCCCCACCCACCCCAAGATCAGTAACAAGAACTTACTCAGATATAAATGTGATGTCGCAAAGAAAGAACTGCAGAGTTCCTCACTTCAGTCAACACATTTCATGCGAGCATCAGTGTTAAGAGCTACTTTTCTCTCCTTTCCTGTCCCTGTGTAAGCAGCCCAACATATGAATGGTTCAGGTCAGTTGAAATGTAAATGAAGAGTGTTTTGGGAACGAGGGAGGGTTTGGGATGACTGGGAGGAGCCAGTTTAGGAACCCTTAGCAACTGGAACAGCGTTGATACTTGGAGCTCTGAATGTTAAATTAGTTTGCAAGCTGTCCGTGGGTGACTAAACTGACTAGTGATAGATTCCCAACTCCTTATTTTCCCTTCTCTCTGAAGCTGGTAAAAGGCCATCCCCACCACCCATGTTCTACTGGAGAGAAACAAAATGTATTGCGGTGGCAAGTGAATCTGCAATTTCTGCATGCAGTCTTCCCTAGTCGCATGGCAGCAAGATTGATGAGTGAAAAACCCAGGGGTGCTGACTATGTAGCTCACGAGAAATTCAAACAAGTTAGGAGTGAGCAGAAAGTCAGAAGATTTCTTCTGAGTCACGCACTAGTTCCCCACATGATTCTGTTCATACAACCTGTAGGGGAGGATCATATATATTTGAATATGCCTGCATCCTAGCGTCAGCTCCATGACTCATTGATTGCACCTTCACCTCTGGAATTATTGGAATTTGGAATAGTGTAGATTAGAGGGGCTTTAGATTGGTACCACTGGTCGGCGCAACATCGAGGGCCGAAGGGCCTGTACTGCGCTGTAATGTTCTATGTTCTGGATCAGAATGCTGTGGGAAACCTGGGCTCCTTTACCTTCTAGGCTGACACTGCAGTACTGAGGGAGTGCTTCATTATTGGAGATACCATCTTTCAGGTTAGATGTTGAACCAAGGCCTCCTCCACTCTCTTAGATTGGTGCGAAGGTCACACAGGGAGTATAAGACGTAGAGCTAGGACACTTGACCCATCAGGTCTGCTCTGCCATTCAATGTGATCATGACTGGCCTGATAATCCTCGCCTCCATTTTCCTGCCTACTCCCCATATCCTCTATTTTGAACAGGAGCAAGGAAGTTCTCCTCTGGTGTGCTGACGAATGTTTATTCCCTGTGACGTTAGTGTGCCTTCAAGAGATTTTTTTGAAAAATCATGCTCACAGCCTTATCTGATGTCATGGTTGCCGTCTTGTCCGGAGACATCCTTTTATTGCTGCTTAAACGGGGTTTTTTAAAAATTTGTTTGTGGGACATGGGTGGCCAGCGAATATTGCCCATCCCTAGTTGCCCTTGAGAAGGTGGTCGTGATGCCTTCTTGAATCGCTGCAGACCACCTGCTGTGGGTTGGCCCCACAATGCCATTAGGGAGGGAATTCCAGGATTTGACCCAGTGACTTTGTTCATTTTTACTGGGATGTTTATGGCCCTGCATTGTCAGGAGGGAGAATGATTGAAGTCAGATGACAGGAACTCTTTCATTTTCAGTTCTGTGCTGCAAGGGTTAGTTTTTAGAAGGGACAGCAAGCTGAAAGGAGTGTTTCTCTCTCTCTCCCTGTTTTATTTGGAAATTCTGCTGGCTATCTGAAAACAAGGTCTTGCCTTCCTGGAGTAGAAAATCTGCTGTTGGTGGCATGACCAGAGTCTCGCCCTGGGGTTCTGGGGAAGCTGTTCTGACTTCAAACTGTTCTGAGTCTATCAAGGGAACAGTAGAATTCACCCAAAGGATCAATTGCAGTATCACGTGAGCGTTAGACTCTGCTGTGTTGAAGTTGTTTAAAGTGTTTTGTCTGAAGGAAGTTTGGTTTTGATTGGAAGACATTAGATATATTTGTTAAAGATTATACATTATCTTGGTTGTTTTGTTATTTTGTTTGTAATTGTTAAAAGTTATTGCTAATTTTCTTTCCACACATGTTAACTACATTCTTAATTAAACTTTGTTTGATAAAAGCACCCCAGCGGGTCATTTGAATCATACCTGAAGTGAAACTATCATGCTTATCCTCACCAAATTCAAATGCAAAACTTATGATCCAGGTGGGCTCCATAAAACACTTTGGAGTTTCTGACCTGAACCATAAGACCCCCCAACTACCAACACTAGTAGATGGCCACAAGGTTGTCATTTATTGACCATCCCTAGTTGCCCCTGAGAAAGTGCGAGTGGACTTTCTTCTTGAACATCTGTACTCCATGTGATTATTAAAGTTATCAATGAAGGCATGGTCAGGAAAGATAGATGCAGTCAAGGATTTTATTTATTTGCCAAGCATTCTACTGGCTAAATTATATTGTTTTTCAAACCAGTTTTCACTGACATTGGACCTGTGTGCATTGCAAGTGGAACAGGCCCTTCACAAGCAAGTTTAAAGTTTATTTATTAGTGTCACAAGTAGGCTTACATTAACACTGCAATGAAGTTACTGTGAAAATCCCCAAGTCACCAACACTCAGGTGCCTGTTCGGGTACACTGAGGGAGAATTTAGCATGGCCAATGCACCCTAACCCGCACGTCTTTCAGACTATGGGAGGAAACCGGAGCACCCGGAGGAAACCCAGGCAGACATGTGGAGAATGTGCAAACTCCACACAGTGACCCAAGCTGGGAATCGAACCCGGGTCCCTGGCGCATCTGAGGCAGCAGTGCTAACCCACTGTGCCGCCCAGGGTGAGTTATTTCATTCACCACCTGAGATGAAAGATCAACACCGAGCCCGGAGGTCAATTTTGCTTCATAATCCTGTGAAGCTCCTTGGGAGGTTTTTACTGGCTCAATGTAACTGCAAGTTGTTGTTGTGAGGTGTTGTAAGGTATTTGGTGTCTCTGAGTGCTTCCAACAGAGAACGAGTAACGCAAGGTCACTCTCACTCTGTCTTAGGCCTTCGTAACCAGGGAGTTAAATTGTTAACCAAGATGAGTTGTAGCCTAGATCCATCTGCACATTGTTTGGCTGGAGCTGGATTTTTCAGCCTCTGTCGCTGGCAGAGACATAGTCAGACCGTCCAACTCAAGCTGCAGGCAAAGAACTTTTGCTCGAAAAATTGATTTATTGTGCTAATGCTACCCAGAACAGGCTGAAACACTGAACATTCTTCTGCGTTACATAATCTTCACAGCTCAAAGTCAAACTGCACTTTGTACCTCTCATTCCCAGTCTGATCATCTCACAGGAACAGGAGCTGGCCATTCAGTGAGCCTGTTCCAGCATTCAATTAAAATCGCGAGCAAGGAGCCAGAGGGGGAAATGAGGAGAATTCTGTTTCTTAACGCAGCAAGTTGTTGTGATCTGGAATGTCTTGTTTGAAAGGACTGTGGAAACAGATTCAATAGAAACTTTCAGAAGGGAATTGGGTAAATACTTGAAAGGGAGAAACTTGTTGGACCAGTGACAAAGGGCAAGGGATTGGGACTAATTGGATAGCTCTTGCTATGGAGCCAGCCCAGGCATGAGGGGCCCAATGGCCTCTCTTTGTGCTGTAAACTTCTGCGACTGATCTCTATTTCCCCACACATGTTGTATTCCAAAGGTGTGTATTCAATACAGGGTGGGTGTGTGTAGAGTCGATGCAGGCATGTATATACACTGCATTGGTGGGTGTGTACACAGTATGGATAGGTGAGTATATATTCAGTACTAGCATATATGCATTCAGTACAGGTGGGCATGTACACAGTACCGGTGGATGTGTACACAGTCAGTACAGGCAGGTGTGCACGCACTCAGCATAGTTTCTTTGTTCCCACTGTAGACTCTGTGCACTAGTCCTCAAATCCATGGGTCAAAATTCTATCCACCCACGAAAATCTTAAAGACCCTCACCAAGTTTCCCCACCATCCTCTTTGTCAGGAGATTGAAGTTGCTGGTGATTGATTTCTCCTTCAAACCCATGGAAGGAGAACCCGAAACATAGAATTATAGAATCCCTCCAGTGCAAAAGGAGTCCATTCAGCCCATCAAGTCCGCACCGACCACAATCCCACTCAGGCCCTATTCCCAGAACCCCACATATTTACCCTGCTAATCCCCTGACACTAGGGTCACTTTAGCATGGCCATTCAGCCGAATCAGCACACCTTTGGACTGTGGGAGGAAACTGGAGCACCCGGAGGAAATCCACGCAGACACAGGGAGAACAGGCAGACTCCTCGCAGACAGTGACCCCTGGCTTGAATCGAACCTGTGTCCCTGGCGCTGTGAGGCAGCAGTGCTGACCACTGTGCTGTAACAGTGTGTCTGTTACTGAAGGTAAAACCCGGTGCAATAGATACAGGCTCAGGTGCATCTTCAAGCAGACTCAATGAGGCAAACCGGAGTTAGAGAGAGAGAGAGAGCGGAGTCTGGCAGATGTGGGGAATGGAATTAGGCTAAAATCACCCGGTTTTCTGATTCCAGAAATTCTCCTCCCCCCAGAGGTAAAGATTTAAAACAAATATTTTTTAAAAATCAGAATAATCTGCTGTGGAGGTCAAAGCGTGGTTTTCTGTAAAGGTGATCCCTCCCTGATGAAACACCCTAATAAGGAGTCTAACAACACCTTAGACTCCTTACTGTGTTTACCCCAGTCCAACGCCGGCATCTCCACATCGAAACACCCTAATGTCAGCCTATTGCAGCATCCACCAGTTTGCTCGGTGTCTGTTCATTCCACACCACCCCCCCAGGAACACAACCAGTCCCCGTCGCCACCCACTCTGAACTCCACCACCCCTCCACTTACCCCGGCTTCTTTAAGCCAGGTTTTGGGTTTGGATCGTACTGTGTGACATTTTCAAGTTCTATCTTTTTTGGGGGGGGGGGGGGGGGGGGGGCGGATATCTCTCGACATTAAAGCTGTTGTTTTGGTGAATGGGTTCAATGTCCTGTCCCTCTCCCAACCTCACCCTCACCCCCACCATCCTCCACCCCACCATCCTCCCCCCCCCCCCCCCCCCCCCACCACCCCCCCCCCCCCCCCCCCCCCACCCCTCCAATCCATTGATGACTCATTGAGTAAACTAATACTTTTGCTTGACCTACAAACATACACATTGCAACCCCACTCCTGTGCCCTGTTGTACTCTCCTGCCTTGGCTGTGGGATTGCCAAGAAAACAGGGAAGATTCATTTCTCCCCCCCCACTCCCACCGACCCCCCCCCCCCCCCCCCCCCCACCACCCCCCCCCAAGCCACCCCCACCCATTGTTCCACAGGAGCAGGCTGAGGGAAAGAGAGATTGTGTCTGCATTTTATTTATTTTTCAGTTAAATTTGGCTTAAAAATCGGAGGTTTTTTTTCAAAACAGGAAGTAGGCCCAGGAGCAGCCTGGGGAGGTTTTTTGGAGCATTTAAAAGCAGGCCGCACTTTTGAGCGGGCAGCGTCTGGAGCGGGCAGTGGAGTGAGCAGGGAGCAGAGTGTGAGCTGTAAGGGCTTTGGCTCACAGGGCTTCGGCGAAGGCGAAGAAGGTTGTTTGTTTTTCTTCTGTTACACCCCCTTTTTTGTTTTATCTCCCAAAAACTAAAAAGGACATGGCTGGTATGAGTGGGAGGCCAGTATACTGCATTCGGTGTGGGATGTGGGAGTTCCTGGAGACAACTTGCCTCCCGGAAGTCCATATCTATGCCAGATGCGTGGAACTGCAACTCCTGAAGGATCGTGTAAGGGAGCTGGAGCTGAGGCTCGATGAACTCAGTTTAGTTAGGGAAAATGAGAGATTAATAGATAAAAGTTATAGTCAGGTAGTGACACCAGGGTCTCGGAAGGAAGACACGTGGGTCACAGTTAGGAGGGGTAATAGTCAGAAGGGTGATGTGCCAGAAAGTACCCCAGTGGCAGTCTCCCATAAAAGAAAGGGATGGGCAACAGATGGGAGAAGGGAAGGGAGTGAGCAGTCTGTGGAGGGATCCCCTGTGGTTGTCCCCCTCCAAAGTAGTATATTGTTTTGGATTCTGTGGAGGGGGATGACCCTCCAGGGGTAAGCCACGAGGACCAGATCGCCTCCACGGAGACAGGCTCAGGGGTCCGGAAGGGAAAGAAGGGGTTTAGGAGAGCGATAGTTGTGGGGGACGCAATGGTTAGAGGCACGGACAGGCGGTTCTGTGGGAGTGAACGAGAATCCAGGACGGTAGTCTGCCTCCCTGGTGCCGGGGTACTGGATGTCTCCGAGAGGGTAGGAAGCATATTTAAAAAGGAAGGTAGTCAAACGGATGTGATTATACACATTGGTGAAAATGATGTAGGTAGGAAGAGCAGGGGGGTCATACGAGAGAAATTCAGGGAGTTGGGTGCTAGGCTAAAAAGTAAGGCCTCCAGGGTAGCAATCTCTGGACTGCTCCCGGTGTCTAGTGCAAGTGAGGCTCGGAACAGGGAGATTCTACAGTTGAACGCGTGGCTAAAGGACTGGTGCAAGAGGGAGGGTTTTAAATTCATAGATAACTGGGAAATCTTCAAGTCAGGATGGCAACTGTACAGAAAGGATGGGTTACACCTTAACTGGAAGGGAGCAAATATCCTGGCTGGGAGTTTTGCTAGAGTGTTTCGGCAGGATTTAAACTAGTGTGGCAGGGGGGTGGGGAACAAAACAGTAGGTCAGTAAATACTGAGGCTGGGGTTGAGCTGGGGTAAACACAGTAAGAAGTTTAACAACACCAGGTTAAAGTCCAACAGGTTTATTTGGTAGCAAAAGCCACACAAGCTTTCGGAGCTCTAAGCCCCTTCTTCAGGTGAGTGGGAATTCTGTTCACAAACAGAGCATAGAAAGACACAAACTCAATTTACATGAATAATGGTTGGAATGCGAATACTTACAGCTAATCAAGTCTTTAAGAAACAAAACAATGTGAGTGGAGAGAGCATCAACCCTGCCTGAACTATTGATCATATTGATTATAGCCGTGGATAACCAGGGAAATTGAGGATCTGATTAAAACCCTGCCTAATCCAGCTATAGTTAGCCTTCCCCCAATTTAGCACCCTGCCCGTAGGACAGCACTCATCCTTGTCCATTACTATCCTAAAGTTAACAGAGTTGTGGTCACTATTTGCCACATGTTCCCCTACCGAAACTTTGACGACCTGACAGGGCTCATTTCCCAGAACTAGGGTTGACTATTGAAATAGGGTTGAGCTGGGGGTCAGGGCAAGGCTCGCTAAGAAGAGGAGCACTCTGGAGGAGGATGACCTGAGTGGGCCTGGAGGTCTGGAGTGCATCTGCTTCAATGCGAGGAGCGTAACGGGTAAAACAGATGAACTTAGGGCCTTAATGCTTATGCGGAATTTGGATGTGGTTGCGGTGACGGAAACTTGGTTAAAAGAAGGACAGGACTGGCAGCTGAATATTCCGGGGTATAAGTGTTTTAGGCGAGACAGAGGAGGGGCTAAAAAAGGTGGGGGAGTAGCGATATTAGTTAAGGAGCATATTACCGCAGTGCAGAGGGTAGACAACTTAGAGGGGCCATGTACTGAGTCGCTGTGGGTGGAACTCAGAAACAGGAAGGGTGCAGTCACTATGCTGGGGGTGTACTACAGACCACCCAACAGCCCACGGGAAGTGGAGGAAAGGATATGTCAGGAGATTCTGGATAGGTGCAGAAAAAATAGGGTTGTTGTAGTGGGGGACTTTAATTTCCCTGGTATAGACTGGAAAGTGCTTAGAGCTGGGGGTCCAGACGGGGAGGAATTTGTAAAATGCGTACTGGAAGATTCTTTGGAACAGTATGTAGATAGCCCGACTAGAGAGGGGGCTATACTGGACCTAGTTCTGGGAAATGAGCCCGGTCAGGTCGTCAAAGTTTCGGTAGGGGAACATGTGGCAAATAGTGACCACAACTCTGTTAACTTTAGGATAGTAATGGACAAGGATGAGTGCTGTCCTACGGGCAGGGTGCTAAATTGGGGGAAGGCTAACTATAGCCGGATTAGGCAGGAATTGGTGGATGTTGATTGGGAGAGGATGTTCGAGGGTAAGTCCGCGTCTGGCATGTGGGAGCCTTTTAAGGAACTATTGATAAGGCTGCAGGATAGGCATGTACCTGTAAAAAGGAAAGATAGGAAAGGTAGGATTTGAGAGCCGTGAATAACCAGGGAAATTGAGGATCTGATTAAAATGAAAAGGGAGGCGTACGTTAAGTCCAGGCAACAGAAAACAGATGGAGCTCTGGAGGAATACAGAGAGAGTAGGAAAGAACTCAAACGGGGAGTTAGAAGAGCAAAAAGAGGTCACGAGATGTTCTTGGCAGGCAGGATTAAGGAGAATCCTAAGGCATTCTATTCATACGTTAGGAACAAAAGAGTTGTCAGGGAGAAAATCGGACCTTTCAGGGACAAAGGAGGGGAATTATGCTTAGAACCCAAGGGAATAGGGGAGATCCTAAATGAATACTTTGCATCGGTATTCACGAAGGAGAGGGGCGTGTTAACCGGGAGTGTCTCGGAGGGAGGTGTTGACCCGTTAGAGAAAATCTCCATTACAAGAGAGGAAGTGTTAGGTTTTTTAGGGAACATTAAAACTGACAAATCCCCAGGACCTGATGGCATCTATCCTCGACTGCTCAGGGAGACGAGAGATGAAATTGCTGGGCCTCTGACGGAAATCTTTGTCGCTTCTTTGGACACGGGTGAGGTCCCTGAGGATTGGAGGATAGCGAATGTGGTCCCGTTGTTTAAGAAGGGTAGCAGGGATAACCCAGGAAATTATAGGCCGGTGAGCTTGGCGTCCGTGGTAGGGAAGTTGTTGGAGAGGATTCTTAGAGACAGGATGTATGTGCATTTAGAAAGGAACAATCTCATTAGTGACAGACAGCATGGTTTTGTAAGAGGGAGGTCATGCCTTACAAATTTGGTGGAGTTTTTTGAGGAAGTGACAAAAACGGTTGATGAAGGAAGGGCCGTGGATGTCGTCTATATGGATTTCAGTAAGGCATTTGACAAAGTCCCACATGGCAGGTTGGTTAAGAAGGTTAAGGCTCATGGGATACAAGGAGAAGTGGCTAGATGGGTGGAGAACTAGCTTGGCCATAGGAGACAGAGGGTAGTGGTCGAAGGGTCTTTTTCCGGCTGGAAGTCTGTGACCAGTGGTGTTCCGCAGAGCTCTGTACTGGGACCTCTGCTATTTGTGATATATATAAATGATTTGGAAGAAGGTGTAACTTGTGTAATCAGCAAGTTTGCGGATGACACGAAGATGGCTGGACTTGCGGATAGTGAAGAGCATTGTCAGGCAATACAGCAGGATATAGATAGGCTGGAAAATTGGGCGGAGAGGTGGCAGATGGAGTTTAATCCGGATAAATGCGAAGTGATGCATTTTCGAAGAAATAATGTAGGGAGGAGTTATACAATAAATGGCAGAGTCATAAGGAGTATAGAAACACACCTAGTTGTGCAAGTCCACAAATCCTTGAAGGTGGCAACTCAGGTGGAGAAGGTGGTGAAGAAGGCATATGGTATGCTTGCCTTTATAGGACGGGGTATAGAGTATAAAAGCTGGAGTCTGATGATGCAGCTGTTTAGAACGCTGGTTAGGCCACATTTGGAGTACTGCGTCCAGTTCTGGTCGCCGCACTACCAGAAGGACGTGGAGGCGTTAGAGAGAGTGCAGAGAAGGTTTACCAGGATGTTGCCTGGTATGGAGGGTCTTAGCTATGAGGAGAGATTGGGTAAACTGGGGTTGTTCTCCCTGGAAAGACAGAGAATGAGGGGAGATCTAATAGAGGTGTACAAGATTATGAAGGGGATAGATAGGGTGAACGGTGGGAAGCTTTTTCCCAGATCAGAAGTGACGTTCACGAGGGGTCACGGGCTCAAGGTGAGAGGGGCGAAGTATAACTCAGATATTAGAGGGATGTTTTTTACCCAGAGGGTGGTGGGGGCCTGGAATGCGCTGCCAAGTAGGGTGGTGGAGGCAGGCACGCTGACATCGTTTAAGACTTACCTGGATAGTCACATGAGCAGCCTGGGAATGGAGGGATACAAACGATTGGTCTAGTTGGACCAAGGAGCGGCACAGGCTTGGAGGGCCGAAGGGCCTGTTTCCTGTGCTGTACTGTTCTTTGTTCTTTGTTCACCCACGCCCCTGTTCACAGAACTGGACACGTGGTGACAAGGTTCCTTTCGATCAGAGCGCAAAGGTTGATCATCGTTATTCGGAGCGCTCAAGCATTCCGAATGAAGGCTCATTCGGATGCACTCCCACCGAGTCCTCTATTGAGAAGTCCTTAATGAGCTCACAAAGTCCGTCACGGCAAGCTGTGACAATTGCACACACACACACACACACACAGTTGAATCAGAACTTGGTCTGTGGCTTGTTCAGCATGTAGGTGACCTGGGATCACTGTGTAATCTCTTAGGAGTTTTCTGCTGTGTGAGCTTAAGCCCTTCCATCGTCGACTGCAGTGCAGAGTGATGAGTGCTGTTCACCCCAATTAGAAGGAACAAGGCTGCCTTCACCCTGTTAGAGAATAAGTTCCCTTGGCCCTACTTGTAAATATTCCTAAGCGGTGATGTCCCCCTGCTGTTTGACTGCATGGAGACATGCCCTGCCGCTTGTTAGTGTAGACAGAATGTACAATGGGCATAAACTGGGTTCACACACTTCAACGTTTGCCAATTTCAGCAAACAAATAAGCCAGGTCAAAGGCACAGGATTCAAAATAATGATTTCAGTTGGATTTTTACGCACCATTTCTTAGAACGGAAACATACCATAAAACTCTGAGCTTGAATATCACAAGCAGAACCTGGACAGCTATTCCTGGCCCATTAATCTGCAGGGCCTCAGGGTGTGGGAGCTTATCACGGTTTGTGCACGAATGGAGGAAAAGAAAATTATAGATGGTGTCGTTCACCAGTAATTGGGAACTCTCCCAGAGGCGAACTCATCACTGCCGGTCCAATCTCGTTGTCCTATCTGACTGTGGTGAAGGAAATGTTGTGTCAGCCCTTTGCTTACTGGTGTCAACTGTGGCTTATTGACTGCCACTCTCATCTCTACATGGTGGATATTTAGGGTTCATATCCCGCCCCAAGCCGTTCAATGTAGGATCCAGGCTGACATACCCAGTGCAAATACGAAGGGATTGCCACATTGTCTAAGATGCTGTTTTGGATGAGATGGTCTGTTTGCTTTCTCAGGTGTATGCTTAAGATCCGCAGTTTAACTTTTTAATTAGGTGTCACAAGTCGGCTTGCATTAACACTGCAATGAAGCCACTGTGAAAATTCCCTAGTCACCACACTCTGGTACTGTTCGGGTACTCTGAGGGAGAATTTAGCATGGCCAATGCACCTACCCAACACATCTTTCGGACTGTGGGAGGAAACTGGAGCACCTGGAGGAAACCCACGCAGACACGGGGAGAACGTGCAGACTCCGCACAGACAGTGACCCAAGCCGGGAATAGAACCCGGTCCCAGGCGCTGTGAGGCAGCAGTGCTAACCACTGTGTCACCATGCCGCCCAGTTCAAGTACCATCCAAGAAAGAGTAGGGGAGCGATCTGCAGATAGGTCTATAGAATCCCTACAGTGCAGAAGGAGGCCATTTGGCCCATCAAGCCTGCACCGACAACAATCCCACCCCGGCCCTATTCCCGTAACCCCATGTATTTACCTCACTCACCCCCCGACACTAAGGGACAATTTAGCATGGCAAATCCACCTAATCTGCACACCTTTGGACTGTGGGAGGAAACGGAAGCACCCAGAGGAAACCCACGCAGACACGGGGAGAACGTGCAGACTCCACACAGAGAGTGAGCCAAGCTGGGAATTGAACTCGGATCCCTGGAGCTGTGAGGCAGCAGTGCTAACCACTGTGCCACCATGCTGGCGTTGTTTGCATAATATATTTTTCACACCTGCTGCCCATGAATGTACCAATCTGTATCAAATTACATGTGTCATTATGCGGCAGACCCATGGAATTGGATGGAGAGTCCCAGCCTCATTTCACATCTGAGTTTGACAGGCAGCAGATGTTCTCCAACCCAATAGCTCAGTACTTGAGGGACTGGGCAGACAATTCAGAAACTGGAACTTCAAATCCCATAATGACAAATTGTGCATTAACAAATGACCCAGAGGGCGGCAGAATTGTTGATGTCTTTCAGGGAAGGGGTCTGCTGCCCTTATCCACTCTGACCTACGTGTGACTCCAGTCCCACACACTATGTAATAGAAATAGAAAGCACTCAGCAGGTCAGACAGCATCTGTAGAGAGAGAAACAGAGTTAAGGTTTCAGGCTTTTTTCCCCTATTCATTTATGGGACCCATGATGTGGAGAAGCTGGCATTGGGCTGGGCTGGGCCCAGTAAGAAGTCTCACAACACCAGGTTAAAGTCCAACATGTTTATTTGGTATCACGAGCTTTCGGAGTGCTGCTCCTTCAACAGGTGAGCGGGATCCCATTTATGGGATGTGGGCGTTGCTCGCTGTGCCAGCATTTATTGTGCATCCCTGATTGCCGTTGAGTGCAATTCCTGTGACACGTGTGGCCAAAACAGGTTCCCTTCCCTAAAGGGCATTAATGAACCAGACAGGTCTTTACAACCATCAGCAATGGTTTCATGGTCACCACTAGACTTTAATTCCAGATTTTTGTTGAATTCAAATTTCACCATCCACCATGGTTTGATTTGAACCCAGGTCCTCCAGAGTGTTATCCTAGGTCTCTGGATTGCTGGTGAAGTCACTAATTTCGCATTGGCTGCAGATGACGGGCACACCGCTGTAAGGCCCAGGTGGGTATGATTCAAGAGCTCCAATTGGGCAACAGGCAAATAATCAAAATTCTGCGTGTCATCCACAATGAACCTTTTTCTCTCCTGAGCTGAGGTACCTGTGCTGCCCTCAATCTCCTCAAAACGGCATAAGACATCAAAAGGAACATTGCAGTCAACTACACTGAATTGGAAACTCCCAAGAAGCCCACCAGTACTGATGATCTCGATTGGGACTTCAATTCAGAATTGTCCTCAGCCTTTGCAAAGGCGGTTATTCCAGCTCCTTTGAGCAACAATACCATCACCTTCCCTTCAGGCTGGTAGCCTTTCTTCAGAATTGGAAGATTTAACGTTTTTTTTATTCATTCGTGGGACATGTGCGTCGCTGGCTGGCCAGCATTTATTGCCCATCCCTTGATGCCCTTGAGAAGGTGGTGGTGAGCTGCCTGCTTGAGTCGCTGCAGTCAATGTGCTGTGGGTTGACCCAAAATTCCAGGATTTTAACCCAGTGACTGCGAAGGGACGGCGATATATTTCCAAGTCAGGATGGTGAGTGGCTTGGAGGGGAACTTGCAGGTAATGGTGTTCCCATGTATCTGCTGCCCTTGTCCTTCTAGATGGAAGTGGTCATGGGTTTGGAAGATGCTGTCTAAGGATCTTTGGAGAGTTGCTGCCGTGCATCTTGTAGATAGTACACACTGCTGCTACTGAGCGTCGGTGGTGGAGGGAGTGAACGTTTATGGATGTGGTGCCAATTAAGTGGGCTGCTTTGCCCTGGATGGTATCAAGCTTCTTGAGTGTTGTTGGAGCTGCATTCCTCCAGGCAAGTGGGGAGTAGTCCATCACACTCCTGACTTGTGCCTTGTAGATGGTGGATAGGCTTTGGGAGTCAGGAGGTGAGTTACTCACCGCAGTATTCCTAGCCTCGGACCTGCTCTTGTAGCCAGTGTTTATGTGGTGAATCCAGTTGAGTTTCTGGTCAATGATAACCCCAAGGATGTTGACAGTGGGGGAGTCAGTGACGGTTACACCATTGTATGTCAAAGGGCGGTGGTTAGAGTGTCTCTTATTGGTGATGGTCATTGCCTGGCATTTGTGTGGCGCGAATGTTGCTTGCCACTTGTCAGCCCAAGCCTGGATATTGTCCAGATCTTGTTGCAATTCAAAGATTTAACAATTGTTAGGCAAATACTCAGAGAGGGAGAAGGGAGAATGTCTGTGAAAAGCAGGAGCACATGACAAAAGTGATGATGGTTCAAAATGGGTTAATAATGAGATGAGTTAAAAATTTGGCCTTTTGGCTAAGACCCCAAACTCCTCAGAGCCCAAGATGGGGTGCAGCTTACCTTGCCAGTTTGGATCTTGTTTGTCTCGCTCCCTCTCTTGAGGGGACCTTGAATTGGATTCAATTGGTTTTCGGAGCGAGCAAGGAATGGATTCGAGTTTCCCCGGTCTACTCTGAACATTGGCTTTGCAATTTTAAGGATGGAGTGACAAAAAAGAGTTAAAAACAAAAGATGGCACAGAAAAATAACAACAGAAAAGGCATAAATGGTTACAGCAGAGTGGCTAGAGGCAGAGGGAATACAATCATAGAATTATAGGCTAACAGAGCCTACAAGAAAGCAATTTGGCCCATTATACATGTTCCAGTTCATTGAAATTGCTATCCATTAAAGCAGCTTACCCGCTCTTTCCCTATAGCACTGCAAAATGTTCCACTTCAAATATCTAGCCAGTGCCTTTATGAAAGTTACTATTGAATCTGCCTCTGCCAGCCTTTCAGGCAGCGCATTCCAGATCACAAATACACTGCATTGATTTTTTGGTTCCCTCTTCTTGTCTCTGATTCTTTTGCCAATCACCTTAATTCTATGTCCTCTGGTTGCTGACCGACCCCTCTGCCTGAGGAAACAGTTTCTCCTTATTCAGGCTGCCTACACCCTTCATGACACTTTTTTAAAAAATGTGTTCATGGGGTGTGGGCGTCGCTGTCTGGACCAACATTTATTGCCCACCCCTGAGGACATTTAAAAGTCGACCAGTTTGCTGTGAGTGGTATTTTTAAAGAGAAACTGTAGATCACAGAGGTATGAAAGCAAGAGGATTTGAGGAGAGGAATAGGAATGTTTTACTGTAATTGTATAGGGTGTTGATGAGGCTACACCTAGGATATTGTGTGCAGTTTTGGTCTCCTTATCTGAGGAAGGATGTCCTTGCTATAGAGGGAGTGCAGCGAAGGTTTACCACGGTAATTCCTGGGATGGCAGGTCTGTCATATGAGGAGAGACTAAGTCGGTTAGGATCATATTCACCAGAGTTTAGAAGCATGAGAGGGGATCTCATAGAAACTTATAAAATTCTAACAGGATTAGACAGGGTAGATTCAGAAAGAATGTTCCTGGTGGTGGGATAGTCCTATACTCGGGGTCATAGTTTGAGGATAAGGGGTAAACCTTTTAAAACTAAGGTGAGGAGAAATTTCTGCACCCAGAGGGTGGTGAATGTGTGGGATTCACTACCACAGAATGTAGTTGAGGCCAAAATGTCTGATTAAAAGAAGGAATTAGATAAAAGAAGGAATTAGATATAGCTCTTGATGCTAAAGGGATCAAGGGATATGGGAGGAAGGCGGGATCAGGATATTGAATTGGATGTTCAGCCATGATCAAAATGAATGGGGGAGCAGGCTCGAAAGGCCGAATGGCCTACTCCTGCTTCTATTTTCTATGTTCTGTCTTCCTATGAAACAAGCAAGCGCTTTTATTGGGGAAGGTGTTGCTCTTTCAGGCCTTTAGATTAGACTGAATGTAAGCCTGGCTCAACTCACAAGATCAATCTCTTGTCCTAACCAAGGACAAACATGACTACACAACACTGTGGATCTGGAGTCACATAAAGGCCAGACCAGGCTGGACACCTTTATTTAAATATCCCACTAACCTTCTCTTGTTGTAAGGAGACAAACCCCAGTTTCTGCCGTCTCTCCAGGTAGCTGAAATCTTCAATTGCTACGTGTGGAAAATCTGGCCATGTGGCTGCTATTGAGAGCCCTCAGGGCAGCGAGAAACAGGTGATAAATACTGCCACGCCAGAGCTGCCCATATCCCAGGGACACATGAAAAATATCAACCTCCAATCCAGAAACATTTCAACTACAGTTGGCTGATCCAACTTATTTCATTAGTACAGAAGGAAACCATTCGGCCCATCGAGTCTGCACCACGAGCATCCCACTCAGGCCCTATCCCGGTAACCCCATATATTTAGCTCACTAATCCACTAGAACGAGGATGAGAAGTATAAAGGCAATTTGAGAAGCAGGAAAAGAGATAGCAAATTGGAGGTGGCATAAAATATGGAGAATTGGAAGAGGGTGTGACAGAGAGCTGCGAATTGGAGAAGTTAAAGTTTATTTATTTACTAGTCACAAGTAGTCTTACATTAACACTGCAATGAAGTTACTGTGAAAATCCCCTAGCCGCCACACTGTTCGGGTACACTGAGGGAGAATTTAGCACGGCCAATGCACCTAACCAGCACATCTTTCGGACTGTCGGAGGAAACCTGAGCACCCGGAGGAAACCCACACAGACACGGGGAGAACGTGCAGACAGCGCATAGACAGTGACCTGAGGCTAGTAATCGAACCCAGGTCACTGGCGCTATGAGGCAGTAGTGCTAACCACTGTACCACAAACAAGATAGCAGAGAATGTCAGGTAAATGATTACTAAAGGAGTATAGGAAACATTTAGCTTCGGTCATCTTAAACCAATATTTAATTGTAAAATAGTAAAGTCCCGCCATTCGCAGGGCATTATGTTTCTGTGAATTCTTGCAAGGGACCAACATACTTTATAATGGGAGTGAATTAGATATGTTCCAGTCGTCCCGAAGTTTGGATGTTAATCAGGTTTTTTTCTCTCTCACTGAGAAATTTTCCTGTACTGAAGGTCCCAGCTGATCCTGTCGCCATTACACACAGTTCTCTCTCTGATCCACCATCCCCACGTCTCCTCTTCCTCCTTATTTATTTTCTTGTTTGTTTCCTCATGACAGAAAACCAGAAGAAAAAAGCACAGTCTGAGCCCTGAGCCGATTCCTTTCACTCCACCATCACAGAGAGAGAGAGGAGAAAGCAGCCTTTAAAGGACTAGGTCGCGCACTCTCTCTCTCTCTGTGTCTCCAGGTTATTAACAATGAACATTATTGTCCAATATGGAGAGAGCTCACTGCCTGTTATCCCAGCCGTGATGTGGAGATGCCGGCGTTGGACTGGGGTTGAAGGAGCAGCGCTCCGAAAGCTCGTGATTCTAATAAACCTCCTGGACTTTAACCTGGTGTTGTGAGACTTCTTACTGTGATCCCAGCATTTAACCCCCTTGCTCCTCTTCTCCCCAATATTTAACTATGGCCAAATGCCAGAGTCCTATCTGTCTGGCAGCTCTTTTAAAACCTCCCTCTCTCTTTCTCTAATGAGTGCTCTATCCTCCCTACCGGCACGATGGCACAGCGGTTAGCATTGTGGTGATATAGTGTTTAGCACTGTGGCCTCACAGCGCCAGGGACCTGGGTTTGATCCCAACCTTCGGTGACCATCTGTGTGGAGTTTGCACATATCTGTATGGGTTTCCTCCAGGTGCTCCGGTTTCCTCCCACACTCCAAAGATGTGTAGGTTAGGAGGATTAGCGGGGTTACAGGGATAGGACCTGGGTGGGGTGCTCTGACGGAGAGTTGGCACAGACCTGATGGGCCAAATGGCCTCCTGCACTGTAGGGATTCTATGATTCTTTCCCCCAGCGCAGGGTGACCTTGGGTGAGACAATTTGTGAGTTTAAAAAGCCACTGCTTGTTATTCTGTTGCTGGTTGTTGTTGTAAGTGACAAACAAGAAGATTGAAGGATGCTGATGCTGGCCCTATCTCTCTCTTCACTCTCACTCCTATTCTCTCCTGTTCGGATAGGGTGAGAAACTGTCACAGCAACAGGCCTAGGCAAGAGCTGAGAGCAACCAAACAGACTGCAATCTCTGGGAGAAACATTGTTTAACTAACCTTCTATAAAACTTGTTGATTTGATTTGATTTATTATTGTCACATGGTTTGGTAAACAGTGGAAACTATTGTTTCTTCCACGCTATATAGACAAAGCATGCTGTATATGGACTACAAGAAGAGAAGGAAAGGAGAGAGTGCAGAATGTAGTGTTACAGTCATAGCTAGGGTGTAGAGAAAGATCAACTTAATAAAGGTAGGTCCATTCAAAAGTCTGATGGCAGCAGGGAAGAAGCTGTTCTTGAGTCGGTTGATCCGTGATCTCAGATTTTTGTATCTTTGTCCCGACGGAAGTGGAAGAGAGAATGTCCAGGGTGCGTGGGGTCCTTAATTATGCCAGCTGCTTTTCCGAGGCAGGGGGAAGTGTAGACAGAGTCAATGGGTAGGAGGCTGGTTCACATGATGGATTGGGCGACATTCACAACACTTTGTAGTTTCTTGTGGTCTTGGGCAGAGCAGGAGCCACACCAAGCTGCGCTACATCTAGAAAGGATATATCTCTATATAAACGTGCGCCCATAGGCAGCTAACCTGTGGATGTCACAGACACACACGTGCAGAAAGAAAGCAGATTGTTACAAGAACTTGTTTATGGTTTGCTTAAATCACGGATAGGTGAATAGACGATCTTGTGTATAAAGTGTTTTGGGTGGGTAAACAGAATTGCCAATTTTGAAAATTTTGTGGGGCTTTACTGCAGTGATTTCCAATGCCTGCCTGGCACATGGAGCATCCAGTGTGGCATAGAATCAAACTGAACAGGAATGCAGTGTCTATCTGTGGTGTGGGCTGAATAGCCTCTGGGTGAGCTTAACATTTTGGAGGTTGGGATAATGTGCAGAGTCTGGTTGCCAACATGCATAAAGGAAAATAAGGCACTGGAGAATGGTACCAGACCTGAGAGATATTAACTATCAGGAACGTTGGAACAGGCTGGGGCTCTTTTGTCTGGAAAAAAGAAGACTGAGAAGTGACCTGATCAAGGTCCTTAAAATGATGAAGTGATTTGATGGGGTAGATGTAGAGAAGATGAACCCTCTGGTGTGGAGTCTAAAATTAACAGTCACAAACATAAGGAAGTCACTAATAAATCCAGTAGGAATTCAGGGGAAACTTTTTTCCTCAGAGAGTGATGAGAATATAGAGTTTGCCATCACTGGGAGGCAAATAGCGTAGATGCTTTGAAGGGGAAGTTTAGATAAACACATGAAGGAAACAGGAAGAGAGGGATGTGCTGGAAGGGTGAGATGAAAAAGAGTGGAAGAAGGCTTGTATAGAATAAAATGCCAACATGGAATAGTTGGGCCTAATGGCCTGTTTTTGTGCTATAAATTCTATTTCATTCTATGTACTTTGTGATGGGTGTGATATCATAGAATCCCTATAATGCAGAAAAGCAAGCCATTCAGCCCATTGAGCCTGCACCAACAACAATCCAACACAGGTTCTATCCCTGTAAGCCCCGGTATTTACCCCATAGTCCCCCTGACATTAAGGGGCAATTTTGCATGGCCAATCAACCTAACCCGCATGCACATCTTTAGACTGTGAGAGGGAACCGGAGAACCTGGAGGAAACCCACGCTGACATGGGGAGAACATGCAGATGCCGCACAGACAGTGACCCAAGCTGGAAATAAAACCCGGGCCCCTAGCGCTGTGAGGCAGCAGTGCTAACCACTGTGTCACCATGCCGTGCTCTTTGGTGTGAGGGGGGAGGGATGGTGGGAGGTTGAAGGAGGGTGGGGAGAGAAAATTGGCATTCTCCCACCTGATCACTGTCCAGTGATACTGGTGGAAAGTGGATATTGGGCTCAGGCTGGATCTGGTTTGTTGCGATGCTTTCCACAGTCGAATAGGTTGCTGGCCCTTAGCGTCATGGCTCACATTGGAAGGAAGGGGACTTGGGTGAGCTGGCAATGGGATTCTGGTATGCACAGAAGGCACTGGAGCAAGAGTCAGCACCTTGAGGAGGTGCGGGGTGGGTGGGGGGCGGGGGGGGTTCCTACCTGAAGTAACAGCATTAAAACCGGCATGCAAAGCAACAGTTCAAATAAAACACATTCTCAGCATGTGGGCGTCATTAGTAAGATTGACATTTATTGCCTGTGGCGAGTTGCTCTGAGTAGGTGGTAGTGGGCCTCTTCCCCTGAGCCAATTGTGGCAGTTTCGATACTCCTAACTATATTGCTCGTCCACTCCTGACGGCTGTTGATAGTCAACCATACTGAGGTGGGACTGCAGTCACAGATGGACCCAGACTGGGTAAGGAGGGCAGGCCTCCTGGATAATCAGTCGGGATTTTGATTTGATTTGTTTTGATTTATTATTGTCACATGTATTGGGATACAGTGAAAAGTATTGTCTCTTCTGCCCAATACAGACAAAGCATACCATTCATAGAGTATATAAGGGGGAAGGAAAGGAGAGCGTGCAGAATTAT
This sequence comes from Mustelus asterias, assembly GCF_964213995.1. Classification (NCBI taxonomy): domain Eukaryota; kingdom Metazoa; phylum Chordata; class Chondrichthyes; order Carcharhiniformes; family Triakidae; genus Mustelus; species Mustelus asterias. Next base: position 16,055,381 of record NC_135822.1, on the reverse strand, counting down.
AGTGTTGCAGTTACAGATAGGGTGAGGAGAAAGAACAGCTTAATATATGATGGGACCATTCAAATATCTGATGGCAACAGGGAAGAAGCTGTTCTTGAATCTGTTGGTACATGTTTTCAGACTTTTGTATCTTTTTCCCGATGGAAGAAAGTGGAAGAGAGAATGTCCGGGGTGCGTAGGGTCCTTAATTACGCTGGCTGCTTTGCTGAGGCAGGGGGAAGTGTCATTGGATGGGAGGCTGGTTGGGGTGATGGATTGGGCTACATTCACGACCTTTTGTAGTTTCTTGCGGTCTTGGGCAGAGAAGCCATACCAAGCTGTGGTACAACCAGAAAGAATGCTTTCTATGGTGTATCTGTAAAAGTTGGTGACAGTCGTAGAGGACATGCTGAATTTCTTTAGTCTTCTGAGAAAGTAGAGGTGTTGGTGGGCTCTCTTATCCACAGTGTTGGTGTGGGGGGAGGGCGGGGGGGGGACCAGGACAGGTAGTTGGTGATCTGAACACCTAGAATTTTGAAGCTCCCAACCATTTCCGCTTCATCCCCGTTGATGTCCTCCATTGCATTTCCGCAAGTTGATGGCTATCTCCTTCGTTTTACTGACATTGAGGGAGAAATTATTGTCAATGCACCATTTCTCTATCTCTTTCCTGGTTAATGAGTGCCGGAATGGAATGTTGTTCCCGTCAGGATTGATGCCTGGGCACGTTGATGGTCTCAAAACAAAAGGTGGTTGGAAAGATGTTTCCAAACCGTGCCAAAAATAGAACGAATGTACATTTGTTATGATTCCTGTTGCTTTGAATGAGTTTACATAAATCTGCTCTTCCCTTTGGGGTTTTGAACACTGAGGAAATTCAGTAGGGTAAAAAGTTAAAGGAAAAGAATGATTGAAAGAGAATTGTATATATTCTTTATGTGTGTACATATTATATTCTGAAGAAGGAATTAATGGAATTCCAGAGGGCTCCTCAAAACTAAATCCATCTCAGGACCGGCTGATGAAGTAAAACTGGGTGTTTTCTTCTGAAAAGTGTCAATTTTTATTCAGCAGGAATTTTCTAGAAAGTGCAATGAATGAAGCTGTTTGTTGGCAGTGGGGAGATGATTATTTTCTTCCTGTTGACAGGAGAATACAGAGTTTGAATAGAGTTTGTCGGATGGCTCATGGGATACTCAGGATCCATTGCCGATGATTTCCATGGTGATGACTCTTTGAGGCCTGTGGTTCCATTGTGAACTCTGCTGCTCGTCCATTCTGTTGGACCGTTGAGAATGTTTGTGGATCTTTTCGCCTGAGGATTTCGCTTGGGGTTTTTCTTCTCCAGACATTATGCTCATTTCTCTCGGCCGTTTTTATTCCTTTTCTGTGGCGGAACCCTGGGAGGACTGGTGGTTCAGTCCTCCTGAGAGTTCAGCTAGTACGGAGGATGCCAATAACGGACCTCCCTGAATCAGCGGTAGTCATTTAATGATCGTGTCAATGATTGTGGAAATAAAGCGATTCGATTTTCAAGATTTCAGAATTAAGACACAAGCAAACTGAAGAAAATCTAAACAGGGTAGGGAGGCACGGAGGGGGGATGTGTTTGGAGTTAACCAGGGACTGAATCTGTTTTTATTCATTAAAGGAACTGTTACACAGACTTAATTTCATTGAGTTTATCACACAGATCAGCCAGTCTGTGTTGCCGTCTGCCAGCCACAGAAGCATTAGTCCTAATCCCATATAGAATCATAGAATCCCACAGTGCAGAAGGAGGCCATTCAGCCCATCGAGTCTGCACCGACCACAATCCCACCCAGGCCCTATCCCCATAACCCCATCCATTTATCCCAGCTAGTCCCCTGACACTCGGGTCAATTTAGCATTGCCAATCAACCTAACCCGCACATCTTTGGACTTATGACTACTCCTATGTCCATTTATCTCCCTTTTACATCAAAAATCTACCTATTCTATTCTCCATTGCTGACATGGAACGGGATTTTCCGGCTGCGCTCGCCCCAAGTCTGGAAAATCCCACCCGAGGTCAACGGACCTTTGCATGATCTGTGTCCCGCCCTGTGACGGGCAGGACGGGAAAATTCTGCCCATGGTTTGTGCTCCAATCACTAACTCTGGCTGTGTAATAGGCTCAAAATCCTCTGTGTGAACAAGGTTCTCCTGATCTCTGTCCTAAATCTCTCCTATTTATTTTTCCCTCTATGTCCACTCATTCTTGCTCCCTGGGTGGAATTTTCCATTCCGAAAATAAGTCCGGTGGTGGGAGCAGAAGTCGGATTGTCTTCTGCTGGAGAGTGGGGAGGGTGAGCACACGCAATCCTACGCTGCTCAACTCATTAATCATGCAGGCATGAGGATCACCTTGAATCTCATTCCGGGGTGGGTCGGAAATCGCCCGCTCCGTTATCATTTAAAAGGCACATGGACCGCCGTTCAGTCACTGCACCAGGACCTTCGGGTTAACGGGAAAGAATATCGAGAAGAAAGCAGCAACCTAACGATTCAGCGAGGCTTCCCTGGAGATTCTCCTCTAGGCCCTCGAGGAACAGCGAGAGGTCCTCAAGCCACGGGATGGAAGCAGAGGCCCTCCCATCTGACTACACGGCTGGGGAGGATGGTGCCAGGCTGGCCGGGGAGGATGATGCCAGGCTGGCCGGGGAGGATGGTGCCAGGCTGGCCGGGGAGGAGGTCGCCAGACTGGCAAGGGAGGATGGTGCCAGGCTGGCCGGGGAGGACGGTGCCAGGCTGGCCAGGGAGGAAGTCAGTGGGCTGGCTGGGGAGGAGGTCGCCGGGCTGGTCAGGGAGGATGGTGTCAGGCTGGTCAAGGAGGAGGTCACCAGGCTGGCTGGGGAGGGTGGTGCCAGGCCGGCCGGGGAGGAGGCCACCAGGCCGGCCAGGGAGGATGATGCCAGGCCAGCCAGTGTCCGTGGGATCCAAAGTGGGATCACCCTGAAGTGTGGGAAAGCGAGGAATGATCCCAGAGTAACTGAACCTTCTATTGAGTCCAGACTCACATCAGCATTGATCTTTTGCCATCCTGTCATGGGACGTGGGCATCGTTGGCTAGGGCAGCATTCATTACCCATCCCTAATTGCCCCTGAGAAGGTGGTGGTGAGCTGCCTTGTTGAACCTCTGCAGTTTTTGTGGTGTAGATACACCCACAGTGCTGTTAGGGAGGGAGTTCCAGGATTTTGACCCAGCGACCGTAACGCAGTTTCAAGTTCGGATGGGGTTTGGGCTTGGAGGGAACTTGCAGTTGGTGGGTTCCCATGCACCTGCTGCCTTTGTTTTTCCAGGTCCAGTAACGGATTTGGACGGTGCTGTCGAAGGAGCCTTGGTGAGTTGCTGCAGGGCATCTTGTAGATGGTACACACTGCTGCCACTGTGCGTCGGTGGTGGAGGAAGTGGATGTTTGTGGATTGGATACCAATCATGCTGGTTGCTTGGGAGAACAAGATTCCAAGCTAATATCCCGATGTCAGGAAATTAAATTTTTGACTCCCATGTAATCCCACTCCCAATCCCTGGGCAGCCATGATTCCACCGCTGGCAGGAGGGAAGATTCCACCTGCACCAGAACAGTTTTGAGTAATGGGCTGTGTGCCATGGTGTAAGATTCTAGTGATGGAACTATGCGTACAGTATAGTCGTTGAAATTTCAGACCCCAGGCATAATTACAGGGATAAAAAATAAAAAGTGCCGGAAGTGCTCACCAATATTTGTGGAGAGAGAGAGTTAACATTTCAAGTCAAATAAGACTCTTCCTGAATCTATAAGAGGTCATGGAGTTGCCGTCTAGTACAGCATTAACCTAGGGCAGTTTGGTTTTATTGTGATAGTTTTGCAGCGTTACAGTATTAGTCCATGGGGGAGATCATACCAGCTCGTCCTACCAGTTGATTGGCATGATGAGCTGATGAGATCAGGGAAGTGTGAAAAATCGAGTTCACCCAGAAAGGGTTCAAAGCCGATTTCCATATTCATTACCTCATTTAGATAGAATTAGAGATTCCCCGATGCCGGGCTCACTTGCCCTCACCTGCTCACTGCTCGACTGTCCTCACTGTGATGGCCTCACCAGTGGGAATGCAGACCATTGAAGCCCCTGGGTAGTCGGGGCAGGGCCAGGCAGAGCCCCTTGGACAGTATCTCCCTGGCATCCTGGCACTGCCCACCTGGCACACATGGGCAGGGCCAAGGGGGTGGAGCTGAGGGGCAAGGCCTGATTGAGGCAGTGCCATGACGGGAGGTGGGGGAACCTCCGTGGGGAGGGGAGGGAAGTGGGGAACTCTGTAGAGGGGGGGGGGGGGGTGGTTGATCAGCCGGGGCAGCGATTGTGGGTGGGAGGGGGTTGAATAGACTGGGACAGGGGGAAGGGGGTTGAATGGCCCAGGGTGGTGATCGGGGGTGGGAGGGGGTTGAATAGACCGGGGCGGGGGGAAGGATGTTGAATGGCCTGGGGTGGTGGGGAGGGGCTTGAATGGCCCAGGGTGGTGATTGGGGGTGGGAGGGGGTTGAATGGCTCAGGACAGCGATCGAGGGTGGGAGGGGGTTGAATGGCCCGGGGCGGCGATTTGGGGGGGCGGGGGGTGGTGAGCGATGTCTGGGAGGTGATTCGGTGATTGGCAGGGGTGGTGGGGGGAGACCAGCACAGGGGGCGATTGGCGACTAGGCCCAATGTTCATGGGCTGGAGAAGAGTGACAGAAGATCTCCCAGTGTGCTGTATACGTTTGTACACAGTGCACTGGGAGATGGGGGCACCTGTGCAATGACAACCCTGGAGCTCAGCAGCCGGCTTCCCGGCAAGATTAGGCTCCACCCCACCCCCTACTGGTGAGAATCGCATCCCAGCACTTTTTTTTGACATAGTGCCATGTGATTGCATTTTACAACTCGCTGAAAAAATGAGTCTGAAACTCTCCCGTTTTCTTGCTCCTTTGGTAAGATTGCTCTCTATGTCTATTACTGTACAGTATTACATAATTTAAAAAAAACTCAATCCTTCTTTTGAAATTCCTCCATGGTCCACCCTCTTTCTTTCTCTGCAGCCTCCTCTAACCCTAACTCTGGAGTGGCACAGCCCCAGGGACCTGGGTTCGATTCCCCGCTTGAGTCACTGTCTGTGTGGAGTTTGCACCTTCTCCCCGTGTCTACACGGGTTTTCTCCGGATGCTCCAGTTTCCTCTCACAGTCCAAAGATGTGCGGAGTAGGTGGATTGGCCAGGCTAAATTGTCCCTTAGTGTCAGGGGGACGAGCTAGGGTAAGTGCATGGGGTTCTGGGGATAGGGCCTGGGTGGGATTGTGGTCGGTGCAGATTCAATGGGCCGAATGACCTCCTTCTGCACTGTAGGATTCTATGATCACCCCTGACCCCCACCCCAAGGTATCTACATTCCTCCCATTCTCAATTATAAACTCCAGTAAGCAACTCCACTATTGGTGGCTGTGCCTTCAGATGACCAACCAGTTGGTGCCCACATCCCGTAAATGAATTTAAAGAAAGCCATCAAGGCTCTAACTCTGGAATTCTGCCTCTTACCTCACCACCTCCTCCCCCCCCACCTTTAAAACACTCCTTAAATCCAACCTCATTAACCAAGTTTTCGGTCATCGGTCCTCACATCTCTTTATGTGGCTCAATTCCAGATTGTTTGATTACTGCCCCGTGGAATGCCTTGGGGGCCTCAGCAGTGGTAAAAGCACGCTGTGACTACAAGTTGTTGCTGTTGTGGGAGAACAGTTTTACACCGTGAAGCAGAATTCCACAGTATTGCTGTCGGACGGTGTTACAATGCAGAGCGACGGAGGTGACACTTTTGAAAGTCACTAGAAGCCAACCAGTCACTCAGTTACCATCAGGAATTCTGGCCTCAGTACCAAAAAAATTGTTCAAACTGCGTCGGGTGCACCTCGGGGAGGCGGGGGGGGGGGGGGGGGGGGGTGCTGCAGAGTGACAAAACCTGGATAAGAACAATGACAACAAACTCCGTTGCGTTTTATTTGATTGGTATAATAGTTTAATTACAAATAGTGTTTAAAATCGCAGATAGCTGCTGCAGAATTATCAAAGTGGTAGGAAGTTACATATTTGTATTCTGTATTTTTTTTGCCATGTGGACATGTCACATTCACGACTCTCTGTAATGTACACGGAAGATACTGTGTGTCAGCGTGAAATATTACATCCAAGATATCTGGAAACGAAACATTCTCATTTCACGATCTGAAACATTCAATTATTACTTTTGATTGAACATTTAAAAATAATACAAACTAAAATCAAACATGTTCCCAGGATACATTTCAGTCTTAAAACTTGGCTCCTTTGCATTTTACTTGTGAAAAGCTTCAATATTAACAATACCTAGAACATCGCTGGTTGAAACAATACATCGTGCATGGGAGGCAGTGCAACCGCTGATCTATCTGAAAGGTACATAGTAGCAAAATAATAATAAAAAAATTAATCAAAGAGGCAAAGAATTCTTGGAATGAGTGTGTTAAGACATATATGAATTATTGAAGTGTTGCTTAATTTTCTGATCCCTACTGTTTGGCTTGTTCATTCAAAACAAAATTAAAATTAACTTTCAGTGAGTAGCAAAGTTCACCTCTCACATCTGTCACTGGTATAATGTAACGTGTAGGCTGTTCATAGTTCCTCTGAGCCCCAGGGCGGTTTTTGGACAGGGAGGTGGTGTGAGCAATTACTAAGAAAACTGACTCCCTCCTGCTGAGTTGCTGCAAACTAAGCAATAATCACACCTTGGATGTTTTAAGTTTTAGTTTTATTTATTAGTGTCACAAGTAGGCTTACATTAACGCCGCAATTTAAGTTACTGTGGCGCCTGTTGGGGTACACTGAGGGAGAATTTAGCATGGCCAATGCACCGAACCAGCACGTCTTTCGGAATGTGGGAGGAAACCGGAGCACCCGGAGGAAACCCATGCAGACTGCGTGCAGACTCCGCACAGGCGGTGACCCAAGCCAGGAGTCGAACCCGGGTCCCTGGCACCGTGAGGCAGCAGTGCTAACCACTGTGCCACCATCAGGACACCAGAACTGAGCAGTTAGGACCACCAGGGAAAATTGGCCAAGTTTGGTACTCTTTTTTTCTAAAAGGTTGACCTGATAGAAAGCCTTTACAATTATGATAGGGTCCAAGAAATAAAGTTCTATACAGGGATTTACAAATGAAGGATGGATATTTCCATCCCGTCCGCCACGGGAATCGTAGCGGGCTGGACACGGATCATGCAAAGATCCGTTGACCTCGGGTGGGATTTTCTGTTTTCAAGGCGGTCGGAAAATCTCACCTGATTTTTCTGCTTGAGGGGGTGACCACATCGAGGGGGTAATAGATTTAAGACAGCCACCAATAAATCCAAAAAAGAATTCATAAGCAATGTCTTTCCCCAAAGAGTATTTAGAATGTGGCACTCGCTACTACAGTGAGTGGCTGAGGCGCACAGCATGCAGTAGACGCATTCAAGGGGACATTGGATAAACAGATTAGGGAGAAAGGGACAGGCAGGTACGGTGAGATGAGGTATGATTGGAGGTGGCTCTGTGAAGCATAAACACTGGCACACACCAGTTGGGGTGAATGGACAGTTTCTGTACCCTACATTCCATGTAATTTAATTCAATACAATATTCATCACGTGAAGCCACTCTATATTATTTTTCTTCTTTCCTGAGGCGATCGTTTGCTCGCCTTCTCCCTTTATGAAATGTTCTCCAGCCACATAAACCTCCCAAACCTTCTTATTCCTCCCATTCTGGCTGCCTGAGCATCCCCAGTTTTCATCACTCTGCCATTGGCTGCCCTTACTTCAGGCTCCTTGGCCCTAAGCTCTGAAGCTGCTGCCCCAAACCTCCTTTGAGAAGCTCTTTGACCAAGCTTTGGACACCTGTCCCAGTATGTCCTTACGTGGCTCAGTGTCAATTCTATTCCGTTAACGCTCCATCCGAAGTGCTTGGGATATTTCTATGTTAAAGGCATTGTATAAACAGAGGTAATTGTTTTTGTTGTTGTTGCCTTCACCGCTGGGTCAAGCAGGTAAGGGAGTAACAAGCCATTTGAACTAATGTAACTGTGCTGAGGGACGGAGGGGATTTTGGAGCCCAGCCCATGAGCACAGCCACACTCAGGAGTGTGTACAATATGGAAAGACATGGAAAAATGCCAAAGCTCTCCATCGGAGGGTGTTCTCTTGGATGTTAATGATAGTTTGGTTAGGCCCTGACTCCGTTATCCTTGTATCTGTTATCCTTTTTCCCAGGGTGGAAGAGTCAATTACTAGGGGGCACAGTGAGGGGCAAGGTTTAAAGGAGATGTACGTGGCAGACTTTTCACCCAGAGGGTGCCTGGAACTTGCTGCTGGGGGAGGTAGTGGAAGCAGATACGATAATGACTTTTAAGGGGCGTCTTGACAAATACATGAATAGGATGGGAATAGAGGGATATGGTCCCCGTAAGGGTTGGGGGTTTTAGTTCAGTCGGGCAGCATGGTCGTTGCAGGCTTGGAGGGCCGGAGGGCCTGTTCCTGTGCTGTAATTTTCTTTGTGTGACTATCACAGGTTTAATCATGCTCAGTGAGCATTAGGCCTCAATCCTGGGCCAGAAATGGGTTCCCAGTCTAAAGAGTTCCCACCCTTGAGCAGTCATTTACCTTATAAGGAGCCACTAGGTGTTCAAACCTTTACAAGGCAATTTAGAGAGGGGCAGAGACGATGGCGACCTTGTGTAACTGAGTCTCTCCCATCTCCATGGTGCTACCACCAGCCTTGTAAAAGCACAGAGGAACTCAGGGTCAGCATGGTGGCACAGTGCCAGGGACCCGGGGTCAATTCCGGCCTCGGCTCACTGTCTGTGTGGAGTTTGCACATTCTCCCTGTGTCTGCGTGGGTTTCCTCCCATAATCCAAAGATGTTTGGGTTAGGTTGATTGGCCATGCTAAATTGACCTTAGTGTCAGAGCGATTAGCGGGGTAAATATGTGGGGTTACGGGACAAGAGTCTGGGTGGGATTATGGTTGGTGCAGCCTCGATGGGCCGAATAACCTCCTTCTGCACTGTAGGGATTCTATGATCCCTGTGCGGGCATACATTTCTTTCTGGTACTTCACCCCAAGCACCTGTCCTGATGACCTCGTGGAGTGGGTCACTACTTAGTTCAGGCTTGTGCTCTCTTGAGAAAGGGGAGATCTGATCAAGGCCTAAAGGAGGGTGAATGGAGAGAAAAGTCTTCTGAAGAGGTCCGGAACAACCTTAAATTTAGAACCAGGTCATTCAGTTTGATGTCAGGAAGCATTTCTTCGGTCAAAGGATCGTGGAAATCTGCAATTCTCCTCCTCAATATCCCAATGTCCACACCTAGGCACTTCCAAACTCGCTACAATGTAGAGTGGTCGTGGGCTGATGTTCCCCTCTGGAGTCCCGAAGACCCATATCTTTGCCCCAATTTGCACCTCAATTCAACATCAGCTAACCCGGCACAGGCCGGTGTGAGATCCTTGGGCAACCAGTTCCAAAGCTGTGCGGATGATTAGCCTTGACAAATTGACCCTTAGTGTCAGGGGGATTAGCAGGGTAAAATACATGGGGTTATGGGGATAGGGAGTGTGGCATTGTTGTTGGTGCAGGCTCGGTGGGCCGAATGGCCTCTTTTTGCACTGTAGGGATTCTATGAACCTGCTCTGGATGGCTGGAGGGAGCCTTTACCCACTGGGCCTCCGGGAAATTTCAAACAACCTAACATGAACCTGATGTACCTCCTGGGAACACTTGTATTGTTACAGCTGGCTGCGGACTGGGTTAGCACAATAATCATCACATCTGGAGCAACTGCCCGGGGTACACTTTGTGGGTGGAATTTAAACCTACACTTTGGAAGCCATACTCAGTTGTATATTAAAATCACAAATCAAACATTAAAAAAACATGCAACATATTTTAAAAAAAAATTAAACAGAGCTATTTTGGGAATGTACAATTCGTCCACACTGCCGCACATTTATTAAATACACAGCAGTTTCTTCTCAATTGTTTTGGTGATATTCATTTTAAAACGATCTAAAATAATCCTATTTTAAATAAAATCAATATTATCGTGCAGTTTTATCTTTACACACACACGCACACATACAGTTTTAAAAAATAATTCAGACATTTTCACCGCTGTAGATGTGTCTTCCCGATAGTAGCCGAGAATTCGGTGGCAAAAACCTAGGAATTGAAGACACACTTGCCTGATCTCTGACTCAGAACGAGTAGTATTAGATATGACACAACACTGCCTCATGTTTCACATCCCCACCTCTGGGAGGAAGACATTACACAAGCTCGGAGGAGCTGAGTTTATTTTCCGTCTCTCGCTAGCTCTCTCTCTCTCTCGTCTCCCTTTTCCCTTTCTGTGCAATATTTAGCGCTGGTTTCTGCACCAACTCGTGTTGCAAAAGGCTCCAGTGCAAACAGCGTGGTCTGTGCAAAGTATGGCACACAGGAAGTGCAACATCAGAAAAAGCACAACTTCCAGCTTTTTGTAAGTTGGAGCCGTCGCGAAAGTGGTTGCCCTCGGTGCTGCTCTTGGAGTGGAAGGTCTCAGGATCATTCGTGAAGTCTGTTGACAATTTTGTTTCTATTTTTTCTTGCCCTCTCTTTGCCACGAGTCTTAAAGTTTTAGCATGAAGAAGATCTCGGCCTCGGTGCTCGTGGTTTGTGAGACCTTGACCTCCTCCGCTAAGTGACGGGGCAGGGCTAAGTCCGTGCAGATGCTTTTGGGGTCGGAGCAGGCCCCCTCCGGGTTGCCCCTCTCTTCCAGCACACTGGCCGGGTTGCTCTGCCCCAGGCTCCACAGCCGCTGCCGCTCCTGCGCCTGCTTTGCCCGGTTGGCAATATACCGCACCCGGCTCTGGCTCCTCGATGACGACCTGCGCAGGACGACCGGGCTGATCTCCTCGGCCTCTGGAGGCTGACCAGCAGTGGGAGAGGTGATATCGTTCTCCCGCTCGAAGCTCGTGATCCTCTTCAGCTGCTCCGTCAAGTTGTCCTGGGCGAGTCTCTTCATCCCGGCTGCCCTGCGCTGCTCGCGCATGGGCCTCGTGATGAAGTTCCGACTGATGCTCTTGTACTTGCTGTCGAAGCTGGGCACAATATCATCAGAAGTCAGGTCGCCGAGGCTTTTTGATTTGCTCGGACTTTCTGCTACCTTTTTGCTTTGCGTTATTGATTTGAGAGCTGGGGAAGACTGTTTGAGGCTCTCCATGTATAGCCTACTCCAGGTGTGGCGCCTCGAGTTTGACTGGCAGGGAATCGCTGATGATTTAGCCAAGGGCTTGGGCTGAAAGTCATCAACTTGTTGCTGGTCACCATCGGATCTTAAATTGGGATTAGACTTGCTTTTACTAACTTTGGCCAGCATTTCTTGACCGCTGGTGGCTGATCGAGGCCTTATCCGTTTGTCTGTCAAAAGCCCTTCCAAAGTTTCGTTTTGCCTGCTGCTGAGGTCAGATAAACTCTTCCGAGCCAAGTTGGGCAGCGACAAGTCAATGACCGTGTCATTTGATGACATACTGGATGATGAAGACATGCTATCCCTGTGGTTCCCGGAATCCAACTTACACCAGATCCTATCATTTATGGTCACATCTGATGACACAGCAGGCACTGGGGATGTGCATAGTTGGACAGGCATCATCAACAATGGCTGTGTAATAAGATGCCCATCGCAACTAACGCTTCGCACCACATCAGGGTAGACACTTTTCCTCGCATGACAACCAGGGTTATTTTGGCCGCGGCTGCTTGGTGCCCGTTGTGGTGAGGAACTGGGGAGTAAATCGCCAGTGGGACTTTCCTGGGATTGGTCCAACTCTCCGCCATCCGATCTCTGGCCAGAAACTCCCTGAGCAGGATTATTGGTTGAGGCTCCTGCAGATAAAGCATCGCGCTGAGCCAGATTGCCAATGAGGAGTCCAGCTCTTTCCTTGCCCCGACCGTCCGGTGCCAACGAGGAACGTTTTGGGTTTTGAGAAGAGTTCACTGGGGTTGCGGAGTGATTGGTGGGAGCGCACAAATCTGTGCTGCCCTCAGAAAAATGGGAAGCTTCGTCATCATCCTGAGAATCTTCATGGGGTTTTGATGTGAGACAGACGTGAGCGTGAAGGGTCTCCTTCTGCTTGTTGCTTCCAGCGAGGAGATCCACGCCCAGGCCATCAGCTCCATTTCCCAGTTTCCCCTCACTATTGGATGCCTCTGGGACCTTTATTGCTCGGTTATTATCGCTAGGGACTTTCTTGGCTTTTGGTGATGACGGGCTGCGTTCTGTAAGTAGACATCCTTCTGAGTTGGTGGTTTCCTCTCTGGAGCTGCTCACAGAAGATAAGGACATCTGCTGGGAGTCAGTGCAAGTTCTATCCTCAAAATGCATAGATTCTTCAGTAATAGTTTCAAGAGTGTGCATGGGAATGCAAGGAACGGGGTGTGAGAATGGCTGGACACCTGCAGAGAGAAGAGGAGAAAAACAATCAATAAATATCTACTGAGCTTCATCGCACACCATCACTACAGTCATTGTGTGGGCGTCAGGTCAATGAATGGAAGGCCACAAAGTCAAAGTCTTTTCCAGTGACACTAAAGTTAGCACTTAGAACTGTTTCTAACTTTAAGAACTTAAAACGGCTTTCAAAATCTGTTCTCGAGTTTTATTTTTCAGAAAGATAGAACAGAAAATGCTGGAAAAACGCTGCGTCTGCGGAAAGATAAACAGAGTCAATGTTCTGGGTCCGTATGACTCTTCTTCAGAGTTAAAGAGAGGGGGCAATGTGATGGATTTTATACTGTTGAATTGGGGGGGGGGGTGGAGCAATATATGTTGGGGATAGGTGAGAGCACAGGAGAGTTTGGACAATGACGTTTAGGGCACAGGACAAAGGAAGTGTTAATGGCAGTGTTAAGGACTAGAGGAGGTGCTGATAGTGGTGTAAAGGTAAGATAGCAGAGTGTGTTAACAGCAGAACACAGATCAGCAATCTGTGAAAATAAAATTTAAGAATAAGGGCGGCACGGTGGCACAGTGGTTAGCACTGCTGCCTCACAGCGCCAGGGACCTGTGTTCAATTCCCGGCCTGGGTCACTGTCTGTGTGGAGTTTGCACGTTCTCCCCGTGTCTGCGTGGGTTTCCTCCAGGTGCTCCGGTTTCCTCCCATGGTCCAAAGATGTGCAAGTTAGGTGGATTGACCATGCTAAATCACTCCTTAGTGTCAGGGGGATCAGCGGGGTAAATACATGGGGTTACGGGAATGGGGCCTGGGTGGGATTGTTGTCGGTGCAGACTCGATGGGCCGAATTCCTTCCTTCTACACTGATTTTATGAATTTGACAGATGGCCCTGTGGGGATCGGGGGTGGTGTAATTAAATAAAAAGAGGTCAAGATGGAGGAGAAAGTTCACAGTCTGCAGTTGTTGAACTCAATGTTAAATCCAGGAGGCTGTAATCGGGAGGTCAGACGTTGTTCCCCCAGGTTATGTTGGCCTTCACTGGAGCAATGCAGCAGGCAGAGGACGGACATGTGGGCAGGACAGCAAGATGGTGAGTTAAAACAGCAAGCGACAGGAAGGAAGGGTGGGGGTCTTGCTTGTGGACTGAGTGAAGGTGACCGCTTCCAGTCTGTGTTTAGTCTCCCCTGGCTAGAGGAGACCACACTGGGAGCAGTGAACACAGCAGACCAGACTGTGAAGGTACAAGTGAAACTTGCTTCACCTGAAAGGAGTGTTTGGGGCCTTGGATATTGAGGAGGGAGGAAGTAAAGGGGCGGATGTTGCGATTGCATGGGCTTTTTCCAGAATGTTCTGTTTTTATGTCAGATTTGCAGCATCCGCAGAATTTTGCTTTTTTCCTGTCCTGTCTCTTTCCAAGGCTGTTGTTCACATTCGAAGTTTGGCACCACAAGTGATCACGAGCGCTTCATTCAATCTTTTTCATGTGGGCCTGGTCAGCAAGTGTCCACCTCAGGGGAAGCATCAAAGCTAAGTACAATGTCCTGAGTGAGCCAAACATCCGTGTGCACGAGCCTCCAGCAGAGGCCACCAGCTGGCAAATGTCTTGAAGTACAATGTTCGCCCCGTCCCAGTCCCTCTGGCCCCACTTGCAGACTGGCGGAGAGTAACTAACCCAGTCACTGTGTAACTGCAACACCCATTGCTGAACCAGCCTCTTAAATCCTACACAACGTTGACTGAACGGGAGTACAGGTATTTTAACTTCCCCTGTTCCCCCCTCCAGCCCCCACGCACAGCGCGATGACCGACTCTCCCAGCATATTTAGTCCTGTGAGATCTCGGCAACATTTGCAATATAACAAGCTTCCATGGATAAGACATCATGTACCTTTGAAAGAAAGCAACTTGTATTTTTGTTGAAATACGCGCGCTCTGTTAAAGGTCTCCCATAAATCAATTATTTAATCACTTTCGATTTCGAGATGTCACTAATCTGGGGTAGTCTTTCCCCTCAAGGTGTCAAATGAACTCAATAAGCCAGTTCATGCAGACAGTTATAAACCATAAGTGGAAACACTTTGGCCATCAAAACTAACCGAGACTTCAACTTGACGTGAGCTGCTTCCACAATGAAAAACAACACATAGAAGATCAGCACAGCGCAAATAACCACAACACAGCACAGCGCAGACAAACACAACACAGACAAACACAACACAGCACAGCGCAAATAACCACAACACAGCACAGCGCAAATAACCACAACACAGCACAGCGCAAATAACCACAACACAGCACAGCGCAGACAAACACAACACAGCACAGCGCAGACAAACACAACACAGCACAGCGCAGACAAACACAACACAGCACAGCGCAGACAAACACAACACAGCACAGCGCAGACAAACACAACACAGCACAGCGCAGACAAACACAACACAGCACAGCACAGACAAACACAACACAGCACAGCGCAGACAAACACAACACAGCACAGCGCAGACAAACACAACACAGCACAGCGCAGACAAACACAACACAGCACAGCACAGACAAACACAACACAACACAGCGCAGACAAACACAGCACAGCGCAGACAAACACAACACAGCACAGCGCAGACAAACACAGCACAGCACAGCGCAAATAAACACAACACAGCACAAACAAACACAGCACAGTGCAAATAACCACAACACAGCGCAGACAAACACAGCACAGCACAGCTCAAATAACCACAACACAGCGCAAACAAACACAACACAGCACAGCGCAAACAAACACAGCACAGCGCAAATAAACACAACACAGCACAGCGCAAACAAACACAGCACAGCACAGCGCAAATAAACACAACACAGCACAAACAAACACAGCACAGCGCAAACAAACACAACACAACACAGCGCAAATAAACACAACACAGCACAAACAAACACAGCACAGTGCAGACAAACACAACACAGCACAGCGCAAATAACCACAACACAGCACAAACAAACACAACACAGCACAGTGTAGCTGTGCTGACTTCAGCCAGGCTAATGAGGTTGGCTTGCTAGAGTATGAACTACCTGATGAGTCTGGCCTGGCGAGGCGCGCCATCAACAGGTCCAGGCAGCGGGCGATCGACGGGGTCGTCATCCCGACTGTCTGCCCCTCTACCGCGGCTATATTCGCAGCCAGGTGTCCCTGGAAAGGGAGCATGCGGTGTCCACGGGCGCAGTTGATGCCTTCCGCACCCGCTGGGCACCGCAAGGGCTGGGGTGCATGATCGACCCAGACAATCACCTTTTAATTTGATGTTTTAAGTTTCCTTGTGCTTTGCTTTTTGGTTCGGGTTGTTCCTCCCCCTTTTGGGGAGCTGACCTTTTTCATTTATCTCTCAGTTAATTTGATTTAGTTTAATTAGTTGGTACCACAAAAGAACTACCTGATGAGTCCTAACTGATGGTTAAATCAGGGAGCCTCATGCTCCCTATTTAAAGCAGGTGTGTCAGACTCCCAGCCTGCATTCAGCAGGGAGCAACTGGAGAGCTGGCTGTGTACAGATATATGGTGCAAATAAAGTAACTTGGTGACGGGACTTTCGCCTCCATGGAGTTATTACAGTAGCACAGCACAACACAGTCCAATACAGTCCAACACTATACAGCACAGTGTAGCACAGCACAGCACAACACGGCACAGTGTAGCATAACACAACACAACACAATCCAGCACAGTCCAACACAACACAGCACAATCCAGCACAGTCCAACACGACACAATCCAGCATAGTCCAACACAACACAGCACAGTCCAACACAACACAGTCCAACACAACACAGCATAGTCCAACACAGCACAACACAGTCCAACACAACACAGCACAGTGTAGCACAACACAACACAGCACAGTCCAACACAACACAGCACAATCCAGCATAGTCCAACATAACGCAATCCAGCACAGTCCAACACAACACAGCACAGTCCAACACAGCACAGTACAGTCCAACACAGCACAACACAGTCCAACACAGCACAACAAAATGTAGCACAACACAGCACAGTCCAACACAACACAGCACAGTCCAACACAACACAGCACAGTCCAACACAGCACAGTACAGTCCAACACAACACAGCACAGTCCAACACAGCACAGTACAGTCCAACACGGCACAACACAGTCCAATACAGCACAACACAGTGTAGCACAGCACAACACAGCACAGTGTAGCACAACACAGCACAATCCAGCACAGTCCAACACAACACAGTTCAACACAACACAACACAGCACGATGTAATGGGCTAAATCTTCCTGAAACAGGGCATCTTGCTCTGACTGTCCGTAGTCAAGGTCTTTGCTACGTCCTTCAGTTCAAAATGGTTTCCACTGAAACTGCTGGAAATGGAGCTGGTGACACGAAGAGTGACAGGACCAACAGTCTCTCTCCTTAAGATTCAGAAAGCGGAAGAAGGAAGTGGTGTGCGAATTAGAGTCAAATCGGGTATTGAAAGATAAATAAGGAGAAGAAATGATTGGACCAGGAGACAAAATAGAAGTTGGAAGAAAATTTTAAAAATGCGATTTTGAAAATTTCTAACAATAATCGAGTGGTTGGCGGAATGAGCCTCAGCCCAGTTTACACTGCTCCCTTCTTGGACTGGAGAGATTGATTGATAGACAAAACTATCACATTGTTATAAAGCACTTACACTATTCATTACAATCCCTAACTTTCTGTAACAAGTTTAATGGGTTTTTAATGTGCAAATCTGGCAAATTCTTTAAAAAAATAAACAGTGAGGCTCAGGGTGAGATGCGATCTGTGTGAAGCGAGCTCTGGGAGCAGTGTAACTAAGCCCCCCTTCACCCCCACTCCATCCCTCTGCCTGCAATTTATTTCCTTCAAGTCCAAAGATGTGCGGGTTGGGTGGATTGGCCACACTAAATTACCCCTTAATGTCAGGAGGACAAGTTGAGGTAAATGCATCTGGTTATGGGGATAGAGCCTGGGTGGGATTGTGGTCAGTGCAGACTCAATGGGCCAAATGGCCTCCTTCTGCACTGTGGGGATTCAATGATAAAATGACCCTCCGATTTCCCTTTTGAAATCATCGATTGTTATTTTTTTATTAGTGTCACAAATAAGTTTACATTAACACTGCAATGAAGTTACTGTGAAAATCCCCTAATCGCCACACTCCGGCGCCTGTTCGGGTACACTGAGGGAGAATTTAGCATGGCCAATGCACCCTAACCAGCACGTCTTTCAGACTGTGGGAGGAAACCGGAGCACCCTGAGGAAGCCCACGCAGACACGGGGAGAATGTGAGACTCTGCACAGACAGTGACCTGAGGCCAGGAATTGAACCCGGCTCCCTGGCGCTGTGAGGCAGCAGTGCTAACCACCGTGCCACTCTGGATTGTCTCCACCATCGTCACGAGCATCATGAAAACATCACGTGTCTGTTTACCCAGCACACTCAATGTTTTTCCAACTTCTGTGGCAATTGTCACCTTGCCTGCACAGAGGGCCACTACACCCGGTCCCTGCTACAAGAGAAATAACCTTTGAATTCTGCCCCTTATTGCTTACGCTGGCCTGATTTAAATGGCATTGATGGGATGACTTTTGCCTCGTGTACAATTTCACTCCAAAATGCCACACAAGTTAGCGTTGTTTTACTTTCTTTAATGAAGGCTGCAATACAGCTGGAGCTATGAGAGGATCATTGCTATTCTGGGGCCGTAGCCTGATGAAACGTCAAAGTGAAATGTACTGCACAGTGATGAGTGAGGGGTTCCCATCACAGCACTCCGTCTGTCCGCAGCAGACTCAAGGTTCATCAACAATTCTGGCTTTCTCGTCCTCACACCATGAAATATTGAGCAGACATGACCTCCTGACCTCTACAGCAAGGTTGGAGGTCGTTATCGGGGGAGATTCACATCTCCACCTTCACATGTTCGTCTGACAAACGTCTTTTGACACGAGTTGTTTTCTATTCAGTTGTTTTGTTTTCTATTCAGTGAGATCAATCTGCTTTGAACCGAGGACACATCCCAAAGTTTTGGACAGTATTAAGAACTCAGTAATGAACATGAGTGTGCACACTCACAGCCCTGCACACTCACAGCCCTGCACACTCACAGCCCTGCACACTCACAGCCATGTCCACTCACAGCCCTGCACACTCACAGCCCTGCACACTCACAGCCATGTCCACTCACAGCCCTGCACACTCACAGCCCTGCACACTCACAGCCCTGCACACTCACAGCCATGTCCACTCACAGCCCTGCACACTCACAGCCCTGCACACTCACAGCCATGTCCACTCACAGCCCTGCACACTCACAGCCATGTCCACTCACAGCCCTGCACACTCACAGCCGTGCACACTCACAGCCCTGCACACTCACAGCCCTGCACACTCACAGCCCTGCACACTCACAGCCATGTCCACTCACAGCCATGTCCACTCACAGCCCTGCACACTCACAGCCCTGCACACTCACAGCCCTGCACACTCACAGCCGTGTCCACTCACAGCCCTGCACACTCACAGCCCTGCACACTCACAGCCCTGCACACTCACAGCCCTGCACACTCACAGCCATGTCCACTCACAGCCATGTCCACTCACAGCCCTGCACACTCACAGCCCTGCACACTCACAGCCCTGCACACTCACAGTCGTGTACATTCACAGCTGTGCCCACTCACAGCCGTGCACACTCACAGCCGTGCACACTCACAGCCGTGCACACTCACAGTCGTGTACATTCACAGCTGTGCCCACTCACAGCTGTGCACACTCACAGCCGTGCCCACTCACAGCCGTGCACTCACAGCCGTGCACTCACAGCCGTGCACACTCACAACAATGCACACACAGCCATGCACCCTCACAGCCGTGCACATTCACAGCCGTGCACACTCACAGCCGTGCACTCACAGCCGTGCACTCACAGCCGTGCACACTCACAACAATGCACACACAGCCATGCACCCTCACAGCCATGCACTTTCACAGGCGTGCACGCGCACAGCTGTGCGCACTCAGTCGTGCACTCTCAGTTGTGCACACTCACAGTCGTGCACACTCTCAGTCATGCACACTCACAGCCGTGCACACTGAGCCGTGCATGCTCACAGCCGTGCACGCTCCTAGCCGTGCATGCTCACAGCCATGCACACTCACAGTCGTGCACATTCACAATCATGCACACTCAGTCGAGCACACTCAGTTGTGCACACTCACAGCTGTGCACACTCATAATCGTGCACACTCATAACCGTGCATGCTCACAGCCATGCACACTCACAGTCATGCACATTCACAGTCGTGCACACTCACAGTTGTGCACACTCAGCCATGCACACTCACGGTGGTGCACATTTAGATGTGCACATTCACAACCGTGCCCACTCACAACAATGCACACTCAGCCGTGCGCTCTCACAGCCGTGCACGCTCACAGCCACGCACACTCAGTTGTGCACACTCAGTTGTGCACACTCACAGCTGTGCACACTCATAACCATGCACACTCGCAGCCATGCAACTGCATGCTCACAGTTGTGCACATTCACACTCATGCACACTCACAGCTATGCACACGCACAGCTGTGCACACTCACAGCTGTGCACACTCAGCCATGCACACTCACGGTCGTGCACACTCACAGCCATGCAACTCACAGCTGTGCACACTCACAGTGGTGCACACTCACGGTCGTGCACACTCACAGCCATGCACACTCACAGCCATGCACACTCACAGCCGTGCACACATGCAATTGTGTACACATATCTGCACACCAAAACTTATCATGTGCTGATGAGAGCTTCTTTTACACAATGAAAAAGTATCATCTCTCACCCCTCATTGTAAGTGAATACCCCGTGTGACGCAGGATTTGTACAACTCGAGTTCAGCTTGGGACTTAGAACAACAAAGAACAAAGAACAATACAGCACAGGAACAGGCCCTTCGGCCCTCCAAGCCCGGGCCGCTCCCCGGTCCAGGATTGAATCCTGAATCCAGGATCCCCGCCCAATTTTCCAGCCTATCTACATACCAATATCCTATCCACCGAGCTGTCCCTCACAGCTACGATGCTTTGTTCATTACAACCTATTAACTTACCCCCACCCCCCCATTCCAGACCATGTGATCTCCAGGGAGAGGCGAAAACCCAGAGTGAAAAACCCCAGGGCCAATATGGGGAAAAAAAATCTGGGAAATTCCTCTCCGACCCCCTGAGGCGATCGAAACGAGTCCAGGAGATCACAATGGCCCCGATCGGAAAATGCTTCCCAACCCTAGTCATTTCCACTTCCACGAACACCATATGAATTCCCTGCCCCCGAGACAGGTTCCCAACTATCCGCAGTCTCACTCTGTACTGGCACCAGCAAGATGATCATAGAATGAAGCCTTGAAACGAGAAACCAGGAACAATTAGCCCGCGCCGCTCCCTGGTCCAAACTAGACCACTCTTTTGTATCCCTCCATTCCCACTCCGTTCATATAGCTGTCTAGATAAGTCTTAAACGTTCCCAGTGTGTCCGCCTCCACCACCTTGCCCGGCAACACATTCCAGGCCCCCACGACCCTCTGTGTAAAATATGTCCTTCTGATATCTGTGTTAAACCTCCCCCCCTTCACCTTGAACCTATGACCCCTCGTGAACGTCACCACCGACCCGGGGAAAAGCTTCCCACCGTTCACCCTATCTATGCCTTTCATAATTTTATACACCTCTATTAAGTCTCCCCTCATCCTCCGTCTTTCCAAGGAGAACAACCCCAGTTTCCCCAATCTCTCCTCATAACCAAACCCCTCCATACCAGGCAACATCCTGGTAAACCTCCTCTGTACTCTCTCCAAAGCCTCCACATCCTTCTGGTAGTGTGGCGACCAGAACTGGACGCAGTATTCCAAATGCGGCCGAACCAACGTTCTATACATCTGCAACATCAGACCCCAACTTTTATACTCTATGCCCCGTCCTATAAAGGCAAGCATGCCATATGTTTGGATACTAATGCTCCCAATTTATGTAACTATCTCAGATTAGCACAGTGTCCTCTACACAGGAACTTTCCAACAAACCTTCACTGTGTACACAGAATGATACCAATATTTGCCTTTGTTTGGTGTCCAGAAAATCACCTTCACCTTTTGGCCCATTGAGTCAGAGTCACTATTGCAGTGAGTGAAACGTCAATGAACAAACTCGGACATGCAGCCTTGAAAAACTTCATCGAAAACATCCCCCGCAATAAAATGCAATGTTTAAAAATCAATTCATTCGAAACAGAAGATTTCTACACACAAGTTAAAAGTCATAACTGAGTTTTAGCAAAGATGTCCCAACCACACAGCATAGAAGGAGGCCATTCGGGCCATCATACCTGTGACTACTAGACCGAGGCACCAAGTGACATTGGGAATGCAGACACACTGGGCAGAGGGGAAACTTGCTTGCGAGTAATGCAATGGTTGGGCCACTCAAATTTTGAATGCTGCAGCATGGACTGGCCAGTGCTTTTGAAAATAACAAAAACCTCCAAACAAACAGGCCGGTTTTGGTGTTAGAGGTGAGGATTGCCCATGGGGTAGGTGCTGGAAGGTGTTCCACTCCACTTCCGGAATGGCGATCCCTCTCAGGATGGGGATTATTGCAGAATAAAGCTGCTTCGATAAGGACCTATCAAAGCCTGCAACCACCTTCAACTCCACCTCCCCCCGCCCGCCCCCCCCCGGCCGCCCCCGCCCGCCCCCGCCCATCCCCCTCTCGCCTCCACATCCTCCCCACCAGCATCATTGCTACGAGTGCGATTTTTGCTTTTGGACAAATGACTGTTACGTCTCCCTATATGACAATGGTGACCACCTCCCATTGGCTGCAAAGCCCTCTGGAACGTTTCCTGATGTGTGGAAGCTGCTGTGTGAAGACAAGTCCTTCTTTGATCCTTTTAATGCGAGGGGGATCTGCTTTGAAATGTCATTGTTGCGCAAGACCATTTACCGATCTTGCTCGTCACCAATGACGATTCTGCGGGGGATCTGACCCATCCCGTTACGTGAGGCATCGTGAGTTAGCAGGACATGGACAGTCGCTAACCAGCAGCTCCTTCCCGGTCAATTCCTTTTCCCTTTGACTTCAGTTGAGGAGGAAATTTGGAAGCAGTGCAGAAGAGGCCATTGGTTGCTTAGTGACTGCTACTGTCAAAGATGTGCGTGTGGGTTAGGTGGATTGGCCATGCTAAATTGCCCCTTAGTGTCAGGGGGACTAGCAGGGTAAATACGTGTGGTTACAGAGATAGGGCCTGGGTGGGATTGTTGTTGGTGCAGGCTTGATGGGCTGAATGGCCTCCTCCTGCACTGTATGGATTCTATTACCGCCCAAGATAGATTTGTACCAGTTTACTGGGAAAACATGAAAGTCTTCCATCCTTGGGGGGGGTGGGAGGGGGGGGGGTTGGGGGCGCGGAGGTCAGGGGGTTGCCCTACAAACAGAATCTGAGTAGAATGGGCCGTTCAGAAGAAAGAGAGATGACCTCATCCAAATATAAAATTCTTGAACGGGTCGACAAGGAGCTGGTGAGACCACGCCTGGAACACAGTGGTCTCTTTACTTGAGAAAGGATATACTGGCACTGGAGGGGCTGCAGAGGAGATTCACTAGGTTGATTCCGGAGTTGAGAGGGTTGGCTTATGAGGAGAGACTGAGTTGACTGGGGCTATACTCATTGGAATTCAGAAGAATGAGGGGAGATCTTATAGAAACATGTAAGATTATGAAGGGAATAGATAAGATAGAAGCAGGGAAGTTGTTTCCACTGGCGGGTGAAACTAGAACTAGGGGGCATGGCCTCAAAATAAGGGGAAGCAGATTTAGGACTGAGTTGAGGAGAAACTTCTTCACACAAAGGGTTGTGAATCTGTGGAATTCCCTGCCCAGTGAAGCAGTGGAGGCTACCTCATTGAATGTTTTTAAGGCAAGGATAGATAAATTTTTGAACAGTAAAGGAATTAAGGGTTATGGTGGGCGGGCGGGTAAGTGGAGCTGGGTCCGTGAAAAGATCGGCCATGATCTTATTGAATGGCGGAGCAGGCTCGAGGGGCCAGATGGCCGACTCCTGCCCCTAGTTCTTATGTTCTTATGACAGGCAATTTCTTCTGACTGGAGAATCCAGAACTGGGGAATCACAGCCTGGGGATGAGGGATCAGACATTTAGAACTGAGGATGAGGAGACATTTCTTCACTCAGGGTTGTGAATCTTTGGAATTCTCTTTCCCAGAGAGCTGTTAAAGCTCAGTTGGTGAGCGTATTCAAAGCTCGGGTGGGTTGGAGGGGGTGTTAGGATTTTGGGCAAAAAAGGCAGGAAAGTGGAGTTGAGGTAGACGATCGGTCATGGTCCGATGGAATGTTGGTGCAGGCTCAAGGGGCCGAGTGGCCTACTGCTGCTCCTATCTTCTTATATACAGTGCCATTCATGATCTCAGCAAATCCCAAAGCATTTTACAGCCAACGAAGATCTTTTTTGAAGCACCCGTGCAGTTGTAATGTAGGAAACATGGCAGCCAAATTTCTGCACAGCAAGATCCCACAATCTGCAATGTGAAAGTGAGCAGAAAATCAGTTTCAGCGATGCTGGTTGAGGGGTAAGTGTCGGGTGGGACATTCCGGAGAACTTCCTTGCTCTGGATCTTTTGCATTTGTTTGCAAACTCAGACAGCACCTCAACTATAACATCCCATCCAAAAAAACAGCACTCCAGCACTGCGGCACTCCCTCAGTAATACATCAATCTGGGTTTTGTGCTCAAGTCTCTGGAATGAGATCTCAGCCTATGATCTGCTGACTGAAAGGTGAGTGTACAATTCACTGAGTCAGAGCAACAAAGACACTGGATACCTTGATTCCCCCTTGCTGTTTACAGGGGGAGGCGATGGCTGAGTGGTATTGTCGCCAGACTATTAAGCCAGAAACTCAACTAATATTCTGGGGACCTGGGTTCGAATCCTACCATGGCCGATGGTGGAATTTGAATTCAATAAAACATATCTGGAATTAAGAATCCACTGATGACCATGAAACCATTGTCAACTGTTGGGAAAAACCCATCTGTTCCTTTAGGGAAGGAAATCTGCCTTCCTTACCTGGTCTGGCCCACATGTGACTCCAGAGCCATAGAAATGGTGTTGATTCTTAACTGTCCTTGGGTAACTAGGGATGGGCAATAAATGCTGGCCAGCCAGCGACGCCCATGTCCCACGAATGAATAAAAAAATATATATTTTTGATTCTAAAACACCAGGAAAGTGGTCAAGCTTCAAGAATGAAGCCATCCTAATTAAATCTTGGACATAAGAGGTATCTCTCTCTCTCTCACCTTCAGGTTTATTCCTTAGGGAACTTTATTAATGTTCAAAAGCCAGTTGACATGTGTGCTAAAGGTAGCTCCCACCTTCTGCCACCAACACCCGCCCCCTCCCATCAGCTTGGCCCAGGATTGAGACATCTTTGTACAACTCATGTTGGAAAGTGAGTGCTTATCAGCTGATTAAACAACAGGTTCAAAGAAGCAAGAGGGGGAATCCAAGGGGAGCAGATCTTTACCTTTGTGTTGCTCTCCAAGTCAGTTGTCCACTGCAAGTGGCAGCAAGGGCAGAACATTACAAACTGTTAAAGGCATTAGGAAGCAAAAGACAAGAAAGGAAGCACATCAAGGAATTCAGACAAGTCACACTCAGACCGAAAGAGGCACCAGCTAACAGCTCAGCTTCTCACAGCTCTTCATTCAGAGTAAAACCACTAACGTCAGGGCAATTTTAATCCAACCCGACCATCAGAGGGTGGGTTAGAATTACCCGTTCAGCAAATCTGATAAGCCCGATTTTACCCCTGGGGGTAAAGGAGGAGCGGTTAAAATCGCTTCTGGGATGGGGCTGGCGAGAGATGGGGGGGGTGGTGGGGTGTTGGGGATTGTTAGGGAGGGGCTGGGGGGGCGGGGCGGGGGGGGGGGTGGAGGAAGAGCTCCTCAAATTTTAACTGGCACTTTTCTGACTTTGGGACAATCGTCCACTCCCAGACAGGCCAGGGCCTGATTACAGAAGGCAGTTGAGCTGATTGCGATGGGCATAAGGTTTTGACACCCAAATGATTACGGCCTGCACAGTCCCAGACCAAGCAGAGAAAGCTGGCGGCAGGTAGGAGCGTTGACGTCCAAGGCGCTGGCGTTTTTGACTGTTTAGAGGCTCCAGTTGGACTGGGAGGAGCGGGAGTGCTTATCCTGACCCTCAAGGAACTGTGCGCAGTTTTGATCTCCATACTTAAGGAGGAATAGAACAAAGAACAAAGAAAATTACAGCACAGGAACAGGCCCTTCGGCCCTCCAACCCTGCACCGACCATGCTGCCCGACTGAACTAAAACCTCCTACCCTCCGGGGACCATTTCTCTCTATTCCCATCCCATTCATGTATTTGTCAAGGTGTCCCTTAAATGTCACTTATCATATCTGCTTCCACTACCTCCCCCGGCAGCGAGTTCCAGGCACCCACCACCCTTTGTGTAAAAAACTTGCCTCGTACATCTCCTTTAAACCTTGCCCCTTGCATCTTAAACCTATGCCCCCTAGTAATTGACTCTTCCACCCTGGGAAAAAGCTTCTGATTATCCACTCCATGCCTCTCATAATCTTGTAGACTTCTATCAGGTTGTCCCTCAACCTCCATCATTCCAGTGAGAACAAACCAAGCTTCTCCAACCTCTCCTCATAGCTAATGCCCTCCATGCCAGGCAACATCCTGGTAAATCTTTTCTGTACCTTTTCCAAAGCCTCCAGAATTGAACACTATGTTCCAAGTGCGGCCTAACTAAGGTTCTATGAATTGAACACTATATTCCAAGTGCGGCCTAACTTAAGGTTCAATGAAGCTGCAACATGACTTGCCAATTTTTAAACTCAATGCCCCAGCCAATGAAGGCAAGCATGCCATATGCCTTCTTAACTACCTACTCCACCTGCGTTGCCACTTTCAGTGACCTGTGTACCTGTACACCCAGATCCTTCTGCCTATCAATACTCTTAAGGGTTCTGCCATTTACTGTATATTTCCCATCTGTATCAGACCTTCCAAAATGCATTACCTCACTTTTGTCCGGATTAAATTCCATCTGCATCTCTCCGTCCAAGTCTCCAACCAATCTATATCCTGCTGTATCCTTTGACGGTTCTCATCGCTATCCGCAATTCCACCAACGTTTGTGTCGTCCGCAAACTTACTAATCAAACCAGTTACATTTTCCTCCAAATCATTTATATATATTACAAACAGCAAAGGTCCCAGCACTGATCCCTAAGGAATGCCACTTGTCACAGCCCTCCATTCAGAAACGCACCCTTCCACTGCTACCCTCTGTCTTCTATGACAGAGCCAGTTCCGTCTCCATCTTGTCAGCTCACCTCTGATCCCATGCGACTTCACCTTCTGTACCAGTCTGCCATGAGGGACCTTGTCAAAGGCCTTAGTGAAGTCCATGTAGACAACATCCACTGCCCTATCCTCATCAATTATCTTCGTCACTTCCCGTTGTCTACATGGACTTTAGTTAGGCCTTATGGCCTTATATATGGAGGCTCTGGAGGCAGTGCAGTGAAAGTTCATTAGATTAGTTCTTGGGATGAGATGGATGTCTATGATGAGAGGTTAAGAAAATTGAACCTATAGGCTTTGGTGTTTAGAAAAATGAGAGACGATCCCATTGAAATGTGAAATACTCTGAAGGGGCTTGATAGGATAGACACAGAAGTTGTTTCCCCTGGCTGGGGAATCTCGAACACAGGGACACAGTCTCAAGATAAGGGGCTGATTAGTTACCCAAGAGGAGGACAACTTTCTTCATTCAAAGAGTTGTGAATCTTTGGAATTCTCTACCCCAGAGGATTGTGGATGCTCCCTTGTCGAGTAGCTTTAATGTAGAGTTGCCGGTGTTGGACTGGGGTAAGCACAGTAAGAAGTCTCACAACACCAGGTTAAAGTCCAACAAGTTTATTTTGGAGCACGAGCTTCCGGAGCGCTGCTCCTTCATCAGGTGAGTGGGAGTTGGGTTCACATTCCACATTCCAACCATTATCTTGTAATTGAGTCTGTGTCTATATATGCCCTGTTTGTGAACCCAACTCCCACTCACCTGATGAAGGAGCAGCACTCTGAAAGCTCGTGCTACCGAGTAGATTTAAGGCTGGGATAGACAGATTCTTGGTCTCTTGGAGAATCAAGGGATATGGGGAGGGGGAGGGAGAATGGATTGGAGAAAGATGATCAGCCATGATCAAATTAAATGACGGAGCAGGCTCGAGGAGCAGCATGACATGAGTCCTCAATTCGAGAAAAACAACGCCTAGGAAATAAAATCACCTGAATCTCTGCTGACTTTGTCCTCCCTGCACCCCTGGGTTAAAATTAGGGTTCAATTCATTGCCAAGTCATACTCATCGAGAACAAGGGGGCAGAGATTTAAGGTGATTGGTAAAAGAAGCAATGGTAACATAAGGAAAAACTTTTCATGCAGCTAATGGAATGCACTGCCTGAGAATGTGGCGGAGGAAAGTTCAGTTGAGACATTTGAGAGGGATTCGGATTGTCTCTGGAAAGGAAGGATGCGCAAGGTTACGGGGAGAAGGCAGGGGAGTGGCTCAATGTGAATTGTTCCTGCCGAGAGCCAGCACAGACATGAGGGGCCAAATGGCCTCCTTACGCCCTGTAACAATTTTGGGATTCTGTGATCCCACACTTCGGCCGAAGGGGTTCAGTGGTGTAGGGAGGTCAGCGCAAGTGGAAAGGTGGAAACTCAGCTTTTAAAAATATAAAAAATTTAGTTTTTAAACCCGTTTTCCTGACACTTATCGAAGTTGCTCTTGTGCTGCTCTGGTTTAGCTTCCTGCCCCTTGACCCTCCCTCGACGCAAACAGTTCGAACCACATTTGGCCGCTTTCTCCTTAATCCCTTTTCCTTCATTCAATCTTGCCTCAACTATAAAGGCTGGAAGTGAAATCCACAGCCTCATAACTCCACCGGTGTGAGATGTTTCTCCCATTTCCTCCGGTGTCTACGGCCCCTCGCTCTTGACCCTTCAATTGGACCATCTGCTTGGAGCTAGCCTGTCATAGTTGTTGATGGGATGAATGTCTGGTTGGGATGAGGTGAGTTAATGAAGCCAGGGTTGCGCCACATCACACGCACAATTAGTCAAGGCCACCCAGGCTAACTTACCAGCCCTGAGTGCCAGCTGAGATTAGCTATGAAAGCCGAGGTCAAACCTTGCTGCAGCGCAGTACTGTTCCAGTACTTCGTCAAATTACCAGGCACTGCATTGCTTTTCCACTCTGGAAAGATTAGGAGATCCTGGCACCTAAGTGAGGCTTAAGCATACTGCTACTGCCCAAGATGGTTGTATGGAGACCATCCCAATCTCCATCCTCCAAAACCTGGGGCAATCTAAATTCATATACCCACCAAAATGTTGGCACCACATTTGGCTGGTTTGGACCATTTGAAGGCAACCTTTAAGCGAAAACAAAGGTCAAAGAGTAGTACAGTACAGTACAGTACAGGCCCTTTGGCCCACCATGCCTGCACCAACACATGACACCTTTCTAAACTGAAGACCTTTTGGCCTCTACGCGGTCTGTATCCCTTTATTCCCTGCCTATCCAAGATGCCTTTTAAGCATTGCTATTGTATCTAATTCTACCACCTCCTCTGGCAGTGCATTCCAAGCAAGGGTCCTTTGAATTGCTATGTAGGCACATGAGAAACTAAGACAATAAGCAGCTCTAACTTAGCATTTCACTTCCTGTTTAGGTTTTCTCAAGCGATAACGGATGGCAAAATCTATAGTTGGCATGGTATTCTGGCTGGCTCAGAGGGTTCAGGGTCAGCCGGACACGGGTGATGTTGGCCAGAGCCACAAGACGATCTACGAAGCAAAAGATGGGTCAACAAAAAAGGTCCATTCAGGTCTTACCCGTGGAAAAGATTGGAGACTTGCTTCGGATTTCCTCCATCTTTTGTACAAACAAAGAGTTCATTTCACGTTGAAGGGTGCCTGGACACTTCTGAGGGTTCTGCGCCAAGTGACAGGACTGCTCCAGGCCACTCAGACTCTCGAGGCTTTGAGACCCGGGTGAGTCGCAGCCCTTGCCGGCGACCTCCAATTGGCCGACATCGCCACTGCTGCAACCGACGCCGTGGACAATCTGGCATCGCCACCTCTGCTTGGGTTGGCATTGGACGGTGGGAATCAACCGTTCGTTCTCGGAGGAACCGCACTGACGTGCCCGCTTGCCCGCTGCCAGGGGGTCTGGCTGGTGGACACGTTCTTTCCACTTGCGTTCTAGATCTGGGCTCTCCCTAGAACCAATGACGCATTTCATGCAATTGGTGGCCATGCCAATCCTACCGCAGCCATTTATGGCACACCTGGTAAACACGCCTTGCCTCTGCTCCTCAGGCTCCAGTATGCGCACTCGGTGCGCCCGCCTTAAAGGCTCGCTAAACACCACACCCGCAGTCGCACGTGGCTTCTGACCTTCCCCCGACACCTGGCTCGTCCCCTTACCTTTAAAGACCTCTGTCTGCACTCCCCCATCGGTGCCAGCACTTCCAGCACCTTCCGGAGCAGCCTCAGAACATTCAGCATCCTGATCAAACTGAGGCTGGGGCATGTCGTCAGGCTCACTCGCTCCCTCTGAACTGCAGTCTTTGGTATCGAGGAAGATTTGAGGAAAGCCCTTTTTGCTCTTCTGCTGCCCTTTGGTGGGGGCACTGGCCGTCCTGCGGAGGATCTGACTGCTAAAAGAGTGCTTGCGAGTGAGCAGTACAGCAACATGACTGTCGAGCGAAGCCTGCTTTGGATTTCTGTGGAAAAGGCCCTTTAGTCCCATGACTTGCTTGATCTGCGAAAAAGACAAATAAAAACAACAAAAAAAACCCAATTTTAAGAATCATTCGTGACCTCACGGCGACCCCAAGTATAACATCAGACCATTGCGAACTTGGGCCGAGTGAACCGTAGGATGGTACAGCACAGAAAGAGGCCATTCGGTCCATCATGCCTGTGTCAGCTGTTATCAAAGTCCTCCCATTTCCCCATCACTTTCCCCATTATCCCGCAAATACTCCCCCCCCCCCGTCCCCAACTTTTGAGTATTTTGAAAGTTACTCTTAAATCTGCTCCCACCACCCTTTCAGGCAGTATATTCCAGATCACAGTCCACTCTGTGAAATGTATCTGCATGTCGCACACCCCCCCTTTGGTTAGTTTGCCAGTTACTTTGAATCCGGGTCCTCTGGTTACCAGCCACCCAGCAACCGGGAAGTTTCTCTTCACCTACTCCATCAAAACCCTGCATTATTTTGAACCACTCTAATAAATCCTCCTCTCCCCCCCCCCCACCCCTCCCCCCCCCCCCCCCCCCCCCCCCCCCCCCCCACTAACCTTCCCAGTTGTTGTAATCCTCAATAATTCTTACTGACATGAGGGCAGCCAGATTGGATCAGATTGTAAGGGGAATATTTCAGAGAGTGGCAATAGCAAGGTGTTAACGTGTCTCGGTACTTGGTAGAACAAGAGGTGTTACTGTCACTGATTAACACTGGCTAACAATACCCCAGTGTTGGTGGATCCTCTCTGTAGCATCCCTGTGATTCCCAATCATTAATGTGGCATCGATGTTAATGCGATTCCAAATAGTACATTGGTGCCATCAGTGAGGCATCACCGGGCACTGGTTCGGAAAAGGAACTGCTCTACTTTCTATCCGACTTGCATTCAGGAACCAGGTGCCCTGTAAATATGTTACTCTGTTGACATCAGCAGCAGAGTCTCTGACTGAACACCCTCAATGACTAGATGCTGCGTTCTTACCCCCATCTAGATCGGATTGGATTAAATCGTAGATTTGTAAATGACAGAAGGAGGCCAGTCGGGCCATTATTGTTGTGATAGCCCCCTGGAAGGGATACGATGCAGTTTCACACTGTGCCGACAGCTTCACGATACCTGTTAACTGGCTGTTTGTTCTGTGTGAGCCCAAATGGTTGGCAGGGTATCCATACAGGAGTTTAATTTTATTTATTAGTGTCACAAGTAGGCTTACATTAACACTGCAATGAAGTTACTGTGAAAATCCCCCAGTCGCCACACTCCGACCTGTTCTCCTATACTGAGGGAGAATTTAGCATGGCCAATGTACTTAACCAGCACGTCTTTCTTCGGACTGTGGGAGGAAACTGGAGCACCCGGAGGAAACCCACGCAGACACGGGGAGAACGTGCAGACTCTACATAAACAGTGACCCAAGCCGGGAATCGAGCCCGGGTCCCTGGCGCTGTGAGGCAGCAGTGCTAACCACTGTGCCACCATACTGCCCCGCCCTGTGGTATCTTGATGTCCAGATGTGCCCCCCGTTGCTGTCTAGAGGTGTGGGGGCAGGGAGGGGGGGCTGGCTGATTTCACCAGCCCCTAACCCTGTGACAGACTAATTAGGGGAGGGTTATTCCAGCCGGTGCCACCGATGGCGACCTCTTACCCCGGGGTTTCCTAGCGGCAGGGGGTGCGAACAAGGGGAAACCCTGTTGCCAGTGGCGGGACTGGAAATCCCACCGCTGGCCAGTGATGGGTCACTTCCAGCATTGCAGCACAGGCTGGGGGTGGGGTGTGTGGAAAACTCCATCTGGCTGAGACTTGCTTGTGGCTCAGTGCTGCCCAATGCAGCCAGGACATTAACTGAGCCAGGGCCCTTATATTTATCAAACACAAATGATGATGGTGATTACTTGAACCAAAGCCCAGACTGGAGACGGTTACAATGAGTACACCAGGTATAAACGGCGAGAATAATAATTTTCTGCTGAATATTTAATAGGTGTGCACAGCCTGACTGCTTCAACAGACAAATTGGGGGTAATTTAGACTCTGTGCAATGATATGGAACAGGTGATAGTGAGTCAGCAACTCATTCGACAAATCATACAATATGTATTTCACTGACTTCAGTGTGTGTGAGGTTTAAGGGGCTGTCAATTCATTAGTGCCTGTTTGTGTAAAACAGGCGCTAAAATATTGTGCGGAATCAAACATTACCCTCACCCCAGTGAATGTTGGACAAAACATGTAATCACACACCCACGTACACGGCACACACACGTACACCCTCACAACACACAGCACACACACACGTACACCCTCACAACACACAGCACACACACATACACCCTCACAACATGCACCACACACACACGTACACCCTCACAACACGCAAACACACACACACAAACTCTCACAACACACAGCACACACACACTCACAACATGCACAACATACACACATACACCCTCACACACACAACACACACAACATATACACTCAAAACACACACACCGTCACAACATGCACAACACACACACACACACACACAGCACACACCACACACACATACACTCTCACACAACACACATACACCCTCACAACACACACGTACACACACAGCACACACACAAATAACACACACAGCCCTCACACCTGCAAACACAGTGGGCCTGATTCTCCCATTACGATGCGCTAATTGTTTTGCGTGTCGGGTTGGGAGATATGTGTGTCGCCCATTTTGCGTGATTCGCACATACGTTCTTGACACATGCGTGTCTCCCACTGCCGGAGAGCAGGCACGGTTGAGACTACACTGAAACTAGCGGGAAGATCAGGTAAATGATTTTAATCTGTTTTTAATGTAATTTAAATGTGACTTTTGGGCCCGGGACTGAATTCTCCGGGCCCGATAACATCTCCCACCCCGCCAGGAGTATTTCATTCCGCAGGGGTTTCGATTAGCTCCCCACATTTGGGGAACTAGCGGGAGACCCCGCTGGAGTGAAAGGAGGCAATCGGGGCCCCCCCCCCCCGGGTCTTGGCCGGTGAGGGGTGGTGCCCCCTGGGCATAGGCACCCTGGCACTGCCCAAGGGGCACTTTGGCACTGCCCACCAGGCATGGGGCAGTGCCAAGGGAGCGGGGCCTATTGTGGGCAGGGCCTAGGAGCGATCGGTGGGGGTGGGGGGTCCCGCTACCATTCTGCATGGGGATCGGTCGGGGCTGGAGGGAGGCCAGTGGGCTGGGAGGGGGTGGGGGTGATCTGCCGGGGGGGGGGGGGGGGGGGGGTCTGCCAGAGGGGTGGGGTTTGCCGGGGTGGAGGGGTGGGGGGGGATCATTCCTGCGGTGGGGGGGTGGCTGGAGATCGGGATGCTCCGGAATGTAGGGAGGTTGGGGCTGGCCCGAGAATGGTCGTGGGAGCCGTAATCAGGCCGGGGGGGGGGGCAGCATTGCGAGGGTCCTGGGCTGGCCAGCGATCGAGCTGGCCAGCAAACGGGAGACTGACAGATCGGGGCCACTGCGCATGCGCAGAGTTCCAGAACTGCCAGACTTGGGCATGAATAGCCCTCCCCCCCGAGCTTTTAATGATATTCACGATTGTAACCTCTGCAGTGCACAGAGTGTGGGGAGATTCCAGTCTGAACTCCCACCGAAATAACAATCGTGAATTACACCATTTTCCCCACCAATTCAGCACTTAGAATGTTTTTGGGAGAATCGGGCCCTGCATATACACATGCACCACGCACTTACCATATAAACACCCAACGCACATGCCAAAATGCACACATTTGCACACGCACAATTATGCGCAAACATACACAATTGCATTATGACACTCAGATTTAGATGTGTGCATCGCTGATGTTCAGTCGCAGCTTTTGATTCCACACCGCTGTTACCCTGAAGCTGGAGTTTTGTGTAGCAGTTGTTAGCAGTGTTGTCGCTAGGGTTTCAGTGGAGGAAATAGTGGGTGTGGGAAATATTTGGCCCGTGCCCACTCATACAGAGCAAACACTCAGCAGTGCAATCGCACAGTCTGCCTGAGTCAGAAAACGAACATCGTTGTGGCTGAGCTGTCACCGGTCTGTCACCGGTCTGTCACCGGTCTGTCACCGGTCTGTCACCGGTCTGTCACCGATGCGAATAGTTGGATTGGTGATGGGAGCAGACAACCAGCCGAGGATGCGTTAATGCAACATTGAAATATTTTGGCTTTAGTGAATATTTCTTCACGAGGGTAATGAGGACCTTGTCGAAGTGAAAGAGGAGGTTGTTCAAGCAATAAGGAGGCCATCCTAAAATTTAATTATCAGCCTCACAAGTAGACTTACATTAACACTGCGATGAAGTTACTGTGAAAATCCCCCAGTCGCCACACTCCGGCGCCTGTTCGGGTACACTGAGGGAGAATTTAGCATGGCCCATACACCTAACCAGCACGTCTTTCAGACTGCGGGAGAAAACCAGAGCACCTGGTGGAAACCCACGCAGATACGGGGAGAATGTGCAGACACCGCACAGACAGTGACCCAAGCTGGGAATTGAACACAGGTCCCTGGCGCTGTGAGGCAGTAATGCTAACCATTGTGCCAACCTGTCGCCCCTATTGACTGAATAGAGGCCAATATTCAAATGAGGCATAAATGAGTTAGCAATTTGGGCTAAAGAAAATATGAAATTGTTGAAATCTCTAGAATCATAGAATCCTACAGCACAGAGAAGGTCATTTGGCCCATCGAGTCAGTACCAACCACAATCCCATCCAGGCCCTCTTCCCGTAACCCCACACATTTACCCTGCTGATCCCCCTGACATTCAGGGTCACTTTAGCATGGCCAATCAACCTAACCCGCACGTCTTTGGAGTGTGGGAAGAAACCGGAGCGCCCCCGGAGGAAACCCTCACAGACACAGGGAGAAAGTGCAGACTCCGCACAGACAGCCACTCAAGGCCAGAATTGAACCTGGGTCCCTGGTGCTGTGAGGCAGCAGCGCTAACCACTGTGCTGCCCAAGGAAGAAATCTCCAAGGAAGGGATACGAGGGAGCCAAGGGGTGCACAACAGAAGCTAGAACCAAGTATCAAAGACATTCCGTCTGACTGACAGACACGTTCTCCCTGCTGTTGGCTTCAGCTTGATATTAACTTTATCTTTGCTGAGCTTTGTAAAGATTTCTGTGAGCTGTCAATCATTCTTTGTGTTCCGCCAGTTCCTCTGGTCTCTCTGAGCCCCATTCTACCCCAGCTTGGATACAGGGCCCGTATCCTGCTTTCAGAATTCTGCTGGTGCCACTTGAGACACAACAGGAACGACAACTTGCATTTATATCACACTTTCAATGTAGCCAAATGTTCGAAGGTGCTTCATTGGAACATTAGCAAACAAATGTGACATTGTGACATACAAGAAGACAAGGTTGACCTAAAGCTTGGTAGGAGGTAGGTTTTCCAATGCATCTTAAAGAAGGAGAGAGGTTTGGGTCCCAGGAGTTAAGAAATGGTTGTCAATGGTGACTCAGTGAAAACTAGGGAGGTGCAAGAAGCCAAAATCGGAGGAGTGCTGATATCTTGGAGGGCTGGAAGAGATTCTAGAGGTAGGGAGGGGCAAGGCCATACGGGGACTTTAAAACAAAGATGTGAATTTTAAAATTAACATGTTGCTGGATCGAGGGCCAGAGTCTATCAGGGAGCACAGGGGTATTTAGACCATAAAACCATAAGACATAGGAGCAGAATTAGGCCACTCGGCCCATCGAGTCTGCTCCGCCATTCAATCATGGCTGATATTTTTCTCATCCCCATTCTCCTGCCTTTTCCCCATAACCCCTGATCCCCTTATTAATCAAGAGCTATCTATCTCTGTCTTAAAGACACTCAATGACTCGGCCTCCACAGCCTTCTGCGGCAAAGAGTTCCACAGATTCACCACTCTCTGGCTGAAGAAATTCCTCCTCATCTCTGTTTTAAAGGATCGTCTCTTCAGCCT
This sequence comes from Mustelus asterias, assembly GCF_964213995.1. Lineage (NCBI taxonomy): Eukaryota > Metazoa > Chordata > Chondrichthyes > Carcharhiniformes > Triakidae > Mustelus > Mustelus asterias. Next base: position 16,018,922 of record NC_135822.1, on the reverse strand, counting down.
GAGGTTGTGCCCTCTGGTTCTAGTTTTTCGTACTAGTGGAAACATCCTCTCCACATCCACTCTATCCAGGCTTCACAGTATCCTGCATGTTTCAATAAGATCCCCCCTCATCCTTCTAAACTCCAACGAGTACAGATCCAGAGTCCTCAACTGTTCCTTATATGACAAGCTCTTCATTCCAGGGATCATTCTTGTGAACCTCCTCTGGACCCTTTCCAAGGTCCAGCACATCCTCCCTTAAACATGGGGCTCAAAACTGCTCACAATACTCCAAATGCGGTCAGACCAGGGCCTTATACAGCCTCAGAAGAATATCCCACCCACTCTGTTTGGGTGAGTTAGATCATAGAATCATACAGTGCAGAAAGAGGCCATTCGGCCATCTGACTTTCCCAGCATCCTCCTTCACGGCACTCCTTAAAACAGCGCACCTTACAGCTGCATTCTTTACTCTGTCCAGACATCTCACATCTCTATCCACACAGCCAATACACACTAACCCTCAGTCTGTGATCCTCTCACAGCCCTGCCTCACAATCACCTTCCATAAATGTTGTCCTTCACTGTAATGCAGACAAACCATTTTCTAACACTCAGAATTCACTGCTTTCTCTCCTCGGGGGAAAGAAACAAGCACTCAACCTCCGGAAGAGGCAGAGAACCAGGGTGGGAGTGAATGGGTGGGAGTGGGTGGGTGGGAGTGGGTGGGTGGGAGTGGGTGAGTGGGAGTGGGTGAGTGGGAGTGGCTGGGTGGGAGTGGCTGGGTGGGAGTGGCTGGGTGGGAGTGGGTGAGTGGGAGTGGGTGGGTGGGAGTGGGCGGGTGGGGGTGTGTGGGAGTGGCTGGGTGGGAGTGGGTGGGTGGGAGTGGGTGAGTGGGAGTGGCTGGGTGGGTGGGAGTGGGTGGGTGGGAGTGAGTGGGTGGGAGTGGGTGGGTGGGAGTGGGTGAGTGGGAGTGGGTGAGTGGGAGTAGGTGGGTGGGAGTGGGTGGGTGGGAGTGGATGAGTGGGAGTGGGTGGGTGGGAGTGGGTGGGTGGGAGTGGGTGAGTGGGAGTGGCGGGGTGGGTGGGAGTGGGTGGGTGGGAGTGGGTGAGTGGGAGTGGCTGGGTGGGTGGGAGTGGGTGAGTGGGAGTGGGTGGGTGGATGGGAGTGGGTGGGTGGGAGTGGGTGGGTGGGAGTGAGTGGGTGGGACTGGGTGAGTGGGAGTGGGAGTGGGTGGGTGGGAGTGGGTGGGTGGGAGTGGGTGGGTGGGAGTGGGTGAGTGGGAGTGGCTGGGTGGGTGGGAGTGGGTGGGTGGGAGGGGGTGAGTGGGAGTGGGTGGGTGGATGGGAGTGGGTGGGTGGGAGTGGGTGGGTGGGAGTGAGTGGGTGGGACCGGGTGAGTGGGAGTGGGTGGGTGGGAGTGGGTGGGTGGGACTGGGTGAGTGGGAGTGGGAGTGGGTGGGTGGGAGTGGGTGGGTGGGACTGGGTGAGTGGGTGGGTGGGAGTGAGTGGGTGGGGCTGGGTGAGTGGGTGGGACTGGGTGAGTGGGAGTGGGTGGGTGGGAGTGGGTGGGAGTGAGTGGGTGGAGTGGGTGGGAGTGAGTGGGTGGAGTGGGTGAGTGGGAGTGGGTGAGTGGGAGTGGGTGAGTGGGAGTGGGAGTGGGTGAGTGGGAGTGGGTGGGTGGGAGTGAGTGGGTGGAGTGGGTGGGTGGAGTGGGTGGGTGGAGTGGGTGGGTGGAGTGGGTGGGTGGGAGGGAGTGGGCGGGTGAGAGTGGGTGGGGTGGGTGGGAGTGAGTGGGTGGCTAGGATTGGGTGGGGTGGGGGTGGGTGGGAGTGGGTGGGTGGGACTGGGTGGGTGGGAGTGGGTGGGTGGTGGTGGGAGTGGGTGGATGAGAGTGGGTGGGAGTGGGTGGGTGGGCCCTCTAGTGCCGGCTACTTGATGGCCCTGGCAATGTTTCTCCTTTCAGGAGGCTGCAGGTGTCAGCAACTTTCTGAAAAGGGGAGGCTCCTGAGGCATCAGTGTTCCCCCCTAAGGGGAGAGCTGATCTGCTCGCTGTCTGTAGACTTGGGTTTGGGTCTCTCGCCTCCTTGGGGCTTGATCTCTGTGTCCATCCTCTCTGCCCTGTTGCAGTGTTGTGGTCGGGAAGAAAGCAGCTGGTGTTGGTCTTGTTGCTGCTCTTGCTCTGAGGTGCAGGGAAGAGCTGCTCCCAATCCATGTTGGGGCTGGCAGCCAGTGAGCACATTGAAGATGAGTGAAGGGCTACACAGATGAAGTGACTTCCAAGAAGTTGGCACTCACCTGTCAAGTACCTCTCTGAGGAGGAACCCTGTGAGCAGCAGCTGCCTTTCGCCTGGCCATGGCTGCAGCTCATCACTTTCACTAATAAAAGGCTTCTCAGCCTGTCAGTTTCATTGAAGGGGTGTTCCTCCCCCTCACTGCATACTCACCTCGGTGACCCTGGCAAATTGCTCACAGCTCAGGAAACAGGCCCACTGCCTGCTAAGGCCAGAATCCGAGGTTAAAACAGAGCTCCATGACCTTCTGCATATTCAAATAGCTTTACACCTACCTGCGGGTGAGGTGAATTTGGTCTCCCAAGCTGACGTCACTTTTATAGGATTTAACTCCCAGCACATATCCAAACACATCTTCCCTTGCCTGCAAAAGTTGCCTCAATCTCTAACCCTGGACACAGAACAGGGGTGGGAGTGGGTGGGTGGGAGTGGGTGTGTGGGTGGGAATGGGTGGGTGGGTGGAAGTGGGTGGGAATGGGTGGGTGGGAGTGGGTGGGACTGGGTGTGTGGAAGTGGGTGTGTGGGTGGGAATGGGTGGGTGGAAGTGGGTGTGTGGGTGGGAATGGGTGGGTGGGTGGAAGTGGGTGGGAATGGGTGGGTGGGAGTGGGTGTGTGGGCCCTCCAGTGCCAGCCACTTGATGGCCACTGGCAATGTTTCTTCTTTTAATTCCACAGCCTCACAACTTTCTGGGATAGATCTTGACTCTGTCCAACGGTGTAAAGCGAGTGATAGTCGGCCTCTCTGTTTTATTTTGCAGCTGCCGATTATATCTATTTAATCCAAATCTATCCAATTGGGAGAAGAGGTTTCTCTCGCCCTCCATTTTAAATCTTTCACAATTTTTTCTATGGTCCACCTCATATCTGATCTCCCAATGACTGGAAATAGCTTCTGTGCCTCTCCTCATACTTTTAAATGCACATCGCCCCATGACCTGCTGAGTTCAAATGAGTATTTCTCTTGTATTTCTTCATATATATCACCGTTCCTTCATAGTCGCTGGGTCCAAATCCTGGAATTCCCTCCCTAATGACATTGTGGGTCAACTCACGGCACATGGACTGCAGCGATTCAAGAAAGCAGCTCACCACCACCTTCTCAAGGGGCAACTAGGGATGGGCAATAAATGCTGGCCGGCCAGCGACGCCCATGTCCCTCGAATGAATGAATGAATAACACCAAACAGTCTCTCAGCGAATCTGGACTTTGCCCATCCCTAAATATCAACATATGGGGCCTACTCAATATTGCACACCATACTCTAACCCAGGTCTTACAGGGCTTTATGTAGATTCCTCATTGTCCTCTTGGCTTTTGATATTCTAAGCATCAAAATAGCTTGGGGTTAAAACTGCGTAGGGTGGGAGGGAAAGGTGAGAAATCCAAGTCCCAGTGTTTCAGGGCCATATCACGGGAACAGTTACAGGCCTGCAATTCATGGCTTCAGTAAATACCTGCCTTCAGACTCCAGACAATACTGAGAGAGAATATGATAAATCTTGTTATCTTACAAGCACTCAAACATGATTCATAAACCAAGTCAAGCTGTCTTGCTGCTCACGTGATCAAAGGCCATGATGTGGAGATTCTGGCGTTGGACTGGGGTGGGCACAGTAAGCAGTCTCACAACACCAGGTTAAAGTCCCAACAGGTTTATTTGGAATCACGAGCTTTCGGAGCGCCGTTTCTTCATCAGGTGAGTGACTCAACTGATGAAGGAGCAGCACTCTGAAAGCTCGTGATTCTAAATAAACCTGTTGGGCTTTAACCTGGTGTTGTGAGACTTCTAACTGTGCCCACGTGATCAAAGTTCACTGACAATTTGTTATCTATAGAAATACATAGAAGTTACGGTGCAGAAACAGGCCATTCGGTTCAACTAGTCCATGCTAGCTCCACACGGCCTCCCTCGCCTTTTCAAATCATCCCATCATCATATCTTTCTACTCCCTGATGTGTATTTCCAGCTTCCCCTTAAAGGTATTGATGCTGTTTGCCTCAGTGACCCCATGTGGAGCAAGAGTGATTTCAAGAAATTAGATATAGCTCTTGGCGCTAAAGGGATCAAGGTGGGGAAGGGGGAATCAGGATATTGATTTTGATGATCAGCCATGATCAATATGAACGCTGGACAGGCTCGAAGGGCCGAATGGCCTACTCCTGCTCCTATTTTCTATGTTTCTAAGTGCTACATTCTCACCATTCCAGTATTTGTTTATTGGACTTATTGGTGTCTGTCCTATATTGATGACTCCTAGTTTCGGACTGTCCCACAAGTAGCAACATCTTCTCTTTATCTACCCAAACAAACCCCTGCATAATTGTAAAGAGCTCTATTAGACTATCTCTCGTGGTTCTCCTTTGGAGGGAACAGAGTCCCAGGCTATTTGGCCTTTCCTGATAGTTGCAACCTCTCAGTGGTCTCACAAGAATGAACTCCAGGCCAAATACCTCCTTTACCCAAAGCTCTGCTGCTGGCACAGTGGGTAAAAGTCCCAGAGTCTTGTGGCACAGGATGGCAGGACCTGGGATGGCACACGATTACTCAGAAGTCAAATTGCTGTCCTCGGCCTTGTCTCTGTGGCAGGATACTGTGCACGTGTCACATATAAGGGACAATCGCCACACCTCCCCAGCAGGTAAGTGATTGGCACAGGTTGGTTCAAGAAAGAAAAGGAAGTATGCTACCCTTGAGTCCAATTGGAGCTCAATTGGAGCTTTCAAGAATGAGATGGATAGGCTTTTATTAGTTAAGGGTATGGGTCAAAGATGGTGCCAGAGGTATAGATTAGTCATGATCAAATTCAATGACTGTATAGGCAGTAGGGCCTTCTCCCTTTGACTAGTTCTCCCAACTGCCCTGGGAAAACAGAGAGAAATAAAAGACTGTAGGCGGGGTTTTCCCACCATTCCTGCCACGGGATCTTCCAGCCCCGCCGACAGCAACCCCTCACCGCGGGTTCCCCAGCGGTGGAGAGTGCAGGAAACCCCATTGACAGTGGCAGGACAGGAAGATCCCACCGCAAGCAAGGGGGGGGGGGCCCCAAACCTAGAAATCCCACCCAAGTTCAATGGACTTTTCCATGGTCCGCCCCTCGCCCACTACCATTCCCATGGCGGGCGGAACGGGAAAACTCGCTCTTCTGTTTTTCCCTCCACGGTCGCTGCCTGAGTATTTCCAGCATCTTCTGTTTTTATTTCAGATTTCTGGCACGGGGGATCTTTTGGCTTTTCTGTTGTAGAGAGGGACGTCCAGTCCTCGCTGCCATTCCCATGACATGACCATCAGACCCATCATCCCCTTCCCCCTGGGAATGCCACGAACTATAGTTATCTCCACCATTTCCCTCCTACTCTTCCCGCAACTCCGCATTACCCTCCCTTCAGATAGATCTCCCGTTTCTTTAGAAAATTGCGAGGGCCTGCGTAGGCAGGAGGTTCTCATTAAAGGAGAGGGTACGATGCTAGGAGGAGGTTGGGGGTGAGGGGGGGGGGTGGAGGGGAGGGGGGGTTGGTAGGTAACGCTCGTTAGGATCAGGAAACAATGCATCGCCCTTCGAGGGCATATGGTTAGTCGGTGGTGAAAGATGTTTGGTGGAAGCGGGTGTGCAGCCAGTGTGAGTTCTGGTGGCAATCCGGTTGATATTAGTCCAACAGAATGTGTGGTAGCACCTTTGGCATAGCCAAATAAAACCATGCTGTAATGAGATAATAAAAAGCACTGATTCTTGAATCAAGTGGCAGTGATTCAAGAGCCGGAGGTTTATGTTTCTTAAAAAAAAAATAAAGTTTCAAAACAAAACCAGGCAGATCCAGGGGCTTCTCAAATAGTTTCCCAAAGAATTTGGCCGTTCAATTTTCTGTGAGTTTGTCCAACTCATGACTCCCACTTCAGGGAAGACAGCCAGGCTGTCTCAGGTTTGACTTAGCCAATCAAATAGAACGACAAGAATCCCAATTAAACAACCTGGGATCAGAGTTATTTCTAGTTTCTAAAGCCATCCTGTTACCGTAGGCCGGAGCGAGGGGGCTCTGTGGGAAGCCAAATGGTCAATGTAGGTGCACCCCAATCTTCGAAGGTGGTACCCACGTTGGGGGGAGGTAGGGGAAATACCACTACCCTATCCACTGTAGTCCAGTAAAACATCTCTCCCTAACCGTGCAGCTTGTAAGTAAAGAGTGAGGTCCGGTTAACAGTAAAAGTAAACGGCTGTCTATTGATCATTGTGGTGCCAGCATGGCCAAGGACAAGAGCTGGTTACCATGCCAACTGCCCGGGTTGCTCGGACATTGGGGGTTGAGGTTTAAAGTTTATTTATTAGTATCACAATGGCTGACATTAACACTGCAATGAAATCATTGTGAAAAATCCCCTAGTCCCCACACTCTGGCGCCTGTTCAGGTACACTGAGGGAGAATTTAGCACGGCCAATGCACCTAACCAGCATGTCCTTCCATGTGGGAGGAAACTGGAGCACCCGGAGGAAACCCACTCAGACCCCGGGGAGAACATGCAAACTGCACACAGACAGTGACCCAAGGCCGAATCGAACCCAGGGCCCAGGACAATGAAAGAAGTTGGGAGCCCCCTGGGATCCACTGGCTGATGGCTGGTGGTCACGGGGGAGATGGCTGAATCTTCACTTTAGTCCACGGACAGTTCAAAAATTCACCAAGGCAAATTGGGAATCAAGAAAAACACAAATAAACCCCAAAGACAGGTGACCTAAAAGGTTAAAAGAACTGATCGATTTTTTAGGGGCAAGTGGGAGAAATCAGTCAACGCCTGTCCAAGTGTGACTGAGGAGTGCCTTATAGTGACAGACACGGTTAATGCTTAGCACAATTAACACTCTCAAGTCACACATAACCTGTCATCACCAGTGTGCTACTTTCCCTGATGGAACAAGCTTCCATATAAATCTGCTCAAATTAAGCATGCCGTAAGTGACAGGGTTATGGGCCGGGTACTGGAAGGAGGGATTAGAAAGGGCACCTGGGTGTCCTCGGGCTGGCATGGACGAGGTGAGCTGAATGGCCTCCTTCTGTGCTGTAACTTTTCCGTGGTTCTATGTTTTATGACCTCCAAGTGACGGAAGAAACATTACCAGATGTTGTTAACTAATCCAAGCTTCTCCTAAGAGTCAATCATCTTATGGTTTGTACGGCACTGCTGTCTAACCTGTCATAGGATGGGTGGAGACACCTAGACTGCCTCAGGTTTGACTTAGCCAATCAAACAACCACAAAAATCCCATGTCATGGATTGGATAGTTCAGAGCTGTTGCTAGGTTAAGAAAGATGTCTGCAGCTGAAGTAATGATGGCCAAACAATGTGAGGAGATTTTAAAGGTCAGGACTTCACACACAGATGGTTGGACCAAGGCTGTAAAGTTGCCTTTCTCAGAATCAGCCCTTGACACTAAGTTGGCCATTTGTGCTATCTATCGCACCCTGGATCTGTCAGTGCATTCTCCACTTGTGACTGTAAAACATGTACACGGTACATATCAAACTAAAAACCCTGGATCTTCAAGTCAGAGGGTTAGTGAAGTTACGATGGGCAAGCATAAAGAGATTGGGTAACATTCAAATCCAGATATGAGCTGAAAGTAGTGTGTCAAAGCAACTCAGAAACATCGATGCTCATGATGACACTAGCAGAGAAACATGCAGCTTTGTGATTGGTCTCACTACACCTTTCCCTGAGTCAGGACAAGTACCTTCAAGGCTCCTAAAAACTCTGAGCGTGTGAAAGTGGAGGTTTAACAGAGAGAGTTGCACTGTAAATCACAAACAGACAAAGTAAAAGTTGGTAAGAAAACAGATCTTGCATACAGGACATTAACATTGCTGCTATAACACTCGCAACAGTCTGACGAGACACACAGAGTATACACTTTAAAACATCTCTGCACCACCGGGGACAAGCCACACTATTCCACCATATCGCTGGGTGGCAGTTGCTGGCATCATTGATTACACATCAATCCAGTTTACATCCCATTAAAAAGACACCAGGATTGGAACTCTGATGTTTCACCTCTATTGATACCTATAATGGCATGAGTAACGTGTGTATAAGCACTTATAATGGCTTGTGCACAATGCTGGCATATTCAGGTGGGATAACACTTGTACTAGGACTAGTATTGTAACTTCAAAATACTGAAATTGGAGTTAGAGGCTACTTACCTGCAGTGAAACCAATCGCCAGTATTCAGCTGTGTGCCAGTGTTACTGGGGATATTGGGAACTGCCATGAATCTGTGCCAACATTTATACCAGGAATCATGGCAGTAGATAGGCACAGGTAAAACGGGCTTGCATTGTCCGGCCTCTTAACATGTCCCTCAGAAATGTCTTTAAATGATTGATCCACATTGAGTTATTTGATAGTGCAATTACTGTTATTATGTAGGCAAGCTCAGCAGCCATTGTGGGCAGAGCATAAACCAACCAACAGCAATGGGATAAATGGCCGGCTAATCCACATACAGTGGGCTTAGTTGGGGGTGAGGGAGGGAGTGATGTTGGCCAGTACACCAGGAGAACTTCCCAATGTTTTCAAAAATCCTGCAGTCTTTGGTACCCATCTGGATTAGCTTCTCCAGTGAAGGGCAGCACCTGTGACTCGTAAGTGGTTCCCCGGTGCTATGCCGGGATTGCCAACTTAGAACTAAAGTCTCACGAGAGTGGGTCTTAAACCCAAAAAAAAACCCTTCTGAGTTAAGAGCCAAGAGTCACACCAATGGACCCAATCTAATGAGAGAGGGTGCATTGGGTTGGTATCAAGGGAGGTACTAGCTTTTTCCTCATGGTGGCCAAACACCTTGTTCCATTCCAAGCAAGATCTCTATATTCTCTTTAAAGTCCAGGTAAACTCCACAAGAAGAAACCTGGAGAGATTATTTGAGGCTCTGTCTGCTGTAGTTGAAAGATGATTAAGTCTACAAATAGGGACATATCCAGATTTGACATTGTACCAAAAGAAAGACATTGCTGAAATACACACACATGGACAATGGTGCAGCCTGTAAAATAGGATTACAGAAAATGGAAATATACATTGAAAAGTAGAAGCTTGACAGGAAAGAAGGATTGATGAGAAGTTGGCCTGTCTAATTTACACCCCCTTCTGCTGCAAATCTCTCTTCAAATGTCCCCCAAAGAGCATTCTGACTAAATTAGAAATTTTAAAAAGACTCTGTCGATGCATCTTAAAATATGTTTGCAGTAAATGAGTGCACACAATGTCCCACCTATTCAAGCAAAGTTTGTCTCTCCCACCTCCTCCCTTGCAGCAGCATGTCGAAGATAAATGCAATACTAAAAATCCAAAAGGCTTAACTTTCTTTGATAATCGTTCCCTGACAGTAAACAAAACTGGGTGATCGCACTCTTGTTCCTTTGATAATGTGCATCTGTGAATTCGAGGCTGCCTGACACATGAATAGACTTTTCCTAAGCACCATCAAAGACAGGATGTTCTTTCTTGCTATGATAATTATCTGCTTACTTTAAGAACATTGATATATTCAGTTGGTCCGGTTAATCAAAGTGATAAGTTGCTGAGCTCAAAGGGTCCATCTGTTCTGCATAGAATTACATAAAATGTACAGCACAGAAACAGGCCATTGGGCTCATGCTGGTGTTAATGTTCCATATGGAGCGGCGCGGTGGCACAGTGGTTAGCACTGCTGCCTCACAGCGCCAGGGACCTGGGTTCGATTCCTGGCTTGGGTCACTGTCTGTGTGGAGTTTACACATTCTCCCTGTGTTTGCGTGGGTTTCCTCCGGGTGCTCCGGTTTCCTCCCACAGTCGGAAAGATGTGCTGGTTAGATGCATTGGCCATGCTAAATTCTCCCTTAGTGTACCCGAACAGGCGCTGAAGTGTGGCAACTGCGATTGCAGTGTTAATGTAAGCCTATGTGACACTAATAAATAAACTTTATATGAGCCTCCTCCCACCCTACTTTATCCAACCCTAACAGCATATTCTTCTATTCCTTTCTCACTATTAAATGCAAGTATGCTATTTGCCTCAGCTATTTCCTGTGGCAGTGAGTTCCACATTCTCACCTATCTTGACTTGGAACCATGTCGCTATTCCTTCAGTCACTGGATCAAAAGCCTGGAACTCCCCTCCCCCCACCTCTAACAGTGGACCTACACCACATGGTCTGCAGTGGTTCAAGAAGGCAGCTCACCACCACCTTCTCAAGGGCAAATAGGGATGGGCAACAAATCCTTGCCAGTGGCACCCAGATCTTGTGAAAGAATTTGATGTAATCTGCACAAATACTTACCTTGCATTAAGTTGATCTTTCTCTACACCCTAGCTATGACTGTAACACTACACTCTGCACCCTCTCCTTTCCTTCTCTATGAATGGTGTGCTTTGTCTGTATAGCGCGCAAGAAACAATACTTTCCACTGTATACTAATACATGTGACAATAATAAATCAAATCAAAAATAAATGATTCTCTTGAATTCCCTGATGCTTTTATTTGCAACTATCTGTTTTTTTATTCATTCATGGAATGTTAGTTAGGCCAACATTTGGTGTATATCTCTAATTGCCCTGGAGAAGGTGGTGATGGGCTACCTTCTAGAACCATCGGAATTCATATAGTGTAGGTACGCCCACAGTGCCGTTAGGAAGAGAGTCCCAGGTTTTTGACTCAGCAACAGTGAAGGAACGGCAATATACTTCCAAGTCAGGATGGTGAGTGGCTCAGGGGGGGAACCTGTAGCTGATGGTCTTCTCATACTTCCGTCGATGTTGCTCTTGGTGGTAAGGGTCACAGATTTGGAAGGTGCTGTCGAAGAAGCCTTGGCAAATTGGCTTTGAATAGGGAGTGAATAGTTAAGGTGGTGGGTGGATGGGTGACAATCAAATGAGCTGCTTTGTCCTGGATGGCGTTGAGCTTTTTGAGTGTTTAGGAGCTGCACTCATTCAGGGGAGTAATCCATCACATTCCTGACTTGTGCCTTGTAAATGGTGGAAAGACTTTGGTAAGCCAGTAGGTGAGTTACTAACCACAGAATTCCCAGTCTCTGACCTGCTCTTGTAGCCACAGTATTTAAATGACTGGTCCAGTTATCTTATCAAAGTCTTATATTGGTGACCCCTGGTTTTAGACTCCGCAGTAACTGGAAACATATTTACTACATTGACCCTGCCAATCCCATTTATCATTTTAAAGACCTCCATCAGGTCGCACCTCAGTCTTCTTTTTTCCAGCAGGCGAGTCATATATCCCTAAAACACCAGGTCCCACTGGTTTAACTTATAGTGCTGGATACCTGTAGCTGTAAAATCACTCAAGGAGCTGAACAGTATCCAGGACAAACCAGTCTGCCTGATAGCTATCTCATCCATTAGCCTAAAGATCAGCTCATTGCTGAATTTTGTATTATTTACTTGATGCACTGCAGCGATTTGCCAAGGTTTCTTCCGTAGCACATCCCATTCCTGTGGCCTCCAGTGCCTGAAAGAGCAAGGGCAGCAGATGCACGGGAATACTATCCAAGATCCTATGGAAATCACATAACTTCACAACTTGGGAGTATTTCGGCCACTTCTTCATTGTTGCGAGATGAGAATCTTGGAAGTCACTGTCTGACAGCACTGCGGGAGCTCCTTCACCACTCGGACTGCAGTGGCTCGCTGCCTTCTCAAGGGTAACCATAGAAACCCTACAGTGCAGAAGGAGGCCATTTGGCCCATTGAATCTGCACCGATTCTCTGAAAGAGCATCTTACCCACTCCTCTACTCTACCCTATAACCCCATACCTTTACCATGGCTAATCTACCTAACCTACACATCTTTGGACACTAAGGGACAATTTAGCACGGCCAATCTACCTAACTTACACATCTTTGGACACTAAAAGACAAATTTGTATTGCCAATCTACCTAACTTACACATCTTTGGACACTAAGAGACAAATTTGTATTGCCAATCTACCTAACTTACACATCTTTGGACACTAAGGGACAATTTAGCATGGCCAATCTACCTAACTTACACACCTTTGGACACTATGGTCCTATTGCCCATCTACCTAACCTATACATCTTTGGACTGTGGGAGGAAACCGGAGCACTCAGAGGAAACCCACGCAGACATGGGGGGAACGTGCAAACTCCACACAGACAGTGACCCACAGGCCGGAAACCGAGCACAGATCCCTGGCACTGTGAGGTAGCAGTGCTAAGCACTGTGCCAATGTGCCACCTAAAGGGTGGGCAATAAATGCTGGCCTTGCCGGCGACACCCTTCAAATGAAGACAAAAACAGAGGGGAGAAACTGAGAGGCTGAGGGGAACTGCCAGGAAAATTGAACAGGGGCTTCAGCGAAAATAACCATTTCTTGTCTTTAAATGTTAACAACCTGAATGACATATGCTAAAGAGCATAATAGGGATGTCAACTTTGCTTACGGAATAGGCCGCTGACAGGCCTCTCATCCGATTTGATATGTTCTGACATCCTTCCCTAGTCTAAGGTGATACAGATTTTCAATTCCGCTCAGGCACTGCCAGTCTAATGCGGAGCTGGCTTGTGCATTTGCGGCCAGGAAACAAGGCAAAGGGGCACACACGGACATCTCTGAGAGGGAGAAAATTAAAGCTGCCTTCTAATCTCGGAGCACACCATCAAAAAAAAACAATTTCCATTTGTCTCAAAAAATATTACCCACAGCTGATTAGATCTATTCCTTCTGTCACTTGTGGTTTTGCCAGATGTCCTGTCTGTAAGCATTTTGCTTTGACAGAACTGGGTGAATGAGACTGATTTTAATCATCACCTTATTTCTTGCCTCCTTTAGCGCAGATGTCTCTTAATTAAAATAGGCCCAACACTCTGTTTCCTGATTTTTATTGGAAAGGGTGGCATTTTTAGCAGAGAAATGCAATGCCATATTTAACTAGCAGTATTCAACACCTCTCCAGCTTTGCTGAATTCTCAGTAGAGTCATACAAGTGTATTTGTGTCGTTGGTTGTCTTCCAGCCTTTGCGGTGTCTGATGCAGTCAAGGATTACAGTATAAGGAGGGGGGGGGGGGGGGCAGTGGGTGGGCATAATTTCACACTTCTGCTGGCAAAGCATCAGCTCATTGCATTTGAACAAGCACTGTCCGGAACGCTCGCTCAGTTTACACATCTTAAATAAACTTTCAGAAAAACTGAAGGAAAGTGCCTGAGCATTTTTCTTTTGCAATTATACATGATCCGCATTTTTATTCATAAACATAATTGTATCGTGGCAGGATTCATTGGGAATGCAGAGATGCGGCCAGCCAAGACTCTTCCAGATTGTAGACCTGGCCCAAACAAACCACTCCTAGATATATCTAGAATTGTCTGGAATTAAGAATCTACTGATGACCATGAAACCATTGCCGATTGTCGGAAAAACCCATCTGGTTCACTAATGTTCTTCAGGGAAGGAGGTCCACTGTCCTTACCTGGTCTGGCCTACATGTGACTCCAGAACCACAACAATGTGGTTGACTCTCAACTGCCCTCTGAAATGGCCCAGCAAGCCACTCAGTTGTATCAATTGCTCAAGAAGGCAACTCACCACCAATGGGCAATAAATGCTGGCCAGCCAGCGATGCCCATGTCCCATGATGGAAGTAAAAGAAGAACACAGAGAGTTGGCCGGCTAGCTTCCTCGAGAATAGTCTTTGATCGGCTAACCATCTTCTAGATCATAGATGGGGAACCAGGTAAATATCTTCTAGAACACAGAGGGGGAAGCAAACCCAAAGTCCTCGCGAAAATAGAGGAGAACCCAGCCCAAGATATTCCAGAATATAGAGGGAACACCCAGCCAAAGATATTCTAGAATATAAAGGAACACCCAATTGAAGCTGTTCTAGAATTTAGAGGGACCGCACAACCAAAGATATTCTAGAATATAGAGGGAACATCCAACTGAAGATATTCTAGTGGGCAGAGGGATAATCCATGCAACAATCTTCTAGAACATACAGCGGTGACCATTCATGAAATGTCCAGGTAATGAATCCACACACAGCCAACTCACTGCTTACTGGAGCTTACTCAGCATTGACCCCAAATGTTTTTTCAAGATTTCCTTAACTAACTTTTAAAGATAAATAACATCTGATTAAATAATCAAAGAAGGTTCAAAAAGTTAATGATGTAACTAGGATTTCCCTCTACACCTGAATGTGGCTGAAATGATTTTGTCGCTTTGATTCATTGAACAGAGAAACACAATGGGATTAGCACAATGACTGGCCAGCGTTGACTGGATTAACAGGTGGCATTTCCCTCTCTTCCTCCCCAGTCCTCACTCAGGTGGGTCAAGCCTCAACAACTCCCTCCTTTTTTCTTACTCACTCTTCTCCCTCCATCCACTCCTTCACTGAAATGAGTTTGGTTCCATTTACTCGGATACCATTTAGTTACAGGGGAAAGAAATGAGAAAGAGCGCCACCTACTGAATTACTGAAACATCAGCACAAGAGGATATCAAACGATGGCAATCAGCAACTGAACCAAGATCACTTTCCTTACCAAGAGGCATCAATCGAGCGTCTAACACAAGTTCCAAGTCATAGCTACAAAGCAGAAGAGGTAAAAGCTTTGAATAGCTCCAATGAGATGCACTCACCTTACCACTGATGTCATTGACAGCTACATGAACAAAGATGGAGGCCTCCTCCATCCCCTCCAGGTACACATGCCGATAACCTGAAACCAGGGAAGGAAACAGGGTTAACATCACAGCCATTGTTCTCAGGATGGTATACGAGCGATGTGAGCGCTATTTCTGTCTATCTCCTTCCACAGGTTGGAAACCGAACAATGAAAGATGTGAAATTCAGGTTTGGCGATTTAGGGCCTGCAACTTGCTGCAGCTAAACATTGGGAAGGTGAAGACACTGGGGGAGGATTTTCCCATCCTGCTCGCACGCAGTAGGTTTTATGATGGGTGGGCGGGTACAGAGTCTAGCGGGGGCTAAAAATAAGAATTGCACTTGCATGGCACAGTGGTTAGCACCGCTGCCAACCACTGTGCCATGCCAGCGACCTGGGTTCGATTCCGGCCTCAGGTCACAGTATGGAATTTGCATGTTCTCCCCGTGTCTGCGTGGGTTTCCTCCGGGTGCTCCGGTTTCCTCCCACAGTCCAAAGATGTGCAGGTTAGGTGGATTGGCCATTCTAAATTGATCCTTAGTGTTCCAAGATGAGTAGGTTAGGGAGATTAGTGAGGTAAATACATGGGGTTAAGGGCATCGGGCAGACGTGGGCCTGGATGGGATGCTCTGCTGGAGAGTTGGTGCAGATTCAATGGGCCAAATAGCCTCCTCCTGTACTGCAGGGATTCTATGATTCTATAAAAACATTTTGCAATTCTCTCGATGGCAGGTCAGGTACCCTGCTGACTAGTGGCATGAATGCCATTTGCATTTATTACCATCTCATGAATGCTCATTAAATACAATACTCGCCAGAATCACACGCTGCCTTCCAGTTTTGTGTCACGCCAGCGAGTGATCATGCCGGTCTGAAACATGTTTGAAAAAGAGCGCGTGTGCCAGTCAGACCTCGCCACCTGCGTGTGCTTGGGTGACATTTCATTATGGCGCCTGACCTTTTCGATTTGATTTGTTATTGTCACTTGTATTAGTATACAGTGAAAAGTATTGTTTCTTGCGCGCTATACAGACAAAGCATACCATACATAGAGAAGGAAACAAGAGACTGCAGAATGTGGTGTTACAGTCATAGCTAGGGTGTAGAGAAAGATCAACTTAATATGAGATAGGTTCATTCAAAAGTCTGATGGCAGCAGGGAAAATGTTGTTTTTGAGTTGGGGTTGGTACGTGTCCTCAGACTTTTGTATCTTTTTCCCGACGGAAGAAGGTGGAAGAGAGTATGTCCAGGGTGCGTGGGGTCCTTGATTATGCTGGCTGCTTTTCTGAGGCAGTGGGAAGTGTAGACGGAGTCAATGGATGGGAAGCTGGTTTGAGTGATGGACTGGGCTTCGTTTATGACCCTTTGTAGTATATTGTGGTCTTGGACAGAGCAGGAGCCATACCAAGCTGTGATACATCCAGAAAAAATGTTTTTTATGGTGCATCTATAGAAGTTGGTGAGAGTTGTAGTGGACATGCCAAATTTCTTTAGTCTCCTGAGAAAGTAGAGGCATTGGTGGGCTTTCTTAACTATAGCGTCCTCATGGAGGGACCAGGACAGGTTGTTGATGATCTGGACACCTAAAAACCTGAAGCTCTTGACCATTTCCACTTCGACCCTGCCAGCTAATAGCAAGGAAGGCGAATCAGTTCCCAATCCGCCAGGCGATTGGGAGCAATACTCGCCCATGCATAATTAATGAGCATCCAGGTGCAGAATTGGGCGCCATTCTAACCAGCGGACAACGCAGTGTGGAACCCACTCACCAAGGCAAGTTTCAAAAGCAGAAAATTCCACCCTTTGTCTCTGGCTTCTGTCAAAAAGCCCGTTCCCTCGTCACTGTCCACCACTTCTTCCAAGTCACTGTTTCAAATCGTTCACTACTTATTCAACCCTGAACTGAACATATTCCCTCCATCACGAAGACCATCTACTTCCACCTGTGAAATGTCCACCATCCTAACCCCACCTCAGGTCACCTGTTATTGAAACGCACATCCATTTCCTTGGGTTCCTCGATAAACTCGATATTCCAATGATTCTTGGGATGATTTTCCATTTTCCATAAACACCCACCATTAAATCCCACTCCTACTCACCTCTGTCATCAATGATCTACGCCCGTCATGACACCGGAAACTGGTTGACCAATTGACCAATGCCTCAAATTAAAAATTCACAGCCTTGTGTTTAAATCCCTCTGAGGCCTTGCCCGTCCCCCATCTCTGTAACCACCTACAATACCCCGCCCCACAACCTCCCATTCCTCTGGCTCTATATTCTTGTGCTCTCTCACACTGTTGTGCCATTCCTCGCTCCTATTAGTGCCATTGCTTTCAATTGTTTAGGCCACTTAGTCTGGAATTCCCTCTCTAAATCCCTCTGCAACTCCTTTGAGACTCCTTAAAACCCACGAGTTTGACAGAGCTGTGGTCACCTGTCTTATCTTAATCATAGATTCATAGAATCCCTACAATACAGAAGGAGGCCACTCAGTCCATCGAGTCTGCACCGACAACTATCCCACCCAGGCCCTATCCCTGTAACCCCACATATTTACCCTGTTAATCCCGTTGATACAAAGGGGCAATTGAACATGGCCAATCAACCTAACCCGCACATCTTTGGACTGTGGGAGGAAACTGGAGCACTCGGAGGAAACCCACGCAGACACAGGGAGAACATGCAGACTCACACAGACAGTGACCCGAGGCTGGAATTGAACCTGGGTCCCTGGCGCTGTGAGGCAACAGTGCTAACCACTGTGCCACCGTGCCGCCCATCAATCAATGACCACCTTTTCCTTATGGCTCTGTGATGAATGAGCCTTGGAATATTTTTTTCCCTATGTTAAAGGTGAGGCAACAAAGAGCATTAAAGCTGTTGCTATGCAAATCTACAATACACATTGGCAACATTCCTTGTCTTCAAGGCCTGTAATCAACCATGACCAGGCCCTTTTGTATAAAGCAAGGGCGCCATTAAGTTAACTCACATGTCAATCCTCTGACAGCAAACTGCATTACTCACCGTATAAATCACCAGTAATTGGGTGTCTTTACCGGGGGAGTGTAATCTCTCACTTACCCGGCATCATGCTGGTGAACGCCAATGTTCTTTGGCCAATAAAATCCCGACCAATTGGATCATGGTCCCAGACCAGGAAGCGGACAAGAGCGAGTTCGGGCATGTGTAGGGTGAACACCAATGTCTCCTCCCACATTGGGTTAAACCCTGCAATCGCATAACAATTCCATCCTGTTAGATGCGCCATAGTGAATTGTCAGTCAGCCCATCTTTCAAGGACAGGGTTGTCCACCACGCATAGCTCCTGAGATCTTTAGTCCCAGTCGTGGCTCGGTGATAACCCCCCTCTCTCAGAGTTAAAAGGTCTTCTGTGCAAGTGGCCACTCCCAGAGTCTGGAGTACATTATATAGGCTGACCGTCCCCAGTGCAGCACTGAGGGAATACTGCCCTGTCAGCGATGTCATCCTTTTGGAGGAGACCTTAAACAATGTTCCCATCAGATGGACATTAAATCTCCCATGACACTATTTAAAGAAAAGCAGGGGATTTTGCCCTGGTGTCCTGGGCTAGTATTTATTCCTCAACCAATATTACTAAACTTAGATTATCTCGTCGCTCTCTCATTGCTGTCTGTGGGATCTTGCTGTGTATAAATTGGCTGCTGCTAAACTGGCCATGCGGTGCTTTGGGAAGTCCCGAGATGGTCAAAGGCGCTATGTCAATGTAAGTCTTTTTTCCTTGAAGATTAAATTTTAGGAGATGTCAAGGAGGTTGTGAATTGGACTGCAACAGCTCCCCAGATAATCAAAGGCAGAACCTTGGGCCTCCTCTTCACCTGAGGTGTTGGAGTGTTTCTGACATTCACTCTCTGTGGGTGAGGCTGGCAGAGCAGGGTGATTGAATTGTCCCCTTATCTCTGGTACCGAGAGGCCGAATGCCCACCAGCCAGCCATCCCTCTGAGGAGCCACCAGGGATTGGAAGGTGCCATCGTCCCAATGTGTCCCAGCTGGATTCCCCATTGCCGAACTCGGCGCTGGTGCTTGGTGCCACCTAGTGGTCAGGATTCTGAGCGACATTAACAGCGACACCCACACCCCCACCCCCCCCACCCACACTCACCCCACCCCACACCCCCCCACACCCACCCACTCACAACTCCCCACCCCCCCACTCACAGCCCCCTACCCACACCCCCCCCACCCACCCCACACCCGCCATCCACACACACCCATCCCACACTCCCCCACCCTCACCCCACCCCTGCCCAACCCCCACCGTCACCCACCCACACACACCCACACCCCCACTCCCACCCCACACCCCACCGACCCTATACCCTCCACCCCACCCATCCCACCCCACCCACACGCCCCCACCCACACCCAACCCCCACAGCCATCCACCCACATTCCACCCTGCACACATCCTTTCCCCACCCCATCCCCACTCCTACCCCACCCTACCCACAGCCGGTGAAAGCGTAAACTTTCACATTAGCCCCTAGGTGGGGAATGTATGTGCTCAATGTGGAATGTGGCTATTGAACAGTGGAAGGCCCCCCACTGTCGGCACATACACAAACTGAGCGACAAACTCCCCCTCTCTGTGTCAGGAATCTTGCTGATTGCTCTGACTCAGTCACTCCACCCTCACCAAGTCAGCCAAGCTGAAGACAAATTAGAATCAACACGCTCAGTGTCAAGGGAGTTACTGAGTTCAGTCTCTGGCTTGCAGCTGTTACAAAACCCAGACCGATTGCCCAGACAAACGGCGCTGTGAGCTGAATGACTCCCTGCTTCTGCTGCAACAGCAGTGTAGGATCCCAGGTGAGGTGGATCCCCTGGTGTGGTCAATCTTCAGGTATGGTGGATCCCCCTGGTGCGGTGGATCGCCTGGTGTAGTGGATCCCCGGGTGTGGTCGATCCCCAGGTGTGGTTGATCCCCGGGTGTGGTCGATCCCTGGGTGTGGTCAATCCCCAGGTGTGGTCGATCCCCAAGTGTGGTGGATCCCCAGGTGTGATCAATTCCCAGGTGTGGTGGATCCCCGGGTGTGGTGGATCCCTGGGTGTGGTGGATCCCTGGGTGTGGTGGATCCCCGGGTGTGGTGGATCCCCGGGTGTGGTGGATCCCCGGGTGTGGTGGATCCCTGGGTGTGGTGGATCCCCGGGTGTAGTGGATCCCCGGGTGTGGTGGATCCACAGGTGTGGAGGATCCCAAGTGTGGAGAATCCCAGATGTGGTGGATCCCAGGTGTGGTGGATCCCAGGTGTGGTGGATCCCAGGTGTGGTGGATCCCCGGGTGTGGTGGATCCCCGGGTGTGGTGGATCCCAGGTGTGGTGGATCCCAGGTGTGGTGGATCCCAGGTGTGGTGGATCCCAGGTGTGGCTGCTTCACTCACCGTTGTCGTCCACCACTCTGGTCTGCTCCTTAAAGCAATCGACAGCCAGGCCGATTATCTCAACCTCCACAAACGGGTCGATTATCTACAGAGGAGAAATGAGGAGAGAGTGGATTAAACTTTCAGCTGACAGCTCAGTATTGTCCATAATACACCCATCCCAATGGAAACCCCTGCCCTTTACAAACCCCCCACTGGAATTATACCCCCCCCCCCCATACACCCCCACCGAAAATATACCCCACCAAAAATATACCCCATAATATACCCATAATACACCCCCACCCATAATACACCCAGCCCAATGGAAACCCCTGTCCTTTACAAACCCCCACTGGAATTATACCCCGCCCCCATTATACATCCCCACTGAAAATACACCCCCACTGAAAATATACCCCCATCGAAAATACACCCCCACCCATAATATATCCTCACCCATAATGCACCTCCACCCATTTTACACCCCACCCATAATAAACCCCCACCCATAGGAACCCTGTCCTTTATACACCTCATCCATTCACACTGCCACCTCTCTATAGACACACCCTCAGCCATTATACCCCTACCCATTTTATTCCTCACCCCCTCGCACATTCTGCCCTCCCATTCACAGTCCATTCCCTGCGCCTTGTATGTTCAATGTCCACTGCAGTCATTGGGAGTTAACACGGTGTAAGGGGGGGGAGTATATGTGCTACACATGTAGACCACTGTTGAAGGTTTAACTTCGCTCCTTCGACACCGAGTAGGGTATATCCAGCTCCCTGCCATATGAATAAAGTTGTTTTTTAACAGCCACAAAGATAATTAATGCTCTTGGCAAGTGTTGCTGCTTCTCTTGGTGCCAGCTTCCCCACATTGGCAACACAGTGCAGCTCAGTGAGTTGGTGCCTTCCTACTTGTTTGTAAAAAGGGTGCTTCCTATTTATTTCCCTTCACTGATTTCCCTCCCACTGATCCAGCGGGCTCTGACACACTGCCCAGGGATCAGGAGCCATCCAATGTTTCATCCTCATGAATCTTTTTTTAATTCCTTCTCAGGATGTATGTGCCATTGGGAGGATAGTTTTTCCTGTCCATTCCCAGTTGCCTTGAATTGAGTGACTTGCCCCTTCAGAGGCCAATTAAGAGTCAACGAAGGGGCTGGAGTCACATATAGACCCAGACGGAGTAAGAATCATAGAATCCCTACAGTGCAGAAAGAGGCCATCCGGCCCATTGAGTCTGCACTGACTCTCTGAATGAGCATTCCACCCAGGCCCTTCCCCTCTATCCTATCCCCATAACCCAGTGCATTTACCATGGCTAATCAACCTAACCTACACATCCTGGGACACTAAGGGGCAATTTATGATGGCTAATCCATCTAACCTGCACGTCTTTGGACTATGGGAGGAACACAGTAAGAAGTCTAATCAAGTCTTAACGGTACAGACAACGTGAGTGGAGGGAGCATTAAGCACATGTTAAAGAGATGTGTATTGTCTCCAGACAGGACAGCTAGTGAGATTTTGCACATTCAGGCAGGTTGTGGGGGTTACAGATAGTGTGACATGAACCCAATATCCCGGTTAAGACTTGATTAGCTGTAAAGGCTCACATTCCAATCATTATTCATGTAAATTGAGTTTGTGTCTCTGTGCCTTGTTTGTAATCAGAACTCCCACCCACCTGACGAAGGGACAGCCTGTTCCGAAAGCTCGTGGCTTTTGCTACCAAATAAACCTGTTGGACTTTAACCTGGTGTTGTTAGACTTCTTACTGTGTTTACCCCAGTCCAACGCCGGCATCTCCACACCATGGGAGGAAACCGGAGCACCCGGAGGAAACCCACGCAGACACGGGGAAAAGTCGACACAGTCACTCAAGGCTGGAATTGAACCCCGGTCCCTGGCGCTGTGAGGCAGCAGCAGCAACCACTGTGCCACCGTGCCGTCCATAACAGGGGGGCCTACAGGTTTCATAAGAACATAAGAACTAGGAGCAGGAGTTGGCAATTCAGCCCCTCAAGCCTGCTCTGCCATTGAATACGATCATGGCTGACCTCACCTCAGCCTCAACTCTACTTTCCTGCCTGTTCACCATAGCCCTTCAAACCCTAACTAATTAAAAATCTGCCCATCTCGTCCTTACATCTACTCACTGTCCCGGCATCCACCCGCACTCTGGGGTTGTGAATTCCACAGGCTCACGACCCTTTCTCCTCATCTCTGTTTCAAATCTACTGCCCCATATCCGACCTAGATCACCCCACAAGAGGAAACATCCTCTCCACGTCTATTTTGTCAATCCCCCTTATCATCTCTCTTTCCTTCCTAAAGGGACGCGCGTGAATCAGCTGGGAGTTTCACGACAAACTCTATGGTCACTTCTATTCACAATTTATATTTCTGGATTTCTATTAACTGGATTCAAATTCTCAGATTTTCCCAGATGGCATCTGGATAAACTTTCCCTGGATTATTAGTCCAGTAACACAATCACTGTAGTGCCATTCCCCAGAATCACAGAATCCCTACAGTGCAGGAGGAGGCCATTCGGCCCATTGAGCCAGCACCGACAACAATCCCACTCAGGCCCTATCCCCATAACCCCATGTATTTGCTCTGCTATTCCTCCTGACACTAACGGTCAATTTAGCACGGCCAATCCACCTAAACGCACATCATTGGACTGTGGGAGGAAACCGGAGCACCCGGAGGAAACCCACACAGACACTGGGGGAACGTGCAAACTCCACACAGACAGTGACCCAAGCCGGGAATCCAACGATGTGCTGGTTGGGTACATTGGCCGTGCTAAATTCTCCCTCAGTGTACCCGAACAGGCGCCGGAGTGTGGCGACTAGGGGAGTTTCACAGTAACTTCATTGAGGTGTTAATGTAAGCTAACTTGTGACACTAATAAATAAATAAATAATAAGGGTGTGTGAAAGAGAAGAAGTTGCAGAATTTCACTACCCTGCCAGACACATGTGGGACTCTGGGCAGGTAATGTTGGCAGCTCTGATTGGATCTCCTTGCTGTGGTTTTGTCACATCAGTCAGATATGTCTCACCGGTGAATTATTTAAAACATTTAAAGTTTATTCATTAGTCACAAGCCAGTTTACACTAATACTGCAATGAAAATCCCCTAGTCGCCACAGTCCTGTTCGGGTACACTGAGGGAGAATTTAGCATGGCCAATCCACCGAATCCGCACATCTTCGCACTGTGGGAGGAAACCGGAGCACCCGGAGGAAACCCATGCAGACACGGGGAGAACATGCAAACTCCACACAGTGACCCAAGGCCAGAATTGAACCCGGGTCCCTGGTGCTGTGAGGCAGCAGTGTTAACCACTGTGCCACCGTGCTGCCCAGGGAAGAAATCTCCAAGGAAGGGATATAAAGGAAGCAACTGGGGTGCACAACAGGAGCTAGAACCAAGTATCAAAGGCATTCCGTCTGACTGACAGACATGTTCTCCCTGCTGTTGGCTTCTGCTTGATATTAGCTTTATCTTTGCTGAGCTTTGTAAAGATTTCTGTGAGCTGTCAATCATTCTTTGTGTTCCGCCAGTTCTTCTGGTCTCTCCGAGCCCCATTCTACCCCAGCTTGGATACGGGGCCCGTATTGTGCCTCACAGTGGTTAGCACTGCTGCCTCATAGTGCCAGGGACCTGACGCTATGAGGCAGCAGTGCTAACCACTGTGCCACCATGCTGCCCCTTTTAAACGAGAGTCCGGATGAAGGTTCTCCTCAACCCCACCGCGAGTTGTGCCACCCACCGGGTGCCAACTAACCTCTCCCCTGTCGCCCAACATGGAGTCTTTGGGTTTGGGAAGCTGTTGGCCGCTGATGATCCTCAGAACAAGCTGCTTCTTTGGCTGTCCAGTCAGCAACTCTTCCGCTGTTGGGTTAAAGGTACCTGCAGTAAGGCAATACTTAAGTAGGGACAGGTCCCTTTTATTCCTTCACCACATTAACCCACCATATAACAACAAGTTGCATTTATATAGTACCTTCAACAAGGTAATATATCCCAAGGAACTTAAGATAAAGGCAAAATATTGCGGATGCTGGAATCTGAAACAAAAACAGAAAATGCTGGGAAACCTCAGCAGGTCTGACAGCATCTGTGGAGAGAGAATAGAGCCAACGTTTCGAGTCTGGATGACCCTCCGTCAGAGCGAAGAGTGGTCAATGAGGTAGCTTTTAATGAGTTGGTAAAAGCAGGTGAGAGCGGGAGAGAGAGAGAGGGTTGGAGACATGTGGGGAGGACTTTCCAGAGCTGAAACCATGGCCGCCAATAGTCAAGTGGTTCAAATGGGGGATGCTCTCAAGAGACCAGGAGTGGAGGGATCCTGGAGGATTGCTTAGGCTGGAAGAGATTGGAGAAAGGGAGAAATGAGGAATTGCAAAACAAAGATGAGAATCTTAAAATCAAAGGAATGTGGGGGCATGAGCCATTGTGAATTTGTGAGAGCAGAGCTGATTGGTGAACGGGAACAGAGTGTGAGTTTAGATGCAGCTTAAACACAATTAAGCAGAAGGAAAATGAGTTCCTAACAAGCAGTGAATAAAAAAAGGTGATATATTGTGCAGGGACACTGAATGAGGGACCTATTAGGTAAAGACAGGGACCTGGGTATATATTGGGCAAGGGTCCAGCATTCGTGGACATATTGGAGATGAACACAGCGTGGAGAGAACATACTGAGCAAGGACACAGAATGGGGGGGACTCGGTGAGGAAGGACATGGAAGGGACACAATGAGCAAGGACAGAGTGGGGGACACATTGTGCAAGGACACAGAGTGAGGGACACATTGAGCAAGGACACAGAGTGAGGGACACACTGAGCAAGGACACAGAGTGGGGGACACATTGAAGAGGGACACAGAGTGGGGGACACATTGAGGAAGGACACAGAGTGAGGGACACAATGAGCAAGGACACAGAGTGGGGGACACATTGAAGAGGGACACGGAGTGAGGGACACAATGAGCAAGGACAGAGTGAGGGACACACTGAGCAAGGACACAGAGTGAGGGACACACTGAGCAAGGACACAGAGTGGGGGACACGGAGTGGGGGACACATTGAGGAAGGACACAAAGTGAGGAACACATTGAGCAAGAACACAGAGTGAGGGACACATTGAGCAAGGACACAGAGTGGGGGACACATTGAGCAAGGACAGAGTGAGGGACACATTGAGCAAGGACACAGAGTGAGGGACACATTGAGCAAGGACACAGAGTGAGGGACACATTGAGCAAGGACGAGTGGGGGACACACTGAGCAAGGACACAGAGTGGGGGACATATTGAGCAAGAGCACAGAGTGGGGGACACACTGAGCAAGGACACAGAGTGGGGGACATATTGAAGAGGGACACGGAATGGGGGACACATTGAGCAAGAACACAGAATGGGGGACATATTGAAGAGGGACACGGAATGGGGGACACATTGAGCAAGAACACAGAGTGGGGGACACATTGAGGAAGGACACAGAGTGAGGGACACACTGAGCAAGGACACAGAGTGGGGGACATATTGAAGAGGGACACGGAATGGGGGACACATTGAGCAAGAACACAGAGTGGGGGACACATTGAGGAAGGACACAGAGTGAGGGACACATTGAGGAAGGACACAGAGTGGGGGACACACTGATCAAGGACACATTGAACAAGGACACACCCTTGGACTGTTAGGATGTGGGGTTAAAGCCAGGCATGGCAATCTGTTTTATTTCTTCCTGTTAGGGGCAATTGCTGTCTGACAGCACAATGCTGCCCATAATCTGGCATTGAATTGTCAGTCTGAACAGTAGAGTCCATATGGACAGCTGGTGGAAGGGATTTAAAGAGCAGATTGATGCAGCAGGGACTCCTCTGGGTTTGGACATTCGACCTCGTCCACACCTGACCTGGGAGCATGACCGTGGCCAGTTGGCCCAAGTTTGACAAATGTTCCTCTCACCAGCATCGAGATCCAGCATAGCGAGCACAAATAGCACCACAGCTCCGAAATGTCCTGAGAATATTTATACCTCGGTGAGGGGCAACAACTTGAACGACGGAAATAGGTGGAGATGACAGGTTTGAAATTGTCTCAAAGAGATTTCTATGGAACAGTGTTGACTAATGCAGTCAGATTTAAGCAACTGTTCAGGAGCTTTACTGAACAGTCTTCACACTCTTAACACCTTCCAAATGATTGGTCTGCTCTGGCTTTGCCAGCCAATCATGACAAGACTGACTAACACATAGAGAAGATGTGCTGTCTGTTTGGAAGGAAAACCAAAACTAGAGGCCCATAAATGTAAGATAGTCACTAAGAAATCCTGTCAGGAATTCAGGAGAAACTTCTTCACCAAAACAGTGGTTAAAATGTGGAACTGCCTATCAGAGGAAATGCTGATGTGAGTAGTAAACTGTATTTAAGCAGTGGTGGGCAACCGGGGGGGGAAAGGAGGAGGAGGCACATGCAGTCCACAGGACATTTTGTAGACTGTTGCCCCCCATTTCTGTTTATGTAGGTTTTTTTTCCTGCCAGTATGGCTGAAGCGATACGCATGTAAAGCAAGGGTGAGTGAACTGAGGTGTGCGCTACATTGCTCACAATATTGACTGTGAGAACCGTGTGCGCCCTCTGCGTCCATAGTGTAAATATTTCTTTTGTTTTTACCATTTGAAATTAATGATAGTTCTATTAATATATAAATGATTAAGCATATAATCCCTACAGTGCAGAAGGTGGCCATTTAGCCCATCAAAACTGCACGGACAAAACTCCCACCCAGGTCCTATCCCCATCACCCCACCTATTTACCCTAGCTAGTCCTCCAGGCACGAAGGGGCAATTTAGCATGGGCCAATCCACCTAACCTTCACATTTTTGGACTGTGGGAGTAA
Organism: Mustelus asterias; assembly: GCF_964213995.1. Taxonomy (NCBI): domain Eukaryota; kingdom Metazoa; phylum Chordata; class Chondrichthyes; order Carcharhiniformes; family Triakidae; genus Mustelus; species Mustelus asterias. The sequence goes on along the minus strand of NC_135822.1, from coordinate 15,991,618 downwards.
ACTGGAGCACCCGGAGGAAACCCACGCAGACACGGGGAGAACGTGCAAACTCCACACAGACAGTCACCCGAAGCTGGAATTGAACCCGGGTCCCTGGCGCTGAGAGGCAGCAGTGTTAACCACTGTGGCACCGTGCCATTTCATAACTCATTGTGAAATACTCAGCATGTATTTAATTTTATTCATGGGGTCATGATTAGTGAACAAGCCTGATTTCAACGTTGCGATCCATTGAGGTGAAGGAGGGCTACTCATGCGACACACTCACTAGCCTAGGTCACCCATCACTGCGTTCAAGGGAAAACTAGATAAATACAGTACATAAAAGAGAGAGCAATTGAGGGTTATGCTGACACAATGGCACTAGCATGGACCAGTGGGGCTGAATGGCCTGTTTCTGAGCTGCAAATTCTATGTGAAAAGGTCTGTCTGAAGGTGCAGAGAGTTGCTCAGTTTGATTGTGATCTTTGGCAGATTAGCAGCCATGTACTGGATATCCTCATTCAGCAGGACACCTATTGCAGGTGGTGTGTAATTGGAAAGCAATCTTGTACAACAAATTTGTTCCAACTCGTAACCGGATTGAGATCAGTCAGGGTCTCGTGTTTGTTCATTAGCAGTCAGCAGAGCTCCGACATTGTCATGCTATCTGTCTGGGCTGGATTTGAATGGAGGAGATACAGACGTGAGGACAAAGTCTTTCACCCAGCAGCACCTAATGCCTTACCAAATAGACCTGTATCCCCTTCAGAATGTGATCCACTCAAACCCAGGGCCCAGTGTGAACGATAGGAATATCCTCGACTCGGCTGAAGTCCAGGGGAGCTGGGCCTGGGCTCGATTCAGATTCAGCTTTCAGAGATCTCAGGGTTTGGTGTCATTTAGCCAGACCCCGCTTCCCGAGCCCCTGCCCACATGCCCCCAAAAAAAAACTCAAGTCCACCACTGTTTAAATGGATAGCAATGGGAAAATTATTCTGTAAATACTCGGAATCATTAACACATCAGACAGCTGGTGTATAGTGCCACAGAAAAATGCATATTTATGGGAGGGCACGAGGTGGTTCCATAGTTATGGCGTGGAAACAGATGATAGCTTTTTAAAAAATGTATTCATGGGACATGGGCATCGCCGGCTGGCCAGCATTTACTGCCCATCCCTAGTTGAGAGTCAACCACATTGCTGTGGCTCTGGAGTCACACGTAGGCCAGACCAGGTAAGGACGGCAGATTTCCTTCCCTAAAAGACATTAGTGAACCAGCTTTCCTCTTCCGTACCTTGAGTCATGCACTTGGGTTTAAGGACATAGCCGCAGTTCCCATTGGAGCTAAACTTGGCCCTGTTTAGCTGGAGTACTCTTCCTTCAGACTGGTAGTTCAATGCAACTGTCGGAAGAGGAGAGAGAGAGAGGGAGAATAAGAGACAAGCGGTTGTAGAATTGCACACAACACAATGCAAGGGCTAAGAGTGCCATCACGGGGTTAATAGCGACAGAAGTGGGTTTTCCGTTGTAGGGAGGCAGAGTGAACTCTATGGCGTTACTAATCTTCATAGGAAACAGCTTGGGTTTCCAATCTAGATGATGTCAGTACAGGGCACATTACAAAACTATATATCGACAGTAATAGCATATTGCAATACTCCCTATTCTGACACTTTAATGATACACTCCAGGTAAGTAGCTGTAGTTCATTCTACAGTGACCAAGAATGGATAGCAATGGGAAAATTATTCTGTAAATACTCGGAATCATTAACACATCAGACAGCTGGTGTATAGTGCCACAGAAAAATGAATATTGATGTGAGGGTACGAGGTGGTTCCAGAGTTATGGCGTGGAAACAGATGATAGCTTTTTAAAAAATTTATTCATAGGACATGGGCATCGCTGGCTGGGCCAGCATTTATTGCCCATCCCTAGTTGCCTGAGGGCAGTTGAGAGTCAACCACATTGCCGTGGCTCTGGAGACACATGTAGGCCAGACCAGGTAAGGACTGCAGATTTCCTTCCCTAAAAGACATTAGTGAACCAGATGGGTTTTTCCGACAATCGACAATGGTTTCATGGTCATCAGTAGATTCTTAATTCCAGAATTTTTTCTTGAATTCAAATTCCACCGTGATGGGATTCGAACCCGGTCCTCAGAACATTAGCTGAGTTTCTGGATTAATGGGTCAGCGATAATACCGCTAGACCATCATCTTTGTTTTATTAACAACCGTTAGGTGATTTCAAAAGAAAATCTGTTTCTGAGAAATACACAGGCCTATAAGTGTGGAAGGTTATTGCCCATTTATCAGACATTAACTAGTCGACTAGCCTCCAATATGGCAAAAGACTTGACAGAACTAAAGCACAGTACTGGGGGTTCTTTGTGTCTTCCTGAATATACCTTGTGCTCCTTATTCCCAATAAATGGGTGTACCCAGGTCTCTACGCCACTGAACCCTCTCTGACAGGTTGTAATATACAGTCACTGTTCGGCTCTGTGACACCACATGCTGGGCCCTGGCTGATACCTCCTCTTGTTAGCTCCATCTACACATCCTGGGGCACTAAGGAGCAATTCAGCATGGCCAATCCACCTAACTTGCACATCTTTGGACTGTGGGAGGAAACCGGAGCACCCGAAGGAAACCATCAAAGACAGGGGGGGAATGTGGAGACTCTGCACAGATAGTAACCCAAGGCCAGAATGGAACCCCGGTCCCTGGTGCTGAGGGACAGCAGTGCTAACCACTGTGCCACCGTGCCGCCCTGGGAGAACAGCGCCTTGTCTTTCACCAATGCAGCTCCGTAACCGGTTGCTTTGGCACAAGGCAGTTCAACTGCAGGGGTGTCACTTTCATCCACTGGCTGACTTTCCCCTCCAGAGGAACCTCCTGTCAGGGACAGGATCGGGCCATTCTTGAGCCTGTTCCATCTTGGCCGATCTGCATCTTGACTCTGTCTCTCGAGAGACTGAACATAGAACATAGAACATAGAACAGTACAGCACAGAACAGGCCCTTCGGCCCACGATGTTGTGCCGAGCTTTATCAAGCTATCCCACTCCCTATCATCCTGGTGTGCTCCATGTGCCTATCCAATAACCGCTTAAATGTTCCTAAAGTGTCTGACTCCACTATCACTGCAGGCAGTCCATTCCACACCCCAACCACTCTCTGCGTAAAGAACCTACCTCTGATATCCTTCCTATATCTCTCACCACGAACCCTATAGTTATGCCCCCTTGTAATAGCTCCATCCACCCGAGGAAATAGTCTTTGAACGTTCACTCTATCTATCCCCTTCATCATTTTATAAACCTCTATTAAGTCTCCCCTCAGCCTCCTCCGCTCCAGAGAGAACAGCCCTAGCTCCCTCAACCTCTCCTCATAAGACCTACCCTCCAAACCAGGCAGCATCCTGGTAAATCTCCTTTGCACTCTTTCCAGCGCTTCCACATCCTTCTTATAGTGAGGTGACCAGATCTGCACACAATATTCCAAATGTGGTCTCACCAAGGTCCTGTACAGTTGCAGCATAACCCCACGGCTCTTAAACTCCAACCCCCTGTTAATAAAAGCTAACACACTATAGGCCTTCTTCACAGCTCTATCCACTTGAGTGGCAACCTTTAGAGATCTGTGGATATGGACCCCAAGACCTCTCTGTTCCTCCACAGTCTTCAAAACCCTACCTTTGACCCTGTAATCCACATTTAAATTGGTCCTACCAAAATGAATCACCTCACATTTATCAGGGTTAAACTCCATTTGCCATTTTTCAGCCCAGCTTTGCATCCTCTCTATGTCTCTTTGCAGCCTACAACAGCCCTGCACCTCATCCACTACTTCACCAATCTTGGTGTCATCAGCAAATTTACTGATCCACCCTTCAGCCCCCTCCTCTAAGTCATTAATAAAAATCACAAAGAGCAGAGGACCAAGCACTGATCCCTGCGGCACTCCGCTAGCAACCTGCCTCCAATCCGAAAATTTTCCATCCACCACCACCCTCTGTCTTCGATCAGACAGCCAGTTACCTATCCAATCGGCCAACTTTCCCTCTAACCCACACCTCCTCACTTTCATCATAAGCCGACCATGGGGGACCTTATCAAACGCCTTACTAAAATCCATGTATATGACATCAACTGCCCTACCTTCATCAACACTGCCCGCCCCTGTTTGGAGACTGGCCCCACCTCCATCCTTCACAAAAGCGGCATCACATCGGAGTTCAGGTCGGGAACACCTTGCGATGGTTGTGTCTAAAGCCACCCTCTGGTGGAATTTCACGACACGCGACTGGAGTTGACCATTGGGTTGGAGGGTGAGGCGGGAGTGGGGTGGGGATGGGGGGCCGGGGGGGGAAGGGGCTATGTTTCCACCCTACCTAGCTGGCAGCCGGCATTCCAGAAGGGCTGAGGGTTAAAGTTACTGGAGTCCACTCGGTAGGAGGAGGGGTAAATGCGGGAGAGCTGCTGCTGGTTCATTCGGACAAACTGCTGCGGCTTTTGCTGGAGGAGCTGGTGGGTTTTGGTCTCGCTGTACGAAGAGACCTGCCAGCTACACAACACTGCGGATCAAAGCAAAGAGATTAGAGATCTAGAGAAACCGGGAGGCACAGAGCGCACCCCATCCCGCCACCCGCTATTCCAACAGGTGATATCCCTCGGGACGCACTGGCCTCTGTCTCTCCCCACTCCCCCAGTTCTCTTCCTCTCCCTCACCGAAGGCACAAACCCATTCTGGGACCGCGTGGTGTCAGTCAAGTTGCTCATGCGTCAACTTATCGGCAACAGCAGGCTTCATTTCAAGTGAATCTGATCTTGACCTCACCCAATCTGCCGGGACTCCCATCAGACAGTGGGGCCACTAAGTAGAAACAAGCTTGTCATAGAATGATGCCAGCACAGGAAGAGGCCATAGATCTCCTCCTTGAGTGTTTACCCAATTCCCCTTTGACTGGGCATTCCCTTCCCCTGGATCAGGGGTACAGGGACCAGATGTCGCAGCTCAATTGCCAACTGAATGAATTTGGCTAACTCTGCACCGACTGGGTCCTCTGTGCTATCACAGCTTAATACGGCTCCTGCTCTGCTCAAGACTGCAAGAAACTACAAAGGGGCGTGAATGAAGCCCAGTCCACCATGCAAACCAGCCTCCCGTCCATTGACTCTGTCTACACTTCCCGCTGCATACTCTCTTCCACCTTCTTCCGTCGGGATAAAGATACAAAAGTCTGAGGTCACGTACCAACCGACTCAAGGACAGCTTCTTCCCTGCTGCTGTCAGACTTTTGAATGGACCTACCTTCACACTAAGTTGATTTTTACACCCTACCCTCTAGCTATGACTATAACACTACATTCTGCACTCTCTCCTTTCCTTCTCTATGAACGGTATGCCTTATCTATATGGTGCGCAAGAAACAATACTTTTCACTGTATATTAATACATGTGACAATAATAAATCAAATCAAATCAAATCCAACCAAATCAAGTCAAATCAAATCAAGGAATGTGAATGGTGGTGATAAAGGATGGGAATGGTGCAAATAGCATCCACTAAGAGATTAGAATGTGTAATTGGCAGAAGGCTTTTCTCTCATTGGTTTGGGAAAGATTTTTAATGAAAATATCACCTCAAAATGTTATTTTCTCTGAGCCTTTCAAAAGGCCAAAAAGCATCCAGCCTTTGAGTGAATGAAGTGTGGAAATAGGTTGATAAACTCTCCCACCCAGTGCCCACGTTTCTAAATAAGGCACTAAATAAGCCCCCGGTACGGCGAAAGGAGCTCTTCCATCTGCCAAATTGGACAACGGTGAGCAGTGCCCGCACCTTCTCCCTCCACATGCCCAAAATGGATGCCCCTGAATTTGTACCTGGCATCGTCTATCTGCGCCTGCTCTCAAACCTTGCTCACCATCCCAAGTACAATGGATTTTCTGTGGAAAGACAAGGAAGCCCAGCTCACCTTCAGAGTCAATGTCATACATCCCGACAGACTTGGTGTACTTCACCAGATCCGAGAGGGCTCGCGACAGTTTCATGGTCTTCTTCTGCCTGCCACTCCTGAGAAAAAAGGAAGTGCATTGAAAGATCCTGCATTTATATAGTGCCTTTTGCTACCTCGGAGGATTTCAAAACGCTTTGCAGCCGTTGAATCACGTTTGAAGTGCTGTAAAGCTCTCAGAACTGCTGTAATGTAGGAAAACCCCCGCACCCAATTGACACACAACAAGCTCCCAGGAGCAGCAATAAGATAAATGACCGGGTAATGTGATTTAGTGATGTTGGTTGGGGGATAGACACAGGGGAGGACTCCTCTGTGGGGTCTCTGAAATTGTGCCACAAATTATTTTTCCACCTACTAGAGAGAGCAGAGAGACCAGCAATTTAACATCTCAATTCTGCCCTAACTGATTTCATGCCCGGCGGCACAGTGGTTAGCACTGCTGCCTCACAGCACCAGAGACCCGGGTTCGATTCCCGGCCTCGGGTCACAGTCTGTGCGGAGTCTGCACGTTCTCCCCCGTGTCTGCGTGGGTTTCCTCCGGGTGCTCCGGTTTCCTCCCACAGTCCAAAGATGTGCAGGTTAGGTGAATTGGCCATGTTAAATTCTCCCTCAGTGTCCTCGAACAGGCGTCGGAGTGTGGCGACTAGGGGATTTTCACAGTAACTTCATTGCAGTGTTAATGTAAGCCTACTTGTGACTAATAAATAAATAAACTTTTTTTTCTAAGAATAAAATGTAGCATGCTTGGAACAAGGAAAGGCCATCAAACCAATTCCCTTCTTAGACCATGACGAACCAACTGTACCATGGACAAGCACATCTGAATTGTTGAGGAAAGGTTTTGCAGAGTTCTTCACTGCCACCTCACTATTCCACATACCGTCAAAGCAACCCTACAGAATGGCCACCTTACTCTGATCTTGCAATCTATATTATTGATCCCAAACTGTGGAATCCTCCTCTGGAGCAAATTGACAGCTGGAAAATTCAGAGCATTGTGAATTTACTGCACTGATTTCCACGGCCGACTCTCTGACCCGCACAAATCAAGCAAATCTCTTTCTAGAGAGTGAACACTCACAACTCTGGGACAGCCATATCGAGACCCAACTGTCTTTCCTGCGAAGAGTCGACATGGTTTCTTGAGCTGAGGAAATGCCATGCTCTGCATACCATAAGACATAGGAGCAGAATTAGGCCACTTGGCCCATCGAGTCTGCTCCGCCATTCAATCATGGCTGGTAGGATGGGAGGGTATGAGAGAGAGAGAGAGAGAGAGAGGGTGTGAAATGTTGGAATTGGTCAGATTGACGACAATCTCCATGTTGCCCGACAAACAGCTCTTGTAATAATCCTCACCGTGTTTCTAGCACCCACACAATTCTTTCCCCAATGCCCTCAAGTGTCGGAATGTACTGGGGAACTGGAACAGCAGCACACAGCGTGAACCTTCTTAAACAGGCCCTAAATAACAATGAACAATTGGACATGTTGTTCAATGAGTGGAAGTGACCTTTCCAAGCAGCTGAAGGCAATAATTTCGCTCCGGTCAATCTCATCTTTCTGTGGCCTTATCCTTTTTGATGGTCAGAGATAATGGGGTAGTGTAGATATTTTCTGATTGGGCCAGTAATCCCCAGAACTCTTAACTCTCCGAGAGTTGAAGAACATGTCTATCTCAGACTTACCAGTTTGAAAATTTTTATTCAGTTAAGAAGAATTTTTGAAAAAGGGAAAGGAAAAAGGAAATCCTGAATATTACTGTGAAATAAATTGCCAGAGTTGGACAAGGGAGTTGGACAAGGTAACTTATGAAAACTTAGAATGGACGTCCAGATGGAATGGTGAATGTGAGAGACTGGGCCAGAATGTTACCACCATTCCCACCGACCGGATTTTCCCATCCCGCTGCAGTGGGAGCGTGGCGTGAAGAGCCAGTGAGATAGCGCCCATCGGAATCATTTGAGGAACAACCGGTTGCTGAAAGTAGGGGAGATTTGGGGAGGATTGAAGGGAAGAGTGGCCTTCCTCACCTGCAATTGTCTTCTGATAGCGGTGTTATTAAAATGAGTGAGGTTCGCCTCGGATCAGGCTATTAAATTTTGAATGAGTCCGGAAAACATGTGATCAGCTGACTGATATGCCGGAATTTTACCGCCTCGCCCACCCAAGGCTCGTAAGATCCCGCCCGAGGTCAACGGAGAATTTGAGCAGGGGATCAGGGGTTATGGGGAAAAGGCAGGAGAATGGGGATGAGAAAAATATCAGCCATGATTGAATGGCGGAGCAGACTCGATGGGCCGAGTGGCCTAATTTTGCTCCTATGTCTTACGGTCTTATGGCAGGGGTGCCGATAAAATTCCGGCAATAGTGTCCGACCTCCTTGCAATGGTTACCATCCGTTTGGATGCTCCTTTTCCTCTCCTCAGTGCGGCAGTCTCTCTGTGTAACTTCCCAAACTGGAATCTTTACTTCATCGCCATCTCTTACCTCATCATGTGCACCGTTGTTCGGCCAGCAGCTGCCTGGTGGTCATGGTCTTCCTCATCATCCTCGAAGCTTGACGACTTCTTCATCTTCACTGTCTTTTTCTGCAACGAATGATCCGTTCACATTGAATTAACGCTCAGTTGGATAAACGTGCTCTTTGACACCACATTGCTTCTGGCAACTGTCTTTATCCTCAGAGAGGACTGACCGGCTTCCCGATCTACAGGGGTGAGCAACTCACTCGTGCCCCGCCATTCTTCATGCACCATCCTCGACAACAAATGCTATTTGACTATAACAGGCATCAAAAGCAAACCCGACCTGGCCTCACCCAGATAAGCAACCACACAGAGCCCGAGCTGATTGTCCCCCTCTCTAGGTCAAAAAGGGGTTAACTCCAGTGGCGCCTGCCCACCACTCTGCCTAAAACTGAACCGAGGACATAGAAAATAGGAGCAGGAGGAGGCCATTCGGCCCTTTGAGCCTGCTCCACCATTCATTATGATCATGGCTGATCATCCAACCCAATAGCCTGATCCCACCTTCCCCCCATATCCTTTGATCCCCATCACCTCAAGTGCTGTATCCAACTGCTTCATGAAAATATACAATGTTTTGGCCTCAACTGCGTTCTGTGGTCGTGAATTCCACAGGCTGACCAGTCTCTGGGTGAAGAAATTTCCCCTCATCTCTGTCCAAAACGGTCTACGCTGTATTCTCAGTCTGTGACCCCTGGTTCTGGACACCCCCACATCTCTGAATGATGCTTTACCCACTCAGCCACATGGACAGCGAATTCAGGGTCATTCAACTCTCCCACTGTACGCAACGCACCCACTGTGTGGATACAATCACAGGATGTCTGCCCGTTACTCCGGGAACCATCTCCATTTCCACACACACTATTCTCAGCGGTACCAGCCTGGCTGAGCATCACTGATCACAAGCTGATCACAGGAAGATTACATTTTATATAGTGACTTTCATGTCTCAGGACATCTCAATGTACATTGTGAATGAAGTACTTTCAAGGCATCAGTGTTGTGATGTTGGAAACAAAGCAGCCAATTTGCACACAGCAAGATCACACACACAGCAATGTGATAGTGAGCAGAGAATCATGTTATTAGTAGTGCTGGTTGAGGGGTGTATATTGGCCAGGACACGGGATGGTGGTGGTGGGGGGGAATGGGGAGGGGGGGGGGGGGGGCGGATGCAGCGTTGCTCTTATTTCAATAGTGCCATGGGATGTTTTATTCATGTCCACCCGAGATGGCAAATGGGGCCTCCTCGGTTTAATGCCACATCTAAAAGTCAAAAGGTCAGCCTGCAACATGTGTTCAAAGCCCTAGAGTGGGGCTTGAACCCACGACCTTTTAACGCTGAGGTGACTGAACCGTAGTGGGCCCACCTATCCAGGGGTCACGCCGAAAGCCCATCTTTACAAACTCCTCAGTTTGCACTTGCCGCATTGACCTGGCGCCAGGGATTGTCAATGTTACTGCAGAGGGATTACATTCTGGGCCAGAGTTTCCTCTGTACATGCTAACTCTGCACAGTCCTGATAAAAACCAACCCCCACTGACCTTCCGCTTGGAAAAGCTACCGATGAAGGATCGACTATGCCTCTTGTTAGATGTCGGATCTTCTCCAGAATCGGTGCCATCTTCCGTTTTACTCTGTCAGGAGGCAACGGATACGTGGAGAAGATGGAGAGACAGACACGCAGCAGGGACCATGTAGAGAGAGATCGACACGGAGAGGGAAATCCAAGAGAGGAATGTACAGACACCAATCAAAGATACACAGAGGCAGAGAGATACACAGATAGAAAGTAGACCAGAGAGAGGGAGACACAGAGAACCAGAGAGAACACACACACGCAAACATACACACACCACATGCAAACACGCACACACACACACAAGCAAAAAGAGAACATACACAGAATCAGAGAGAGAGACAGAACCATAGATAGAGATGCGCGGGTAGAGTGAACCAGGGACGGGGGAGGGCAGTACATGCATACAGACAGAAAGAGAACAAGTATCAGGTGAATAGAGAAACACACAGTGACATTCGTATCGAGAAAGAGAAGCAGAAATGAAGACATGAATTTAAAGAAAGTGAGGGACACGCAGTGAGAACAACACAAAACCACATGTAGAATTAGAAAGGGAGAGACAGTGAGACAAAGGGACAATCAAATAGGGAGGAAACAGAAAAAGATGCATAGAATTGAATCATTTGAAATGATTGAGTTAAAAAATCACAAATGACAGCCATGGTGACACAGTTTCTGTTCACAAGTTGCCCCCCCCAACCCCCTTTTAATCACCTCCAATGTTCACAGGGCTTGCAAAATTAAACAATATGTTCCCATTTTCAATCCAGTGGCAGCACTGAAGCTTTCAGCTGAGATTTGACACAGGTTACAGACAGCACAGTGGTGCCAGCTGTCTGAATGTTATCCCCTCGTTCAGTGTGCCAATGCAACACTTGTCTGGTGTCTGAGAAAAGCCCACAGACATACAGACGCTGCCACTGTACTGGGAATAAAGTGGCCTTCAAATAATTTAATTCTGACAAGAAGTTCACATTTATACATCTTTCACAACACTCCCCAAAGCAGCTCACGGCCAGTGAGGTACTTCCCAGTCCAATCACTGTTGTCACATCGGAAATGTGGCAGCCAATTTGTGCACAGCAAGATCCCACTACAGCAATGTGAAAAAATCATTTCTGGCAGTTTACAAACGTCCACCTTCCTGGAGACATTGAAAGCATGAAGGGATGCGGAAGGGGGTTAAAATGTGTACTTTGTGAGAATGGTATCGGAGATGCGTCTCTGTGTAAGATGAATGCCGCAGCACTCACTATATTTTTTAGTTATTAGTTTCTCACAGCTTGGCTGGCTTTGTTTATAAATCGGTTTTTCACTGATGTTGGTCAAATGACAAATATCGGCCCAGGACACTGGGGAGAATGTCATTGCTCTTATTCAATGTAGTGCCATGGGGTTTAATACACCACCCCCTCCCCCTCCCCATCCCCGGCCCGAGAGAGTAGACCAGGCTCCCAGTTTAACAGTCGCATCTGCACAATTCCACCTCTGACAATGCAACACGGAGGGCAAGGCCTGATTTCAGTGCTCAGGTCACTGCAGTGAGACTGTGAACTCACAACCACCTGAATCAGAGATACAAACCACAACCAAATGTCATGGGTTAAGATTTTTTTTTATTCATTCATGGGACCTGGGTGTCACTGGCTGGGCCAGCATTTATTGCCCATCCCTAGTTGCCCTTGAAACTGAATGGCTTGCTTGGCCATTTCAGAGGACAGTTGAGAATCAACCACATTGCTGTGGCTCTGGAGTCACATGTCGGCCAGACCGGGTAAGGACGGCAGATTTCCTTCCCCAAAGGACATTATTGAACCAGATGGGTTTTTCCAACAATCGGCAATGGTTTCATGGTCATCGGTAGATTCTTAATTCCAGATACTTTTTATTGAATTCAAATTCCACCGTCTGCCGTGGCGGGATTCGAACTCGTGTCCCCAGACTAGTTGAGTTTCTGGATTAATAGTCTAGCGATAATACCACTAGGCCATCGCCTCCTTGATGAATGGGTTTGACATGTTAGACATGGAGAAGACGTTTTCCTTGGTGGGGGAATTCAAAATTAGGGACCATAAACATAAGATAGTCACTAATAAATCCAATAAGACAGAGATGAAGAGGAATTTCTACTCTCAGAGGGTAGGGAATCTGTGGAATTCTTTACCACAGACAGCTGTAGAAATATGTTTGAGACTAAGATAGATAGATTTTTAATCAGTAAGGGATCAAGGGCATGGGGATAAGACGGGAAAGTGGAGTTGAGGATTATTACATCAGATCACTCATGATCTCAATGAGTGGCGGCGCAGACTCGATGGGCTGAATGGCCTACTTCTGCTTCTCAGTCTTATGGTCTTAAGGAATTCCAGAGAAATTTACTGGACAGAGGGGTGAGAATGTGGAACTTGCTACCACATGGGGTAGTTGAGGCGAACAGTGTGTATGTATTCAAGGGGAAGTTAGAGAAACAGCTGAGGGAGAACGGAATGAAAGGATATGTTGATAGAATGAGATGGAGTGGAGTGGGAGGAGATTCCTGTGGGCTGAATGGCCTGTTTTGGTGCTGTCTCTGCACTTTAGGAAACCTTTAGGAAACTCCCTCTGTGATGTTGCAGCTTGAACCAGAGGTGAATCTGACAGCACAGCGATGAAGTCTGGAGATCTGTCAGGCACGCCTGGCTCCTCACTGTCCCACTCACTTCCCCGCAGTCCCCAGGGTCTCCAATCAGTTCAGCCGATCTATTAATCCCAGCAGGCAGTGTCAGCCTCCCCGTACACAGGAGCTGCATTTAAAGTCACGTTAAAGCCCAGCCCAGAATTCTCCGTCAATCTGCTGCGGTCAGGATTAGTTATCGGGTTTGGGTTGATTTTGTAGGCGGTGCTCGCAAAGCTGCATTTATTGTTCGTCTCTGTTTGCCCCGAGGGAGCGATCATTCAGTCACGTCATGGGCTCAGAACCCACTTGAGGCAATAGAACACTAATTCAGGGTGACAGTCCCGAGGGAGTGCTGCACTGCCGGAGGTGCCGGCTCTGGAGCAGGGACTTGAGCACACGGCCTTCCGATTCAGAGGCTGCCACTCTGATAACAGCGGTACATTATTCACATAATCCCTACAGTGCAGGAGGAGGCCATTTGGCCCATCAAATCTGCACTGACCACAATCCCGCCCAGGACCTATTTGGGTAACCTCACATATTTACCCTGCTAATCCCCTGACACTCGGGTCAATTTAGTACGGCCAATTCACCTAACCCGCACATCTTTGGAGTGTGGGAGGAAACCGGAGCACCCGGAGAAAACCCGCGCAGACATGGGGAGAATGTGCAAACTCCACACAGACAGTGACCCGAGGCTGGAATTGAACCCGGGTCCCTGGCACTGTGAGGCAGCAGTGCTAACCACTGTGCCACCGTGCCGCCCCACCGTTGGGGCGTGTTACTAGCAGCCTAAGTTGCTTTAATTGAATCTCGGTGACAGCTCCGTGATCTTTACAGTTATTACCCGCTGGTCGTAGAAACATAGAGAATCAGAGGACGAGACCATTTGGACCTACGAGTCCGCTTGCCATTCATTATAATCATCCAACTCAATAGCTGATCCCACCTTCCTCCCCCCACCCCCGCACTTCCTTTGACCCCTTTTGCCCCAAGAGCTGTATCGAACCAACACAAATCAAGGGACAATCAACTTACCGCAGACTTCTCCACTGTAGACGGGGACCCAGAGCTGCATTTCTGATGTGAGGGTAGAGAAAAGGTCACATGAGACATAAAGGGGTTACATGTCACTTGACGCTAGCTCAATTAGTAATCTTAAACCTGAGATCGATAGGTTTTCACTGGTCAAGGATATGAAGCTGGCGGGTGGAGAGACTCCACAACTCAGCTCTCAGTGAAAGGTGGAACAGGCTTGATGACCTCCCCTCCTTCTTCTGAGAAGACCAGCAAACTGCCAGCTCAACGCTAACTGCACACCGGACATTGTAATGAAGAATAGGATCTCTCCACATCGGCCCAATACATACACTGCATACTGAGGGAGCAGCTGTGAATTTAAAGCAGGTTCTTTTTATACTATTTGCTGCCTTCGATTTAACATCCCATTAGAAAGACTCACTCCGTGAGTGCAAGATTCTCTCAGTTCTGCCCTCTGGATAAATACAGACTGTTCCACTAAACAGTGTGGACAGACATGGACCGAATGGCCTCCCACTGCACAGTAACCATCTCTGGTTCAAAGGTTAAAGAGAAACTGTTCACGGAGCAGAAAATCGGGACGTTTTTGCGAATGGTACTAACTTGCTGCATGTGGGTGGCACGGTGGCACAGTGGTTAGCACTGCTGCCTCTCAGCGCCAGGAACCCAGGTTCGATTCCTGGCCTTGGGTCACTGCCTGTGTGGAGTTTGCACATTCTCCCCGTGTCTGCGTGGGTTTCCTCCAAGTGCTCCGGTTTCCTCCCACAGTCCAAAGATGTGCGGGTTAGGTGGATTGGCCATGCTAAATTGCCCCTTAGTGTCAGGGGATTAGTAGGGTAAATATGCAGAGTTATGGGGATAGGGCCTGGGTGGGATTGTGGTCGGTGCAGACTCGATGGCCTCCTTCTATACTGTAGGGATTCTATGACCGATTGCTTTGATCGTACATTGAATCCCTTCAGTACAAAAGGAGGCCATTCAGCCCATTGAGTCTGCACCGAAAACAATCCCACCCAGACCTTATCCCTGTAACCCCACATATTTACCCTGCTAATCCCCCAACACTAAGGGGCAATTTAGCATGGCCAATCCACCTAACCAGCACATCTTTGGAGTATGGGAGGAAACCGGAGCACCCGGAGGAAACCCACGCAGACACGGGGAGAATGTGCAAACTCCACACAGACAGTGACCCAAGCTGGGAATCGAACCCAGGTCCCTGGCGCTGAGAGACAGCAGTGCTAACCACTGGGCTACCGTGCCACACAGAGATTAACATCCTGGATATCAGTTGGATGTGAAAAATCTTGGGGGGGCCTTTCAAAAAGGGGGGATTTTCCTTTACATTTTCTTTTAGTTATTGGCTGTAAATGTAATTGGAGAAGGGGAAAAAGCTGCTGTTTGATTGGACGGGGTAACTGGGGGACGGGGTGGGAAGTCTAGCGATATAGCTAACCAGATTGGACAACCTTATCCATTCCTCGTAGGATATTCTACCCACACGTTTCCGAATGACAATCGTCAAGTACTATTGAAGAACCATTGAACCTGGTTTGCTGGTAATTCTAATTCCCTCAAGGCAGGCAGCTTAATTACACCAAAAGCTAAGCCAAACAGGGGTGAACGAGCTTAAGGTGTTCTACGTTAAATCTCATTTCAGTTTTAATAAAACACATCACTTGAATTCTAATTGCTGATTTTATCCTTTCAATTAGGACTATGTGCCGCTTGTGGAGACCTGCTCCCTCTCTGTTGTGAATTGCTCTGTAATTACTGATAACACAGCTTAGAGACAGCAAAACTTCATTTGTCACTGTTAAAGGATCGCATTGAAGTGGTGTTTAAAATGTTAAAAGGATCTGACAGAGAAGATAACAAACAGGGAATGTTGGCGGGGCAGCCAAGAGCAGGGTGGCGTAATCCCTTGGATTAACAAAGAACGTTACAGCACAGTAACAGGCCCTTTGGCCCTCCAAGCCTGCACCGACCCATGGCTGCCCGTCTGAACTAAAACCCCCCCACCCTTCTGGGGACCATATCCCCCTATTTCCATCCTACTCATGTATTTGTCAAGACGCCCCTTAAAATTCAATCCCTCTCATTCACCATCCCTGCCCTCATTCACCCACACCGGTTCCCGGTCCCATAATTGGGGGTGGCACGATGGCACAGTGGGTTAGCACTGCTGCCTCACAGCGCCAGGGACCCGGGTTCGATTCCCGGCTTGGGTCACTGTCTGTGTGGAGTTTGCATGTTCTCCCCGTGTCTGCGTGGGTTTCCTCCGGGGGCTCCGGTTTCCTCCCACAGTCTGAAAGACGTGCTGGTTAGGTGCATTGGCCGTGCTAAATTTTGATTTTGATTTATTATTGTCACATGTATTAACATACAGTGAAAAGTATTGTTTCTTGTCTGTATAGCGTGCAAGGAACAATACTTTTCATTGTATGTTAATACATGTGACAATAATAAATCAAAATCAAAATCAAATCAGTGTAGCCGAACAGGTGCCGGAGTGTGGCGACTAGGGGATTTTCACAGTAACTTCATTGCAGTGTTAATGTAAGCCTACTTGTGACACTAATAAATAAACTTTAAATTTGCATAATGTTAAAGTTCTTTCACATCTTTGTCACTTCCTATTCCCTGTAATCGCCTCCAACTCTATAATCATCCCGGAACCTGCTCTCATGTCTGTCCCCATCGCTTCACTCTTCGAGGCTGTGCTTTTACCTGTCTAGGCACCAATCTCTGGAATTTATTCCTGCGCCTCTCTACTCCTCAATACCGAGCTCTTTAACCAGGATTCCGTGCACCGCCGCAGTGTCCACCTTCCCTTAATTACATTTCTGTGAAGCAGCTTTCTGTGTGAAAGGCGCTCTATAAATGCAAGTTTTTGTTCCGTGGACACAGTGAGGCAGGACCAGCTGATCTCATGCAGGTGAATGGACTGCTGGGTAGTAATGGTGAGACTGCCGGATCCGCAGGGAAATCCGGCTCCATGTGTCTGGAGTGGGGGCTCGAACCCACAACCTTTGGACTCAGAGACTGAGCTATAGAAATAGAATCATAGGAACCCTACAGTGCAGAAGGAGGCCATTTGGCCCATTGAGTCTGTACCGACAACAATCCCACTTCAGGCCCTATCCCCACAACCCCACACATTTACCCCCTTCAGCCCTCTAACTGACGTATCTCGGGACACTAAGGGGCAATTTAGCACGGCCAATCAACCTAACCCGCACATCTTTGGACTGTGGGAGGAAAACCGCAGCACCTGGAGGAAACCCACGCGGACACGAGGAGAACGTGCAAACTCCACACAGACAGTGACCTGAGCCGGGAATCGAACCCGGGTCCCTGGCGCTGTGAGGCAGCAGTGCTAATCACTGTGCCATCCCCTGGCGGACAGGGGGTGCTTTTGTCAAACAGGTGTAACCAAGATAACCTGAGCTGGTGTGAGTGTGCGAGGTGGTGGAGGCAGGGGGCGAGGGAGGGTGGCCGAGGGGCGGAGTTGGGGCTACCTTCTTCGAGTCCGACTTCTGGCAGATTTTGCCCCCCTGAGGGATGGCGTTGACGCTGAAGCTATCGGGATCTTCCCGGTCTCGGATTTTCGATTCCTTCAGCAGCGAATCCAGCTTCTTCTTAGCAATGCTCTCCACGTGCTTCCGGTTGGCCATGGCCTATTGGCAAAGAGATAAGAGACAGCCTCATTAAATCCATCTCAACTGCAAAGCAAGTGGCAGAGAGAACAAAAGGGGAGACAGAACAGACAATGGAGGAGGAGGAGGGGGAGAGTGGAGGGGGGGGGGGGGAGAAAGCAACATGGGAACTAATCAAATGGCTCCTACATCCCACAACGAACCTATAGTTTATACAATGGATGGACATGCAATTTGATGACTTCTATGCACAGAACAAGCTCTACATCAACCAAAGGAGTCTCTAATGGATATGAAATTGAGAAGGATAATCAAGAATCTATCCCTGCCTCTATCCCTGGATCTATCCCTGGATGAGGAGGATCGCAACAGACACCTCCAGACGCTGAAAGATGCCCTCATAAGAACAGGATATGGTGCTCGACTCATCGATCGACAGTTCCGACGCACCACAGCGAAAAACCGCACCAACCTCCTCAGAAGACAAACACGGGACACGGTGGACAGAGTGCCCTTCGTCGTCCAGTACTTCCCCGGAGCGGAGAAGCTACGGCATCTCCTCCGGAGCCTTCAACATGTCATCTCGCCAAGGCCATCCCCACACCCCCACTTCTTGCCTTCAAACAACCGCACAACCTCAAACAGACCATTGTCCGCAGCAAACTACCCAGCCTTCAGGAGAACTATGACCACGGCACCACACAACCCTGCCACAGCAACCTCTACAAGACGTGCCGGATCATCGACACGGATGCCATCATCTCACGCGAGAACACCATCCACCAGGTACACGGTACCTACTCTTGCAACTCGGCCAACGTTGTCTAACTGTTACGCTGCAGGAAAGGATGTCCCGAGGCATGGTACATTGGGGAAACCATGCAGACGCTACGACAACGGATGAATGTACACCACTCGACAATCACCAGGCAAGACTGTTCTCTTCCTGTTGGGGAGCACTTCAGCGGTCACGGGCATTCAGCCTCTGATCTCCGGGTAAGCGTTCTCCAAGGCGGCCTTCACGTCACACGACAGCGCAGAGTCGCTGAGCAGAGACTGATAACCAGGTTCCGCACACATGAGGACGGCCTCAACTGGGATATTGGGTTCATGTCACACTATCTGTAACCCCCACAACCTGCCTGGATGTGCAAAATCTCACTGGCTGTCCTGTCTGGAGACAATACACATCTCTTTAACCTGTGCTTGATGCTCCCTCCACTCACATTGTCTGTACCTTTAAGACTTGATTAGCTGTAAAGACTCACATTCCAATCATTATTCATGTAAATTGAGTTTGTGTCTTTGTGCCCTGTTTGTGATCAGAACTCCCACCCACCTGACGAAGGAGCAGCGCTCCGAAAGCTTGTGGCTTTTGCTACCAAATAAACCTGTTGTGAGACTTCTTATTGTGTTGACCCCAGTCCAACACCGGCATCTCCACATTATGTCCCTCAGTTGTAGCTCGACATGTATAGTCCAGGACCATCCTGATCCTGGGAATGGAACACACAATATGCTAAATTGTTCATCAGTGCTGACGAACGGTCATGGACCTGACACGTTAATTCTGCTTACTTTCCCGTTCCGTGAGGTCACAAGACTTGTCGAGTGTTTACCAGTGACACATTTTCACTCTTTGTGAAGACACTGAGGGTTCAGAGTGAGGGTCGAGGGTGAGGGATCGGAGTGAGGGTTCAGAGTGAGGGTTCGGAGTGAGGGTTCGGAGTGAGAGTTCAGTGTGAGGGTTGAGGGTGAGGGGTCGGAGTGAGGGTTCAGTGTGCGGGTCGAGGGTGAGGGGTCGGAGTGAGGGTTCAGAGTGAGGGTTCAGAGTGAGGGTTCAGAGTGAGGGTTCAGAGTGAGGGTTCAGAGGGTTCAGAGTGAGGGTTCAGAGTGAGGGTGAGGATTTGGAGTGAGGGTTCAGAGTGAGGGTTCAGAATGAGGCTTCAGTGTGAGGGTCAAGGGTGAGGGTTCAGAGTGAGGGTCGAGGGTGAGGGTTCAGAGTGAGGGTTCAGAATGAGGCTTCAGTGCGAGGGTCAAGGGTGAGGGTTCAGAGTGAGGGTCGAGGGTGAGGGTTCAGAGTGAGGGTTCAGAGTGAGGGTTCAGAGTAAGGGTTCACAGTGAGGGTTCACAGTGAGGGTTCACAGTGAGGGTTAAGGGTGAGGGTCAAGGGTGAGGGTTCAGAGTGAGGGTCGAGGGTGAGGGTTCAGAGTGAGGGTTCAGAGTGAGGGTTCAGAGTGAGGCTTCAGTGTGAGGGTCAAGGGTGAGGGTTCAGAGTGAGGGTGCGGAGTGAGGGTGCGGAGTGAGGGTGCGGAGTGGGGGTGCGGAGTGGGGGTGCGGAGTGAGGGTGCGGAGTGAGGGTGCGGAGTGAGGGTGCGGAGTGAGGGTGCGGAGAGGGGGTGCGGAGTGGGGGTGCGGAGTGAGGGTGCGGAGTGGGGGTGCGGAGTGAGGGTGCGGAGTGGGGGTGCGGAGTGGGGGTGCGGAGTGAGGGTGCAGAGTGGGGGTGCGGAGTGAGGGTGCGGAGTGGGGGTGCGGAGTGGGAGTGCGGAGTGGGGGTGCGGAGTGGGGGTGCGGAGTGGGGGTGCGGAGTGGGAGTGCGGAGTGGGAGTGCGGAGTGGGGGTGCGGAGTGGGGGTGCGGAGTGGGGGTGCGGAGTGGGAGTGCGGAGTGGGAGTGCGGAGTGGGGGTGCGGAGTGGGGGTGCGGAGTGGGGGTGCGGAGTGGGGGTGCGGAGTGGGGGTGCGGAGTGAGGGTGCGGAGTGGGGGTGCGGAGTGAGGGTGCGGAGTGGGGGTGCGGAGTGAGGGTGCGGAGTGGGAGTGCGGAGTGAGGGTGCGGAGTGGGAGTGCGGAGTGGGGGTGCGGAGTGGGAGTGCGGAGTGAGGGTGCGGAGTGGGGGTGCGGAGTGAGGGTGCGGAGTGGGGGTGCGGAGTGGGGGTGCGGAGTGAGGGTGCGGAGTGGGAGTGCGGAGTGAGTGTGCGGAGTGAGGGTGCGGAGTGGGGGTGCGGAGTGAGGGTGCGGAGTGGGGGTGCGGAGTGAGTGTGCGGAGTGAGGGTGCGGAGTGGGGGTGCGGAGTGAGGGTGCGGAGTGGGAGTGCGGAGTGGGGGTGCGGAGTGGGGGTGCGGAGTGGGGGTGCGGAGTGGGGGTGCGGAGTGGGGGTGCGGAGTGGGGGTGCGGAGTGGGGGTGCGGAGTGGGAGTGCGGAGTGAGGGTGCGGAGTGAGGGTGCGGAGTGGGGGTGCGGAGTGGGGGTGCGGAGTGGGGGTGCGGAATGAGGGTGCGGAGTGGGGGTGCGGAGTGGGAGTGCGGAGTGGGGGTGCGGAGTGGGGGTGCGGAGTGGGGGTGCGGAGTGGGAGTGCGGAGTGGGGGTGCGGAGTGGGGGTGCGGAGTGGGGGTGCGGAGTGGGGGTGCGGAATGAGGGTGCGGAGTGGGGGTGCGGAGTGGGGGTGCGGAGTGGGGGTGCGGAGTGGGGGTGCGGAGTGAGGGTGCGGAGTGGGGGTGCGGAGTGGGGGTGCGGAGTGAGGGTGCGGAGTGGGGGTTCAGAGTGAGGGTGCGGAGTGGGGGTGCGGAGTGGGAGTGCGGAGTGAGGGTGCGGAGTGAGGGTGCGGAGTGGGGGTGCGGAGTGGGGGTGCGGAGTTGGGGTTCGGAGTGGGGGTGCGGAGTGAGGGTGCGGAGTGGGGGTGCGGAGTTGGGGTGCGGAGTGAGGGTGCGGAGTGGGGGTGCGGAGTGGGGGTGCGGAGTGGGGGTGCGGAGTGGGGGTGCGGAGTGGGGGTGCGGAGTGGGGGTGCGGAGTGGGGGTGCGGAGTGGGGGTGCGGAGTGAGGGTGCGGAGTGGGGGTGCGGAGTGGGGGTGCGGAGTGGGGGTGCGGAGTGAGGGTGCGGAGTGGGGGTGCGGAGTGGGGGTGCGGAGTGGGGGTGCGGAGTGGGGGTGCGGAGTGGGGGTGCGGAGTGGGGGTGCGGAGTGAGGGTGCGGAGTGGGGGTGCGGAGTGGGGGTGCGGAGTGGGGGTGCGGAGTGGGGGTGCGGAGTGGGGGTGCGGAGTGGGGGTGCGGAGTGGGGGTGCGGAGTGGGGGTGCGGAGTGAGGGTGCGGAGTGGGGGTGCGGAGTGGGGGTTCAGAGTGAGGGTGCGGAGTGAGGGTGCGGAATGAGGGTGCGGAGTGTTGCACCATTCAAAGCAAACTCCCCGGATAACTGGGACGGATTTGCGGGGCCAGTGCGGACACAGTGGGGAGTCGGGCATCGTGGAAGGTGTGCTGAGTCATTCTATATTTTAATGTTGCGATATCACATGTTGGTGCAAACCTTCAGCGTGCGATTGGAGCTGATTAAAAATGTTTCCCTCAAGATACCTCCATCGGGCTGGGAACCAGATACTGCCTCAGAATCACAAAAATCTCCTAATTCTCCCACATTAGGACGTCAGAAACAGCAGCAGTCCTTGGGGCCTGTTCCGCTATTCAATGGGATCCGGCTGACCTTTCACCCTCGACCTCTCCTCATCCTTTAAATCATAGAATCCTACAGCACAGAAGGAGGCCATTCGGCCTGTCATGCCTATGTGGCCCTTTGAAAGAGGTATCCAGCTAGTCGCATGAGCACCTGCTCATTCCCCATCGCCCTGCACAATACCCATCTTCAGGTAATTTATCCTGAGGAATCTGTTTCCACATTTCAGAGCAATACCACTCACTGTTTAAATCACACGTCCCCTCACCCCCCCCCCTCCCCACCCCACCCCACCCCACCCCACCCCACCCCACTGGTCTTTCCTTTCTTTGCCAGAGGGGTAGGTGTAATAAATCCTGCGCTGACATTGCCCCTCACTGTCTATCTCCATCACCATCGTTAGGGTTTTGTAAATGTGATAACAAGGCGGGGTTGGGGAGGGGGGTGGGGGAGAGGCTGATGCTAGTTTGAAAGAGGTTCTGGGTAACGTTTCAGCTCCAGGGACTTGAGAAGCTCCCTATAGCCGGTGGATAAAACCCCGGATCCATTAAAGAGCCGTGTGAATTGCGCTGACATTGACCTTCTGTGAAAGTTGTGCTGAAATTGCTATTTTTAGATTTTTACGTCAGTGTTGGAGGGCTGTTGTTCTCTCTTGGTGCTGTTACAGAAACTGATCGCATTCTGCCAAGGACATCAAAAACTAACAGATTGTTTGAGAAGTCGAACCTAACTGGGTGACAGCTAATTCCGCAATCAGCTCCAACATCAGATTTATCCGGCTAACTCTCCAATTTCCTTCTCCTGCTCTTCACTGGTTGCCGCAGGCACCTGGCATGGAGCCTTCTGGTATCTGGATATTCCCCCCGTGCCAACCTATCAGTGAGCTATTCAACCATAGTGGCCATCGTAGCTAAGTCAGACACTGCCATCAATTAATGGCCATGCTCGGATACATTAGGAGTCACTGGATAATGACGAGGCAATGGGAATACAGGCCGACTGTTTCCTTCTCTATCCCAGGGCACTGAGGAAAATTAGAGTGCCCCTACCATTGTGAGATTGAGACTTGCTAGCAGAGCGGGCATTGGGCACGGCATCAACCTGGTTATCAGACTGGCAACTAGCCCAGGTGGGATGTTTGGAATCGGCCACCCCATCAACACAATCACAAATGTGAGTTAAGGAGAAGAGAGGGAGCCGGGACGTGTGGCACCCCTGCTAACCAGACCTGCCACCTCCAGACTGGGCAAAGCAACCTCTACAAATACGTTCATAAAGAAAGAAGCTGCATCAGAGAAATTCACTGCCCTGGTGAAACCCTGTCACTCACACGGATGGTCATCACAGCCTGAGATTCTGTCAGTGTCACAGCCTGAGACTGTGTCAGTGTCACAACCTGAGACTCTGTCAGTGTCACAACCTGAGACTCTGTCAGTGTCACAACCTGAGACTGTGTCAGTGTCACAGCCTGAAACTGTGTCAGTGTCACAACCTGAGACTCTGTCAGTGTCACAGCCTGAGACTCTGTCAGTGTCACAACCTGAGACTCTGTCAGTGTCACAGCCTGAGACTCTGTCAGTGTCACAGCCTGAGACTCTGTCAGTGTCACAACCTGAGACTCTGTCAGTGTCACAGCCTGAGACTCTGTCAGTGTCACAACCTGAGACTCTGTCAGTGTCACAACCTGAGACTCTGTCAGTGTCACAGCCTGAAACTCTGTCAGTGTCACAGCCTGAGACTCTGTCAGTGTCACAACCTGAGACTCTGTCAGTGTCACAACCTGAGACTCTGTCAGTGTCACAACCTGAGACTCTGTCAGTGTCACAGCCTGAGACTCTGTCAGTGTCACAGCCTGAGACTGTGTCAGTGTCACAGCCTGAGACTCTGTCAGTGTCACAGCCTGAGACTGTGTCAGTGTCACAACCTGAAACTGTGTCAGTGTCACAACCTGAGACTGTGTCAGTGTCACAGAGACCCTGTCAGTGTCACAACATAAGACTCTGTCAGTGTCAAACCATTATATTGAACAAAGGGAGAGTTAGGTTATCACCCATGAAGGTTGAGTCAATGCTAAGTTTACTCACTGCATCAGTCTATTATACACAGGAATGGAATGGGCACAATATGCTCTGAATCAATGTCCTGATTGTGTCCCATTCTTAAAGTGGTCTCTAAATAACATGATTAGCTGCAAATGCATGGAAACAAATCATCAAAACACTTTCAACTCTAATTAGTTACCACAGATATCCTTAGTATGAAATGGGTGGGATTTTCTGATGCATTCTCCCCAAGACTGGAAAATCTCGACAGAGGTCAACGGAACTTTGCTTGGTCCGTGACCTGCCCGCTACGTTCCAGTGGCGGGCGGGACTGTCTCACTTTCCCCTGATTGTCAATGCACTGATGACCTTATGCTTTCAATCACCACCCGATCAATTCATGGTAGTATTCAGGTGGAATGCCACACTTGGCCTTAAGGGGGAGCAGCATGACTTGGACAGTCAGTGTTTATGTGGAGCATCTGCCTTTGCATGCTTCTCCAAGCACGAGACGGTGAGAATAGGTCTGTCTCCAGCTCACTCAAAATACCTTGTATGTCTGATAGAAAATTGAGGAAGCATCTCATGGTTCAACCTCAAAACAGCACCAGATTTGCCTTTTAGGTTGACCACCTGCCTAACAGGGGCACCTCAAACCCAACTCCATTGTCCAATTAGAATATCATCTGTCTATTGAAGGTTAAATGATTGGCTATTCACTGCCTTCTATCCAGTGCAAGCTGTAATAGCTCAGTTGGGAGAGCGTTAGACTGAAGATCAAAAGGTCCCTGGGTTGTGGCAGGCGCCTCCTTGCTGGCTTTCTGTGCTATCTGCTAATTGGCACTGCATTTTTGCAAAAAGAGGTACCTTCTATACAGTTAGACAACGGATAATCAGATGATCTGTCTTACTAGGTTGACTGGGTCCAAGGAGGGTGCATGACTGAAGATATGTAGCAACATATCACTTGACTTCCTTAATAAAAAACAGACATACCTGGGATAGTATCTGTATCTGACAGAGAGACACCAACAGAGAATGAATGAGACCTATCACTACACCAATATCACAGTGAAAGATGACATGGTTTGTTCGGGAGCACGGGGGAACCAGAAAAGGAAGCTAACTCACTGCTCATTAAGCAAGAGTAAAACTGAGGGCCTCGGGGTCAAGAACAGCGGGTAAGATGAATCTTTCATTATATTGTTGGCCCCTGCAGGAGGAGGCCCTTCAAACCTGTTCCATTATTCAATTAAATCATTGCTGATCTGTAGCACAACTCCATTGAAGCACCATTTGCTCTATATTCTGTGACACCCTTCCCCAACAAATATCTATCAATCTGGCAAATTTCCAGTGCCCCGCAGCCTGTTCAGGGGAGAGAGTTCCCAATTTCTCTTATTATTTCCGTGTGAACGTGCTGTACTTTTCTTTGTCCTTTGATAAAACATTCAGGAATATGTCCAACCAGATAGAGGCATGCCCTTATACATTATCACACTTACTCCAGAGCAGGATTTGCATTAACTGGGCCAGAAATATGATTTTTTTTACAAGGACATCGAACTGCATAGTTTGGAGGGGTTGGGAGTAACTATTGTCTAAATTTGCAAGTACACCCGATGATGTGAAACATGGGTGACATGGTGGCACAGTGGTTAGCAACAGCTGCTTCACAGCGCCAGGGACCCAGGTTCGATTCCCGGAGTGGGTCACTGTCTGTGCGGAGTCAGCATGTTCTCCCCGTGTCTGCGTGGGTTTCTTCCGGGTGGCTCCGGTTCCCTCCCACAGTCCAAAGATGTCCTGGTTAGGTGGATTGGCCATGCTGAATTGCCCCCTAGTGTCAGGGGGACTAGCTAGGGTAAATGCATGGGGTTAAGGGGATAGGGCCTGGGTGGGATTGTGGTCGGCACAGACTTGATGGGCCGAATGGCCTCCTTCTGCACTGTAGGGATTCTATGATTCGATGTCCTTGCTGGATTGAGAGCACTGTTCCTGTTATCAAGCACAGTGTCTTGTGGACAGGGGAATGAGGAATTATCTCAGGTAACGTCCCTTTCGTCCCCCCAAAAAGAACCTGCAAAATCTTAATCAGTGCCAGGGACCTTTGACATGCTGTGGAATTTTACCACAAAGAAAGAGACCATTTAGCCCAATGTGTCTATAGCAGCTCATTGTGAAGTTTATCCCATTAGTCCCACTCCTCTTGCTCTTTTCCCGGCATTTCTTTTGTTCCCCGTTCAAGAATCTATCCAATTCCCTTTTGAAAGTTACTATTAAATCACCTCCTGCCACCATTTCAGGTAGTGCTTCTGCCAGAGGTGGCTACAGAAACCTTCCCTCATTGGAATATCTGGAGCACCAATTGTAATGGTCCAAAGATGTGTCGGTTCGGTGGATTGGCCGTGGTAAATTGCCCCTTAGTGTCCCAAGATGAGCAGGTTGAGTAAATTAGCCATAGTAAATGCACGGGGTTATGGATATTGGGGGGGTGG